>NC_067403.1:63603250-63920750 GCF_016432865.1 Antechinus flavipes | reverse complement strand
TGTTTAATCCCAATATTTAAAATATAGATTTAATAAAGAGGGAATAACATCTTTGTTATTGAAAATTTAATTTACTTCTTGATCTCTTTCTGATTTGTCATCTTACTTTTTTTGCTTCTTACATTTTGTAACTGGAGCTCTGGTTACTCCCCATACTTGAAATGCTATCCCTCTTCATATTTACACTTTAGGGACCTTGGATACGTTAAAAAGATCAAGCACCCATCTTCTGCAAGGGTTATTTTTTGAACCCTTTAAAATGCTAATGTCTTATTTAACATATCATATTTATATCAGATTACTTGCTGTCTTGAGGAGGGGGAAGGTAAAGGAGGGAAGCAGAAAAATTTATAGAAAGTCTTACAAAAATGAATGTTGAAAACTATCTTTACATGTATTTGGAAAAATAAAATACTATAAAATGTTAATATCTTCCACAGTAAAGTGGAATCTATCCCATTTCTATCCTATATGTACCTTCTCTCAGTCTCTGTCTCTCTCTCTGTGTGTCTTTCTGTCTCTCATTTAACACATAGTAGGCATTTGATAAAATGCTTATTGAATTAATTGACTGGATATATGTCCTAGTTATAAAATACTTGTTCAATGAGGTGTCTCCTTTCTCTATTTGTTCTTTTTCTCTCCTTATTTAGCCAGTCAGTTCCCTTTATTAGTCATTCTGGATTGAGGAATTAGGGTAGAGCAGTCTGAGGATGGGAGTATTAGAAGTAATAATCTAGCAAGTTGGTCTTCAAATTTTTGTTTCTGATTAGTTAGTCATTTCTTTTGATTCTTTCCTTCTTATTACCACTGTATTTACTGCATTTTTGGATTTTATGTTTCCTGCAATATGTGGCAAAGATCTGAACCCTGTGTTATCTATTCTTCAAGGATTCCCTTGCTTTTATAATTTTTTTTGGGGGGGGAGAGGGTTGTTTGTTAATTTTTAGATAAAAGAAGAAACAGATGTTTACAAGGTCAGACTGGAGTAGAAGGACATGCTGGAACAAAGAATACTTTTATACATGCCCTACTGTAGGAAATTGGGGAGAGCCAGTCATAGGATCACAAATTTATTATACTTGGAAGAGAGCATTAGAGGTCATTTAGTCCAAATACTTATTTCCGTTTTTCATGAATAAGGAAAGGAGTCATGAAGATTTGTAGGGACTTCCCCACACACATGGGGCTTGAACTTTGGTTCTAAAATTCCTATTTCCACAATTGTTCCATTATATCCAGAAGTGTACAGGATCCACAATTGAAGAAAGCTGATTGTTAAATTTTCAGGGCTTGATTTAATATGTTGTTGACTGTCTAGACATAAGAAATGAATTAAGGAAATTGTAATACTGCAGATTAAATTTGAAAGTGTGTCATGCATTATATGCTTTTTCCTGAAAGAGGCAGTTCTTAAACATTTATGACATACCCTATGTACGTATGTGTGTGTATGTGTGACTGTGTGTGTATTTGTGTGTGTACACAGAGTAGCTAGAGAAGTAGTATGTTGTAGTAATGGATGTGGCCATAAATGTTTAAGAACTGCCTATAACTGTGTGTGTATATATATACATATATATATGTATGTATACATACACATTTATTTATATATGAGAGAGAAAAGAGGAGACAGAGATAGAGAGAAAGAGACAGATGGACAAGGAGAGAAAGAGACAGAGAGAGAAAAGAAACATTATTTTTCTTTTTTTCTTGGTTTGTTTTATTGTTGTTGCTTCTAATGTTTTATATGTTGCAATAGGTTATTCTCTCTCTTTCTGTCTCTCTCTGTCTCTGTCTCTCGCTCTTAAACATTAGCCTGTTAAAACAAAATGCACATATGTATATATTCACATATATGTATTCTTATACAATGTATGTATATATATATATACATATTATTTGTAAAGTTCATCAATATACACATATGTATACCTGATATTATTATTTTCTCAATTTTCCAATGACTTTACATATTGCCAATTAATTTGGGCCTCATGGGAAACAAATGAGATAAATGCTGCAAATATTGTGACTTTTTTGTTTTCATACAGTTAATATTTAAGGAAGTTAGAATTGAAGCTTGTTGTCTTAAATCTAAATTCAACATTCTAATGTTCTATGTTAACATTTTATCTTTCAATAATGTGAGTATATATGTATACACATGTATAGATATTATATAAAATATATATGTATAATGTAGACATATTATAGATAACATGAGTAATATACATATTCATTGTCTGGGAATGTGTATATATCTCTCTATATATTGTGTTGTGTAAGTATTTACAGGATATCCCAAAAATCTGAGTAAAGTTGATAAGTTTATAAGGCACACACACACACACATACATGCATACACTTACCTGTAGTCATATTTGACCTAAATAAATATACATATACAGATGTATCTGATTGATAAAATTGGATATTTTTTAAACAAATTAACTTTACTTATAATAAAAACATTCTTTCCCTATATAGAGATTGCATATAGAGATTAAACTAAAAAAATAGTTCATAGAGTGCCAGCCAGCTATATGGTATTTTCAAACAGCAGGAAGAGCTTTATGAGGCATGAGTCCAAAACAGAAAGAAGAATGTAGTCTCGGGTTTCTCCATAGCATAGCAAAGGGTTCTGGTTTTCTCTAAACTAACAACAGATCTCTCTCTACCAGCCAGGGATATTTCTTTTATCTAAGATGCTTGTTTCAGTTTTTTTAAAAAAAGATTTCCTTTAAATATGTGAATGCATTTTAAGTAACTTTAAGAATGCATTTTGAGTAGCAAAAGTCTACTGAAAGCTTAGGTTTGGTTCCATAAAAATGTAAGAACAAATACTTTCTAATTGAAAATGATTTCACTTTTAAAATGGAAGCTAATGAGAAATTATGATTCAAAATATAGAAATTCAACTAACTTGGAACACTTTGCCAGCATCATTATGAATATCGAGGGATTTTTGTTTATGGATGGCTTCCTAATTTCCTTCTAGCCCTGAAATTCTGTAAAATCAAGGACATTGTAATTTATAAAATTAATACAGCACATAAATCATTAATATTTCTTAACACTAAGAATCAAATGCCTAACTAAGCAATATCCAAGCATGTATAAAAAGATAACATAGAAGAACAATTACAGTTGTTATAATATTTTCCCACATATATATTTTATTTTTACATGTATATTAAAATTTAATATACTATAATATACTTTCAATTTAATTTAATGGTTATTTTCTGTACCCTTACCAGTGTTTAATTATAAAACTATGACTTCATACATGTCATGGCACATAGTAGGTGCTTAATAAATGTTTCTTGGTTGATTTCTCTAAATGATGTGATAGTTAAAAATTCCACCACTTATTAAGGTCTATTGTCCAAAATACCTGAAAGCAAAACTATCTTGGAATTTTCAATTCCAATTTTCAATATCTACCAACACAATCAAACCTGAAATCTGTAATGAACTTTTTTTTTTTTTTTTTGGAAACCAATTCTATAAAATATTTAATGAGGTCTTTATTAAGGTTGAATTTTGAAAATGGAAAGAGAGAGGCAGAATAACCTTAGTCATTCTGAAATGCAATCATAGAATGTGTGCATGTAAATCCTTGCAGACAAAATCCTTTTGTCAAGTCATGTGAGTGATAGGTATTTAACATTCTAAACCTGCTATGGCTGCTGGGGCAGTTTATCATGAAAGAATAGAGAGAGCCTCTGGTGGTATCCAAAAAGAAGAAGAAGAAGAAGGAAAATTCTGTGTTCACAAGCAGGGCATTGTGCAGCAGGGGCTTAAAGAGGTGTTGCCATTTGCAAAAAATCATGATATGAAAAGACAAGCTGACTCCAGCCTTCTTACTGGTAGGCTGTTGGTACCATGGGCTGGCAATCTCTTCTGAGTTCTGTGTCCCACAGCCCTTTTGCATGAAAATACGCCATAAAAGCAGTCAAAACACCTGCTTTCCTGACAAGCCTGATTAATGCTTTGATTTATCCCTCTAAGTGGGATCTAGTCTGCTGTGGCAGGGGCCTTGAGCTGGCATATAATTCATTAGATTGTGAAGGTCTTCTTTTCTATGTCCCAGAGTTTCAGCTGTGGGTGTCTTTTGTACCTGCTTGAAAGTTCTATTAACCCCAAGAATACTCAGCCCAGCTGGAAACCAGAATTGTTTTTTTTTTTTTTAATCAATATTGGTTCAGGCTTCTTACATTATTAAGTGACAGTAAATTCATTGGACTAATTTGAGAGGCCTTTCGAATATTCAGGCTTGCATTTCTCAGGATTTTATACAGCTCCAGGGACCTGGGGCAAGAACAAATCAACAGACCATTTTACAATTTTCTTCAAGTTTGTTCTCCTGCCTGCTTTTAAAAGCCAACATTGACTATTCTTGATTTGTGCTATAGAGGATCATGATTGGTGATAGATCTGATTATACTGAAAGCTTCTCAGTATTATATTAAAACTTAATTTAAAAGCAACATTGGCAACTAGGTGGTACAATAAGTAGAGCTCTGGCCCTGGAATTAAGAAGTCTCTTTTTTGCACCTATCATCTGCATGACCCTGGGGAATCCCTTAAAACTGTTTACCTCAGTTTCCTCATCTGTAAAAATGAGCTGGAGAAGGAAATGGCAGACTATTCCAGTACCTCTGCCGAGAAAGCTTCCAATGGGATCATAAAGTCATGAACACAGCTGAAAAATTACCGAGCAACAAATAATAAAGCAACATTGGTGGCAAGGACTAATAATAAGGTTGAAAAATAGCACACTTTAATCTACATGTGAGAAATTCACAGAATTTAGCAAGTTATTCTTGTAAATTTAAGTATGTAAAAAAGTACCAAAACTTAGATTATATACATTAGTTTAGATACGTCTTTATTTTATTGTCACTAAAACAAAAATAAACAAAAATGAAAAGAAATAATTTTTTGTCTTTCCCAAAGAATCTTGGATTTTACCCCTTTTGTAAATAAAATGAATAGCCCGAATGGTCCACCCATATCATCAAAGCTCTAAGCAAGCTCAAGGAAGGCCTCAGAATATTCACTTCACTTGAGTAATGCGTGGGAAGACATGTACAGAGTTGAACACATTTGGCAGGCATGGATAGATTGTGACCTGTCAGAGATCCATGGGAGTCAGGAGAAAATAAGATTTACTTATTTAAATGTACTTACTGACTCACTCTTTTATGGGAGAATCACTGCAGATTATTTTTACTCAAATATATTTCAACACATTTTAGAAACCTGGACCATTTAGACCTATGTGGCTATAATAGGTGGGCTGGAAATGTTTTTCTTGCTACAATTAGAAATGGGCATAGTTTTGATTTCTATTTTTTCCAATTTAAATGTTGAATTATACCTTAATCAGTGAGTAAGCAACATGAATGGAAACAGAGGAATTAGAGGAAAAGAGTGTACTTTTTTCCTAAGAATTTGCTTGTGAAAGGAAGAAA
Organism: Antechinus flavipes; assembly: GCF_016432865.1. Classification (NCBI taxonomy): domain Eukaryota; kingdom Metazoa; phylum Chordata; class Mammalia; order Dasyuromorphia; family Dasyuridae; genus Antechinus; species Antechinus flavipes. Next base: position 63,915,267 of record NC_067403.1, on the reverse strand, counting down.
GACATACTGCTCCCTAGTAACCAATTAATCTTGCTAATTATGGGTTCTTTGGAGGTCTATATGTACAAAAATCCAAGAATTGAAGAGTTGAGAGAAGGTTTCCTCTCCATCACCTCCCTCACCATTATCACTGTTTACCTCAGTTTCCTCATCTGTAAAAATGAGCTGGAGAAGGAAATGGCAGACTATTCCAGTACCTCTGCCGAGAAAGCTTCCAATGGGATCATAAAGTCATGAACACAGCTGAAAAATTACCGAGCAACAAATAATAAAGCAACATTGGTGGCAAGGACTAATAATAAGGTTGAAAAATAGCACACTCTAATGTACATGTGAGAAATTCACAGAATTTAGCAAGTTATTCTTGTAAATTTAAGTATGTAAAAAAGTACCAAAACTTAGATTATATACATTAGTTTAGATACGTCTTTATTTTATTGTCACTAAAACAAAAATAAACAAAAATGAAAAGAAATCATTTTTTATCTTTCCCAAAGAATCTTAGATTTTACCCCTTTTGTAAATAAAATGAATTGCCTGAATGGTCCACCCATATCATCAAAGCTCTAAGCAAGCTCAAGGAAGGCCTCAGAATATTCACTTCACTTGAGTAATGCGTGGGAAGACATGTACAGAGTTGAACACATTTGGCAGGCATGGATAGATTGTGACCTGTCAGAGATCCATGGGAGTCAGGAGAAAATAAGATTTACTTATTTAAATGTACTTACTGACTCACTCTTTTATGGGAGAATCACTGCAGATTATTTTTACTCAAATATATTTCAACACATTTTAGAAACCTGGACCATTTAGACCTATGTGGCTATAATAGGTGGGCTGGAAATGTTTTTCTTGCTACAATTAGAAATGGGCATAGTTTTGATTTCTATTTTTTCCAATTTAAATGTTGAATTATACCTTAATCAGTGAGTAAGCAACATGAATGGAAACAGAGGAATTAGAGGAAAAGAGTGTACTTTTTTCCTAAGAATTTGCTTGTGAAAGGAAGAAAGACATACTGCTCCCTAGTAACCAATTAATCTTGCTAATTATGGGTTCTTTGGAGGTCTATATGTACAAAAATCCAAGAATTGAAGAGTTGAGAGAAGGTTTCCTCTCCATCACCTCCCTCACCATTATCACTGTTTTCAAACAGGTATGACCTTAGTGTTTATTAAAGGCAAATAAGACCTAGAATCATGGAAGAGATTTTAAAAAGGGTCTGGATCTCTTGAGATTTTATGAAAAGGTGTTCAAAACAAGAGTGAATTTCCTTAATAGGTTAAACAACAAGAGCTAGCTAGATTTATATTGGAATGACATCATTCAAATATAATATATCAAGAATGGAAAAAAATCAGAAGGGGGAGGACTTTGAGTCATAAATTGTTTGAATCTCCTTTCATATATATAGTCAATATCCATCTTTTGACAAATGAAGAGACTGAGTCTCAGAGAGATGAATAACTATATATATATATATATATATATATATATATATATTTGTCATTTTAGATTACTTCTGATGTTACACACCAAGAAAAGGCAATGAAAATGTGATTAAAATTGTGGAAAGATGCCATGAGCTTCTGTAGTTCTATCATTTCATTTTTAAAATGAAGCAAATGAGAACAAAAGAATTTAAGTGCCTTGAACATGGCCACAAACCTAGTAACTAGTTAAGTTGAGAATGAAAATCAGGTCTAGTGACTCCAGGTTTAGACTTCTTCCCTCTAGTAGCAGATAATCACCTCCATCAATAATTGATGACCACCAGTCTTTTGGTAGTTACCCTAAGTAGAATATTAGTTCACATTGAATTCACTTTCCTCCATACCTGACATTTGCTTTAGGGGATTGGGTACCTTCAGTTCATTTTGACCAATCTTCTAAATCCAATCATGTGGCAATTTTTGTATTTCATCAATCTAGCATGGGATAGGAGGTAACGACTTCTTTGAAAGATAAAACAAAGCACCACAAAATGGGACCAGCACCAAGCATTCTCCAGCTCAGTGTAATGGAAAGTCGATGAGAAGGAATATCACCAGCCTCTTCAAAAGGAACAAACAACAGCATTTTTATAAATGCAATTTGTTTCCCTTGAAATAAGACAGCATAGGAACCTCCTGGCACTACACTGTCTGCCCCATTAAGTTTATTTCCTATTTCCTTGTGGCTTTCTTTCTATTTTTGTACTCCTTACCCTATCTTGCTATCAGGAATCTGCAAAGGGCAAAGGAGCATCAGGTGAATAACTTTTACCACTCAGCATCTTCCATTACCAGGAGCTTATCCTCTTGCAATCACCCAATGGCACAGACTGATAGCAAGGGTTCAGGCAGCATTCACCTGGAAACTGGTCAGGTCTGTATTTGCTTTCCAACGCTAATAAATACCCCTTGCTCTTAGAGAGATTACTGTTTGTGTGAAAAACTCAGGCAGGTTAGAGGTTCAGTGCAGATAAGTCCTGGCCATAGATAGCCAAAGCACATTTAAAGTCATCCAAGTCTTTGGGACACACTATTATAGAACAAAAGTGGATTGGTGTTTTATACTGGTATTCCTTTATGGAAAAAGGCAAAAAAAAATCAAACCAAACTAAAATGAAACATTAGTCTGCTAGTTAATAATCACTTATTAAGTGCCAACTATGTTCTCTTTACTGTGCTACATACTAGGGAAACAAAAAGAGGCAAAAGACAATTCCTTCCTTTAAAGAACTCACAATTTAGTGGGAAATGAAAAAATAAAACAGATGAAATAAAAAGTTACTTCTAAATTATTAAAAATACTCTATCAAGGATTAATAAGCACCCTGGAAAGGTAGTGTTTCAGGGAATGAACACTGGATTTGGATTATTGGGACCTAAGCTCAAGTTTCACATCTAGCATTAAGTGCTTTGCATAATTTTGGAAAGAGTAAATTTATCTCTCTTGTCCTCAGTTTCCTGTTCTGTATAAAATGAAGGCTGTGGAAAGTTACTAGGTGAACCGTAAAGATTCTAATTATAAATTTAAAAGTGCTTTGAGTTGCCACAAATTACATATGTGGGGAAAATAAAGTCAGAGGTAACCATATGAAAAGAAAAAAAGAAAGGACAAGAGAAGACATAAGGGAAGGGAAGGGAAGAAAAGGACAGGACAGTGAAGGGGAAGGAAGGAAAGGGAAGGAAAGGAAAGAGAAAGAAACAAAAGGGAAGGAGGAAAAAGTTGTTTAATTAACCCACAGCTTGAGGATGAAAAGAGATGGCTGAATAATTGTGGATAAAGCATTCAATCTGGAGTCGGGAGACCTAAGTTCAAATTTAGCTTCAAATGTTTGCTACCTGTGTGACTATGGGCAAGTTACTTAACCCTTAACCCACTGGAGAAAGAAATGAATGGCAAGTCATTCCAGCATCTTTTCCTGAAAAACCCCATGGGCAGTAGTGGTGTCCTTTGGTCTATGGGGTCATGAAGAGTTGGATGTGACTGAAGAATTATGAGGGTGGAGAGAACACAACAAAATCTCTTCTAAGTACATGCAGGAGATTTGAGATATCCCTGGAGTATGACTTTGCTTGCACACAAATGAGAAAGCAAACAAAAACACTGTTCAACTTTTTACGAATTGGTTAAGCTGGAAAATGAACCATGGAAATAAGAGGTCTCTATCTGAATGCGGAATTATCCAGTCTGACACAACATTGCATCTCACAGTTCTAAGTTTAAAGAAATAGGGAGCCGATTTAGGTGACAAATGAGATCATTCCTCACAACTTGGTTTACTGTGAATTTTAACTCATTTTCTTTGACATCTTCATAGAGTAATGAATGTGTGTGTATATGTGTGTGTATGTGTGTGTCTGTGTGTGTGTGTTGTACACAAAGGTAATCTTTATTTTCCATCTTCTATGAATAATACTCCAAATCCATGAGTCAAGAATGCCTCCAATTAAATGATCTCTACTCAGTTTCAGAGGTTGCTGGGAAAATGTAGAGAATACCCAAAGTTCACTATGATGCCAGAATCAAGATTTAAAGAATGAGTTCTCCACATATAAATGTTTCCTACTGTGTTCCCAGGTTGTTCTATTTATTTGCCTGCAAATGTACCCATATATTTCATGCAAAGATTATGTACTGAAAATTTTGCCTATGTGGATGATGTTAGAGAAAGATACAAGTTAAAAGGATTTTCTCAAGTCCCTTTCCTTGTTCATTTCTGGAAATCGATGCTTTATCTCTTTTGTTGATTCTTGTTCTTTTTTTTTTCTTAAAGACTTTCCCAATAGCCCTGTTTTCTTAACGCTACAAAATTATTATGTTTCAGTGAGGTACGTACCTGCTGAGGCAGATCCTCAAAAAAACATGTGACTTTGTAAATGGAGCATCCAAACCAGGTAGGTGTTCTATATGGACTGGAAATCTCAACTTCAACTTTGTGTCAGAACATCATAAAAATTCATTTAAAAATTACAGTATTTTATTTTTCTAAATATATGCAAAGAGAGTTTTCAATATTCATCCTTTTAAAACCTCATATTCCAAAATGTTTCTCTCTCCTCCCCCACCCCAAGACAGCAAGCAATTCGATATAGATTAAACATGTGCAATTGAATTTCATTCTTTTAACCTTATGTGTTTGTTTATAGACACTATTTTTGTCTATATAGACATTATTTTTGCCTCTTGTCACTAAGGTGTAATTTCACATATTGAATACTACTATGGAATTAGCATTACAACTGTGATTTTATTTCATTTCTTTTTTTTATATGAGATTCCCAATTCTGATAAATACCATAGAGAAACAATGTGAACAGAGGGAAGAATCCAAGATTTGGAGTCACAGGCACAAGATTGAAATCTCAGGGCTGCTATATACCATTTCTATGACTTTTCAGAAAGTCATTTCATCTCTAAATCTTAGTTCTAGTCGTCTATAAAGGAATGGAGGTAGATAGCACGACTTCAGATTTCTTTCTAATTCTCAATCTTTGATTCTGAATCTTGTATTGATTACTCATCATGACTTGCAGTTGACTTCAATCTTTCAAATACAATTTATGACATGTCTTCTTCCTCTTCCTACTTCTGGCAATAACAATAACTTACATTTCCATAATACCTTAAGATTTACATTGTGATTTATATAGATATGTAATCTCAAGCTGGGCAGTGTAAGAAGATGGGACACACAATGTCTATCATCCCTGCTTCTCTACATCTGAAACTTCTATTTCTCCCCAGAAATTACCTTGGACTCTGATAGGTAAGCCTCTGTCTTGTCTTGTGCTGAACCAAAACTACTCACATACTAGTCATTAACTTTAAATCATTCTTTTCATTCTATTATTCGATTTCCTCCATACCCAGAAACTTGGACTCCACTGGAGAAACCTAGTTTAAGTAAGTGTCTGTTTTATGTCATCTGGAATCTAGCCCTCCTCACTTTTCAGACACTGACTTCAAACCATGACAGCATTAGGCAATCCTTCTTTTCAGATCCATTTAATTGTCATATTACCCCATTAGAATAAAAGGTCTTTATAGATTATCTTTCCTGCTTGTATTTGTATTTCAAGCTCTTAGCACTGTCTTGACACATGGAAGGTGCTTAATAAATTGTTTGTCTTATTTTCTATCTATCTATCTATCTACATGCCTATTATTTTAGCTAAAGAGAGAGAAATAGAGTTCCAGGTTTAATGAAGGATGATGGATTTCTTTTTGGCATAACAACTCATTCAAGTACTCAGGAAGTAACTCAAACTGGAATGGGTGAAATGTTTTTGATGATGATGATGATGATAGCTATTTTAATTTTTCTTTTCAGATTATATATCTTTATTATATACAATAAAATATTCATATATTCACTATATTTTGAATATATATGTTTATATATATTCATGTATATTTATACAATAAAATACTATTTATCCATACCTTTTACCACACTAAAATAAAAGGGATAATGACAAAAAAAAGTTTAAGAATCCCTGGACTAAGGATATGTAGTACAGTGACTAGAACTCAGAAAGAGACAAGTTCTACTCTGGTATAGAAATACACTAGTTGTATAATTCTAGCAAAATATATAATTTTTGCTTCAATTTCCTCAACTATAAAATGGATAACACCTGTGTTGCAGAGTTATTGTGAAGATCGAATGAGATATTTGTAAAGTACTTAGCACAGTGCCTGGAATATAGTATATGTTATTTAATATAAATGCTTATTCCCTTCCCAAGGCACAGAGCAGCTGCAATCTTTATTAGTAGACTTCTACATCAATTAAAATATTGATCCTTGAAATATTGCAGTCCTTGTAAAGTATGTTAGACAATGAGAGTTACCAGATAAAACTGAGACTTTTTTCTTAAAGGGGCTGGTAATAGAGAGATGAGCATATATGACAAACAATCAATGTTGTGTGAGATCCAAGGAAGAAAAGGCAATTTCTAATGGAAGAATAAAGGAAATCATTCTAGAGAAGGTAAGCATGTGAGCTAGGCTTGAAAGTTATATAGGAATTTAATAAGTAGACACAGGGGAGGTCGAGGGCAAACGTCCAGAACTGTCAAGAGTGGGTCTTAATTGAGCAATATTGAATAGAGGTATTTAGGAATGGAGGAAGGAAAGGAATTTATTAGCTACTCTCCTGTCTTCTACTGTATGATGAGAAAAAGCTAATATACTCCTTCAATGCATTTTACAATATTTCATAAAATACCTTCATGCCAATGATCCATTTAGTCTCTGGAATAAGTGACCAGTTTTGAATAATCATCAGGGAAAATTGTCTCCTGACATGATAGCTGTACGGTGTGTGCTAGCAGGGTTTCATGAACTTGTATACTGTCTATTCCATTACCAAATCTTTCCTGACCAAAAAAAAAAAATACAATGACAATCCAAGTCTGTTACCTATAATTATTCTCTAGCTTTTGTAATGAAAGGAAAGGAGTCAGCTTTGTTAACTGATATTTTATCTACTAATCCTATTCAACAGATACATAGATTCTCAGGTTCTTCTCTTGCTAGTGACAGGATTGTGAGATTAAAAGCTAGAAAAGTAGGGTGACAGGCATTTTTTTGAGGGAACTTATAATGTTAAAAAATTTGGATTGTATTGAATAGCAACAGAAATCTCCTGAAAAGTTCTGAGTGGAAGAGGCACTGTGTTATATATGTATGTATAAATATACATATATGTCTATATTTATGTATATATATATATGTTTATGCATATATTTATACATATAGATGCTGTGTATATCTATATGCTTTATATATATATGTATATATATATATATATATATATGTTGTATATAAACACACACACAGCAAAAGAAAATGAGGATTTGATTTAGCTTGATGATAGTGGGAATGAAGGGCAGTATGATGCTATAGTAGATAGAATGCTGGTGCTGCAAATCAAGAGCACCTGAGTTCAAATGTGGCCTCAGACACCTATGTGACCTTTGGCAAATTATTTAACCATGAGTGCCTCAGTTCCCTCATCTATAAAGTGAGATGCAGAAGGAAATGCATCTTTGCCAAGAAAATATCAACAGGGGTCACAAAGACATGACTGAAAAATGACTTAAAACCAGGTAAAATGGAAATCAAAAGAAGAGAAGAGATGAAAGAAATAGTGAGGCATTAGAACTTATAAGAGTTCTATTTGGGGGGCATGAGTTTGAATGGGAGGGAGAAGTCAAAGTTGGCAATGACTTGGGAGAATGAGTAATTGTGTGAAAGGCAGTGCTGTAAATAGATACATGGAAGACAAAAGAATACCCCAGTATACAATTCGTGTGTGTGTCTGTGTATATATATATATATATATATATATATATATATATATATATATATATATATATATATATATATATATATATTCTTAATTATATATACACTTAAGTATATACAAATATATGTATAGGTATATACATATATAGTACATATAGTATATATTAATAATATCTTGTGTGTTTATATATACTCAATTAGTTCATATCCCATGACCATCAAGTAAAAGGTTTACACTGTCTTTCCATCTTGTTCAATAATAGATTGTCAATGGTGTCCCTCTTGGATTCAACACAACAGAAAACTACTGGTACTATCTAGAAGAATAATCACATTATTTTCATCAAAAGTAGGATTCTATAAGCAACTTGAAGGCAGGAATTGGTTTGACTTTGTCTTTTTATTCTCAGACCCTACTATACTATCTAGAAAATAATGGGTATTTAAAATACACCTTTTAAATTGAACTGCAATAGAAAAAAAATGCTTAATTTGGAGTAAAAAAATAGTTTGAATCTTGGCACTGAAATTTCCTAGTTGTGTATACTTAGACATATTGTTTAACCTTTTGTGTCCTCACTTTCCTTATCTGCAAAATCAGAAAGTTGGAATGGGTGATTTCTAAGGCCCCTTCTCACCTTAAATCTACTATTCTATGAAACCCAGCTCATTTACTAAGGCTTACATTAAAAACAAAACAAAACAAAACAAAAAAACTGTTGAAACTTTTTTGGATTCAGTATCATCCATGGAAGGGATTTGATCCATAGGATTAGATGGAGGTCCATCTCTATACCTTATCCTATGGGATTCCTGTCTATTTCTTCTCTACATACATGAAACCAAAGATAACTTTTGAATTTTATATTTAATGTTCTTCCTGAACCCAAGTTAAATTGCATGAATGGACAGACATGCACACAAATGCACACACTCACATCCAGTTTTATGTGCTTGTCAGATATATGGTATTCTTCCAGTGTTCATATTTCTTGAAGTAGGTGGAGGCAATTAATGAGCTGTTTTGTTGTTTAAATGAACATTGACAAATGATTAACAATCAAGTTTCCTCCCTATATCAAGTGTGAGTTTTATAGTAAACATGTCTGATTTTTAGGCCCCACTGCAAATATTTGACATTATAAGTAGCTCCTCAACATTTTGGGATTGATATCCTTGGAGCTGAACTCTAAAACTAGTCCAAAGAAAGCCCCAATCACTGGTAGAATTTTCATTTGGTTTATTTTAGGTATGACTCTAGATGGCTTTAACTCAAAGCAGAATTATCACCTTGTCTCTTTAAATAGGTGAAATTCTGTGCCGAGGCCTAAAGTCAGAATCTTGGTGTTAATTGCTATACAACATGCCGACACCTTCTGATTAGGGAAATGCTTTTGTTTCATTTTTTGGCAAAAGGGTTTTTTTTCCCCTCTTTAAAGAGAAGCTTCCAAAATATAATAGGAGATTGTTTGAGGATGCAAGTCATTGCTTCTTTATGAATTTTAAATCACTTTCCTATGGCACATAATAAAGTTGGGAAATGAAACACAACTGGTTTGAATAAAATGTTTGCTTCTCCTTTCAGTCCTTAAAATATTACTTAATCTAAGGGGTATTTTCATAAATGCATAAAACATGTTCTTCAAAATGCAAAATTAATAGAGTGCATATTTCTTTCCCCATATTTTCTGGTTCAGCCATGATAGGTCTATTCAGACATATGCAACAATTTTCCCCCTTTTCCTTTCCTACACAGAGAAGTCATGGAGATCACATTTTAAATACTTTTATGTAGAATTTTTTTCCCTAAAAGTAGCTTGACTATGTGAGATATTTTAAAGCTGAGTAAAAAAGTCTCTCACTCTCACCCCTTTCTCCTAAGCTGCCTGTACAATGGCTCTTTCTTTATTTCAGAGCTCAAAGGATCATAGAACCCAAGGAATTCAGTCATATGTTGAGGCAACATTTTTACAACAATATTACAGAGGAAGAAACTGTAACCTAAAGTTGGGAAACGGCAGATTCAGAATTTGAACTCTTATCCTACGGATGCCAAATACAGTTTTAACTAAGTCCTCTGAGTGCAAGTTCAGTATTTTCCCATTATACAATTCTACCACCAATTTGAGATTGTGGCTAAATAGAAGAGTGGGACTTTCTACATTTGCATAATCTAAATGAGGAAGGCTTCTTTCACTTTCATGCTTGATTTAAAAAAAAATCCATAGCTCAATTTCTGTAAGAAATGAATGGGAAAATCATATTTGTTAGTGCTATATTGAGAGTAAGTATTTCATAGTGAATAGCAAAGCAGCCTTGATGTCAGTAAAAACTGGTTTAGTATCTGTTCTCAGATACTAGTTATGTGACCTGGAAATTATTTTAGTCTCTTCTATCCCAGAGTCCTCTTCAGTACAATGGATTTACATTCAGGAATTTCTAACTCCAAATATAAGCTATATTGGTAATCATGGATTGTCAATAGAACTAGAAGAGAGTCTTCATTAAATTGAAGGACTCCACTGTGTGCTAATTATCTGGAAAGACTTGGAGGAGAATCACAGCATGGAAAGGCTTTAGGATAGGGTTTGGGATGTGAATTATTGAAGAAAATACATATATCAAGAATGTCAGTATTCCATCAGTATATTGGAATATCAACTAAGTCTACATTTTGTTCCCAGAGTTCTTCTTTCCAGTTAATGTGGTTTCATGTTGTTTCTCCCTGTTTCTCTTTCAGATTATTTTATGTGTGGGTATTTGCCTTTAAGTTTGAAAAACTAAAGGATCTTTTTTTTTCCTTCCTGTTAAACTGAAGACTAGTATTTATAGTATTTGCTTGGAGGGTGTTCATTTGGATTATCATCGAAAAGGTTGCTGTCAAAGGGAGAAAAAAACATTAGGGGATGATTCAATGAAACATACTCTTTTGTCTAGCTCAGATTTACTTCCACATGACTCTTGGGTCTATAGCTCAGAGAGACAGTAGCAGACCAAGTTCAATTATTCATGTTCTCTAATTAAGCCCTGCTGATTGTGCCAAAATGGAGATTTGATTTTGAAGAGAATGTGTCCTTAATGTTTTCCACAACAACAATAATTTGTCAAAAGACAATATTAGTCTCCCTAGCATCCCAAAGTATATCATCTTGGGGCTTCTAGAATTTATTAGGGCCTGCATGTGGATTTTATCCAGCATTTTCAAACTTCCCTAATTGTTGACTTCAGATTTTGGTTAGAGAGGACAAGATTATCTGCTTTATTTTTTACTGATAACTCTTTAGTCACTGTCTATAATCCACATATTAAAGAATTGTGGTACCAAATTTTGTCATTATTCAGTTTCCATTAGCATATGTAAAGTGTTTGCCTTTTAGTGATAGGTGAAGTACAACTGTTTTATATCTATCTACTCAATCCAATACAAAAGAAAGGAAAAACAGAACAAAAAGCAAACAAAAAACAATCAACACTGTTCTAGGTGCAGAGATTCAAAGACAGAAACAATGGGCAACTCTTCAGTTTCTCAGGATGGAAGTTAAATAACACATATGAACTGGTACAGTAAGTTATTCCTTATACATAGAATTCTATCTCTTGCTTCCCTGCAGACTGACTCATGCTTGGCATGTATTTTCCCATCCTTCTATTTTAGAACCCTTCACTTCCTTCAAAGCTCATATCATGTCATGTCTTAAATCAAAGGTTTTCCCAATCCCTCCAACTGTTATACTCTTCCTCTTAGAAACAGAATTCTCTCTATATGTGTGTACATATTCTGTATTTACTTATCTTTATACAAATTGTTTCTCTCTACTAAGTATGTTACTCTTTCAAGGCTGGGACTCTTTTATTAATTTAGCACAGAAAGCATAGTATCTAGCATCTAGTACTTAATAAATATTTTATGAATTGAATTATTCCTTTTGACATCATCAGCTTTTCCATGCTTCTATAGTTTCATGATGCCATTAATAAGTGAGTGAATGGATAAATGAATGAAAAACACTTTCTAACCATTTAATGTATTCCACATACTAGGATAAGAATCAAGGATACAACTAGAAAAACAAAACAGTTTCTGCTCACAAAGAGGGTACATTCCAAAAGGCAGAAACAACACATAGAGGAGAGTGATAGGGTAGACTGATCATCCATCTGGAAGCAATGACAGAATTGATTTGGTTGTGGCTTCAGAACTAGAGAGGAATATATAAAAAAATAAGGAGTGAAGTAAGCATGGTTGAGGTCTACCTTAAATAATAGTGCGATTGAGACAATCACTAATCAGGACAGAAATTTCAGAGAAAAAAGTTAAAATTTCAGGTTATCTTCTCTGGTCTTTAAGAAAGCTGGAAATGCTGTCAAGAAGCGAGTAGAGGGAACCAGGGAGTAGAGTGATATAGATACCACTCATAAGTATTCTCTTCACTTGTGTAATCCTTCATATGGTTTGAATAGTTCCATATTTTATGAGAAATATTTCTTACTAGCCCTTAACTAGTAAGGTCTTGATATTATTTATTTCTATTAGTTCTCTATTTACCTTAGTTATCAGATTTTTGTAAGAATTATTTCATGCAGATTCCCTTTCCCCCCATCCAAGTAGATTGTTTCCCTCCTTATGTCAATTGCCTTGATTTTGTTTGGATAAAAGTTTATTATCTTCTTATAGTAAAAGTCATCATTTTTAAATGTCCTTTACTTCATTCAAAATATACCCCACACTAGCTATATCTGTGAGAATTACTTCAATTTTCCTCCATTAAAAAAGTGATGTGGCCTATTGTATGTAGATTGAGTATTTAGTAAAAACCTATTTTGGTTTAGATGATGTAAGATGGTAGTCTAAATGTATTTTTGACTGCACTGTTTTCCCATTTTTCTACTAGTTCATATTGAGGAGGGAGGGGCTAATGTTCCTAATTTACTGAATAATCTGTTATTGAGTTCCATTATTTTTTATCCTTATTTCACTCTTTTTTTTCTTTGTTGTTTTCAACCTGTACCAAATATTCCAATTTTGTTGTATTAGTGAACTTAAATTCAGAGAAATCAAGTGATTTTCTCACATTTATGATTCTGTACAATTTATATGAAATCAAAATAAAACAAAAAGTCCAAAAATCTGAAAAAGTGGATTCTAAAATAATTTTAACAACATTAAGTAATTTTACAGCATTATAAAAGTGAATTGAGAGTGAATGAGAAAAAAAAATCTAAATGGGAGCTTAGAGAAAGCAATTGGTAAATTGTTCTGAACTTTGTTTTTAATTATTTGATACATATTTTTATTTAGTTATTTTGTATTTATGGCACCATTTAATTATTGATATCCTTATCTTCCCTATTAGAATGAAAGTTAATTATGAGTAGGATTTTTTTTCATTCTTTGTACTCGTATCACCAGCTTCAAGCACACTGCCTGCTATATAATAGGTTAATTTTAATAAAAGTTTGTTAGTTGATTTATTCATTGATAGACAAATTTGTTCTAAGCAAATATGATTGGTTGTATTGACTTTTAATTTTAAGTGCTTAATGAAATATTTATTTTTAAAACAAGTCTAATTCTGATTTCTACCTACAGACCTCCAAAGATATTGAGTTTGTTACACATTTTCTCTAGGTTTAATAATCTCAGTTCCTTTTTGACATTTGTTATATTAATTTATTCATTCATTTAAACAGCATTTATTAAGCAATTCATGGAGAAAGACAAAATAAACAGTCCTTTCCCTGTAGGAGGTAATTACATTTTATTGGGGAACATATCCATAATAAATATAAGCAAAATTAATGCAATGTAATAGTTAGGGAAAGGGAAAGAAGATGGTACTGTTTGCTGGTGAAGATCTGGGTAGACTTACATAGGAAAATGGCACCAGAATAGTTAGATATATAATCTATCAACAAGCAGTTATCAACTATCTACAATGGTCCTAGACACTGGGGATATGAAGCTTAAAAACAAACCAAAAAAGGCCAAATTCTACCTGAACTCAAAAAAACTTTTAATCTACCAGGAAAATATAAGATGGATAATATGAAGCAAGAATGAATAAATAATATAGTTTTTAGATCATTCCCTGTTAGTTGAGGATAGAGAAGAATTTGATGAGTATCCATTCTATGGCTTCCTATATTCCAACAACTGATTATAATATTGAATTCCATAAGGTAAAGTACAATTTCTTTTTGTTTCAGTTTAAATATTATTATTATTATTAAACCTTTTTTATTTTCAAAACACATGCAGAGATACTTTTCAACACTCACCCTTGCAAAACTTAGTGTTCCAAATTTTTTCCCTCCTTTCCCCCCACCGCATCTCCTATATGGCAAGTAATCCAATATATGTTTTAAAAAATGTGCAATTCTTCTATACATATTTCCATAATTATCATGCTACATAAAAATGAGACAAAAAAGGAAAAAATTATAAAGAAAACAAAATGCAAGCAAACAACAACAAAAAATGGTGAAAATACTATGTTGTGTTCAGTCCCAACAGTCTTTTCTCAGGATGCAGATGATTCTCTCCATCACAAGATCATTGGAACTGGCCTGACTAACCTCACTGTTGAAAAGAGCCATGACTATCAGAATTGATGTTGCATAATCTAGTTGTTGCTGTGTACAATGTTATGCTCATTTCACTCATCATCAGTCTCTCAAGGTTTCTCTAAAATCATCCTGCTGATTGTTTCTTACAGAATAAAAATATTCCAATACATTCATATGCCATAACTTATTCAGCTGTTCACCAAATGATGGGCATCCACTCAGTTTTTAGTTCCTTGCCACTACAAAAAGGGCTGCCACAAACAGTTTTGTACATTTTTTAATAATCTTTTTAGGATACAAGCCCAGTAGTGACAGTGCTGGATCAAAGGGTATGCACAGTTTGGTAGCCTTTTGGGCATAGTTCCTTATTGCTCTCCTGAATGGTTGGATGTATTCACAACTCCACCAACAATATAGTAGTGTCCCAGTTTTCCACATCCCTTCCAACATTCATCATTATCTTTTCCTGTTATCACAGCCAATCTGAGAAATGTGTAGTGGTACCTCAGTTTTGTCTTCCTTTGCATTTCTCTGATCAATAATGAGTTAGAGCACTTTTCATATGACTAGAAATGATTTCAATTTCTTCATGTGAAAATTGTCTGTTCATATCCTTTTACAAGTAAAAATTATTGAGAGGTTTCCTTTACATTCAAATTATTCTGTTCATGTCACAGGTTGTTCAATTATTTTGGATGCACTTTTCTGTATTTATTTATTCTGTACTGAGTTTAAAAATAAAAAGAAAGAACAAAAAAGAAATGTTGTTTTGATAAAGCCATGCTTATGTTTATTAATCACTGCCTCCATTTTTGTGTTCCACAACTTCACTTTCATAGTGTGTTCCATAATTTTGGCGATGAATGGAAACCAAATTGCCTGGCCTATAGATTGCAAACACATGACTCTTCAACATTCAGACATGTACTTTTCTTCATTCCAACAAAATCTTTGAAAGACCAAAGACAGTTTGGGCAATCATAGTTCAAGGTTCTTTCAGTATTTCAAGAGGTAGTATTATATAGTAACAGGGTTTTGTTCTTCAGGTCATGAAGATGTGCATTCAAATCTGTCCTCACCAGTTTGCATGTGACTATGAGCAAATCATTTAAACTTGTTGAGCAATACTTTCCTCATCTGTACCTGTAGTAACTATCTCACAGGGGAGTTTTTAAACTCCAATGAGATATTATAGTTCAAGAACTCTGTAAAACTCAAAAAACCTTATGAATGTCAACAAAGGGTGAATAATAAGTAAAAAAAAAACAATAATTCATGGGACACAATATTCAACAAAAAGAACCAAAAAGAAAACAAATAAAGAACCTTTGACTTCAGCTATTTATAAAGAGAAGAATGTAGTGAACATGGTTCAGCTCCCTACTGTGTGATACTATATCTGTTACTTTATTGCTGTTGTTTAGTTTATGACTCCATTGAGGGGATTTTCTTATCAGACAGAGTAGTATGGTTTGCCATTTCCTTCTCCAGGTCATTTTACAGACAGGAAAACTGAGGCAGACAAGATAAGTGACTTGATCAGGAAAAATCATTCTTGATATTTGTATCTCCCAATTCCCACAACTTCAAAATGGCCATTATTCACAACTATAGTAGTATCATTTGAATGTTTTGATTGAATCTTTAGTGAATTCAAGGAATAATCTTTCCTCTATTTCCTCTATTTAAAAAAAAATCTTATTCTAACCTCTAGGATTTGGTGATTTTCTTTACAATGAGATACACTGATCACCTTTGAGTTAAAATATACCCATATCACCAAAAACAACTTTTGCTTCTCAGACTGAATTTCTTTAATCTCTCTACCAACATGGCAGATTCTGAGCCTTGAATCATCACATTTGATTGGCAATTGCTTACTTCAATAAATAGCTTTTCTTCTAATCTTTTTAATTGTGGATTTCTATAATTTTGTCAAATCTTATTATTTCTCTCTATAAAAATGTCTCTTAAATATATTTTCTATATATTTGGTTGTTGTACTCAGTTGAATTAGATAAATAACTTTTTTTTAGTACTCATTGTAAAACCCACCTTTGTGTATTGGCAAAAACTTCTTTCCATGAGTGGAATCCCCTTCCTCCACATTTCCACATGTTAGGTTTCTTATTTTCCTTCACAAAACAACCTTAAATTATAAAATGGATATTACCTCAAACAAATCAAAACCCTGAGGTATTTTAAACTAGGAAAGATTCAGCTTAAAAAGAACATAGCCTCTCTTTGTATCTGGGACCATCACCAGTTAGGCTGATCTTACCACTAAACTCATGATTCTGGAGGAGAAAGTGGGGCTGATGACTGCTTCACTTAAATCTAATTCACTTTCAGGTCAAGACTTATGGCATTGGTCCTCTTTGAGAATGAAGGACGAACAACAATGATGGCTTAGTGATCATCAAGCTGGTTTTTGAGCCAGGAATACCTGAATTCAAAATCTTCCTCCAGCATATACTGACTATGACACTTGGAACTTAACCTTTAGTTACTCTAAGACAAATCTCTAAGCAAGTGGTCATAGGACTTAGGATGGTCGGTTTCTACATCTAGGATTTCCCCTATTCCAGTGGAATTGCCACTGTTACATTTGTTGTTGCTGTTGTTGTAATTGTTGTTATTACTATACTAGTTGTCTTCCTTATGGAGAATTTATTGAAACACATGAAAAAGGGTAACCAATGATGAGAAGGCATGAAGAGTCAGAAATGGAACATTGTGATCACATGGATAGATCTGTGTTTCTGGTAAACTCCTGATGTATCAAGTGTAGAAGGAATCTTGAAACACATGGCTTTGTGCTGTGGAAAGAAGTAGATGAGATTCCAGAATTAAGTAACTGCTTATTGCTATCTTAGACAGTTAAGTGATGCAGTAGAGTCAGGAAGACTCATCTGACTGAATTCAAGTAAGCCTCAGATATTTACTAGTGACTTTGGGCAAACTGTTTCCCTCAGTTTCCTCATCTGTAAAATAAGCTAGAGAAGGAAATGTCAAAGCATTCCAATATCCCTGCCAAGAAAACTCTAATAGGAGGTCATGAAATGTCAGAAATGACTGAAAATGATTGATCAACTATTTTATATCATATTCATATCTATCTATCTATCTCATTACTTAGCAAATCTCTGAATGAGTCTCAGGGGCTAATCCTTTAAAATAGTCATACATGTTTGTTAAAACACACACACACACACACACACACACACATCTTCCATAAAAGTTTGCATTGAAATAGCCTTTTCCTGAAACACAACTTACTTTCTATTTTTTCTTGAAATTGTTTATCTGTTTAGCACTGAGTTCTGTATTATCTAGAACACTGAAGTGTTTGATGCTTCCTGACACTTTCACCTCCAAATTTCCACATGTTAGGTTTCTTATTTTCCTTCACAAAACAACCTTAAATTATAAAATGGATATTACCTCAAACAAATCAAAACCCTGAGGTATTTTAAACTAGGAAAGATTCAGCTTAAAAAGAACATAGCCTCTCTTTGTATCTGGGACCATCACCAGTTAGGCTGATCTTACCACTAAACTCATGATTCTGGAGGAGAAAGTGGGGCTGATGACTGCTTCACTTAAATCTAATTCACTTTCAGGTCAAGACTTATGGCATTGGTCCTCTTTGAGAATGAAGGACGAACAACAATGATGGCTTAGTGATCATCAAGCTGGTTTTTGAGCCAGGAATACCTGAATTCAAAATCTTCCTCCAGCATATACTGACTATGACACTTGGAACTTAACCTTTAGTTACTCTAAGACAAATCTCTAAGCAAGTGGTCATAGGACTTAGGATGGTCGGTTTCTACATCTAGGATTTCCCCTATTCCAGTGGAATTGCCACTGTTACATTTGTTGTTGCTGTTGTTGTAATTGTTGTTATTACTATACTAGTTGTCTTCCTTATGGAGAATTTATTGAAACACATGAAAAAGGGTAACCAATGATGAGAAGGCATGAAGAGTCAGAAATGGAACATTGTGATCACATGGATAGATCTGTGTTTCTGGTAAACTCCTGATGTATCAAGTGTAGAAGGAATCTTGAAACACATGGCTTTGTGCTGTGGAAAGAAGTAGATGAGATTCCAGAATTAAGTAACTGCTTCTTGCTATCTTAGACAGTTAAGTGATGCAGTAGAGTCAGGAAGACTCATCTGACTGAATTCAAGTAAGCCTCAGATATTTACTAGTGGGGTGACTTTGGGCAAACTGTTTCCCTCAGTTTCCTCATCTGTAAAATAAGCTAGAGAAGGAAATGTCAAAGCATTCCAATATCCCTGCCAAGAAAACTCTAATAGGAGGTCATGAAATGTCAGAAATGACTGAAAATGACTGATCAACTATTTTATATCACATTCATATCTATCTATCTATCTCATTACTTAGCAAATCTCTGAATGAGTCTCAGGGGCTAATCCTTTAAAATAGTCATACATGTTTGTTAAAACACACACACACACACACACACACACACACACACACACACCTTCCATAAAAGTTTGCATTGAAATAGTCTTTTCCTGAAACACAACTTACTTTCTATTTTTTCTTGAAATTGTTTATCTGTTTAGCACTGAGTTCTGTATTATCTAGAACACTGAAGTGTTTGATGCTTCCTGACACTTTCACCTCCAAATTTATGTTTGAAGGGTCTAGAAAATGAGTCTTTTTTTCAAACAATCATGAGGCTAATTTAAATAAGTCCAATGTAGAATGATCTTTCCTGTTATTTTTAAAGTCTGTTGGGAATTGCATATTTGGAATTAAATCTGAACTTGGGCTCTGTTCACAGTAATTGTTTTCTGCTCTTGCGCAGCCAGGAGTTTGTGAAATGGATTTTTCTGAATGCTGTTGACCTTTTCGCATAGATTTTGCCCAGGCCGTGAGAATGTTTTTTGACCCATTCTTGGTGGAGTGTCTAAAGAGAGACAAATGAGGTATGACTTTATCATGCCATGTTGAGCATGTAGTTAGCTAAAAGCTACAACTGTTAACCCTTCAGAGTATAATAGCAATCGGGCCAAGTTTATCTAATGATGAAAACAAAATAAAAGAACGATAAACCAAACATTGAAATCACTGTGAGGTTCTTTATTTTCCTGAGCTTTGGCAGAAAAAAGGTTAGATGTGCTCTTCAAGCGAACATTTATGATATAAACATAAGGCTTAAATATTCTTAGTTTTGCAGGTCAGGAAGGAGTTCAAAGTCATAACTCATGAGTTTTGCTCCTAGGAAAAAGAACACAAAATGTGAAAAATGAAGTTGGTTATGGAGGGAGAGCACAGGCACTTTGTTACTGCCTCTGGATGATTCAGTCTGAAGAATGAGAAAGTTTATTTGATGGCTTCCTATTTTTTAACAATTAATCTTTCTAATTAGGAGTTAAGATCAGCCATTTGGAACACTGTTGAATGACTGGAAATGCTGTAGACATTGGGTGATGATGATGATAACAATATTAGAATCTTATGACTATTTTTTAATTTTTAGTTTTAGTTTTTCTTTTTCACTTTTGATCAAATCATTTTAACTGTAACTTTATCCAAGATTATGATTACTATCCCTGCTTTTTTTATACATACAAAATTTTATTCCTGGCTTATGGCTCTTTAAAATTTGTATAATGCCTCACAATTATAGTCTTGTTTTATTTTTGCAACAATCCTGGCAGATTGATGCTATCATTAGCTCTATTTTCTAGATGAGTAAACTGAGGGAGGTAAAGGATAGAAGACTTTCTCAGAGTCAGAAAGGTAGTAAATGTCTGGAGCTGGATTTATATTCAGATCTTCCAGACTTCAGATCTTACATTCAGTCTACTGCAGTACCTATTGGCTTTTACATTTCAATGCCCTAAGGTAAAGGACTGCTCTGCCTAAGTCCACTCCCCATTAGGTTATAGCTTTCAATTGAGTTAGGTATGGGTCTAGAAAGCAATTAATCAGAATGGAGCCATCAATCATATGATTTCTTATTTTGTCAGCACTATAAAACTCAACAGAGTAAGACCTTGGACTTGTCATGCCTGAAGGGTAGAATTAGGCCAAGGAATTTTATCTTCACAGAGCTGACATGGGTTTATTAACCAGTATTTGTGTGGTAAGTAGAAAAGCCAGTTTAAAATATCTTGGGAATTTTCTTACACCATGCTCTTTAGAGGGCTGGATCAAGCTGCAAATATTAATTCCATTCAAATCAATTAAACAAGTACATTAAGAACCTAATTTGTCCTAGGGATAACAAAGTAATAATATTGATGATAA
The DNA here is from genome assembly GCF_016432865.1 of Antechinus flavipes. NCBI lineage: Eukaryota > Metazoa > Chordata > Mammalia > Dasyuromorphia > Dasyuridae > Antechinus > Antechinus flavipes. The sequence continues at coordinate 63,894,601 of NC_067403.1, read as the reverse complement.
TGATAATAATGATAAAACTGCCCTTGTCTTCAAGGCATTTAAACTCTACTAGAATATATAGCATCTTTAAATTGATTAGTACAATGTGTGATTTGAAAACAAAAAGGTGATCATTCTTTTAGATTTCCATAAGTTGCCACACTGCTAAAACGTGCCAAATCCAAACCTCATTGGTGCCAGTCGTAGCTCAAAAGCAGTTCAACTTTCCAACTTATACATTATAAAAATGAGCCATTATATGAGTAAGTCCATTTGAGAGCACATGCATATGGGTTTTGTTAGGTTTCTGTAAAGAGAGTATTATTCTTTCCCCCCATCTATCTTAGAAAACAAACACTACTAATATATTTTAAAAATCAAGTATTTCAGGAAGTGGTAATCTATCTCTTGCTATAAATAAACCTATAGTTGATGTTTAACAAAATCTGCCCTTATTCCTTCTTCTCTCCCCACCCCCAACCCCAACTCCATTCAGACTGGAAGTAGGTTAAGTTGGATTCTTTAGGAAGTCCAAGTGAAATGAAATTTCAACTGTAAAAATATTGTTTCTCCATCTCTTTCTCTGGATAGGAAAACATTAGTATGCAATTCAATTAGAAACATACTTGTCTGTGGAAAGGCACCAGAAATCATGTTAGCCTGCAGTGGAACAGAGGCAGGCTTCTTTACAAAGTCTGTTTCTTGATAAAACAAGTTGTCTTGGAATGAATTATTCACAGTCCAAGCTGCAAACAGTCAGACACACTGATACAGGGTTTAAAACACCTGGACCTAATTCTGCAGATTTTTTTTTTTTTTGGAGCAACATTTCTTGCTTGCTCTTTTATGAAATGCTCTCATTAAACCAAGATTCAGGAAAAATGTATATATATATATATATATATATATATATATATTACGCGCACACACACACACATTCTCGTTTATTATAAGGTGCCTGCCAGCATTGCTCTCATTATCCTCGATTTTCATGGAAATGGTACCACAGTCATAAAAATGTGCTCCCGGCTATAACCTAGTGTACTTGGGACTCTGGAGAGCAGCTCCTAACTTTTATAAATCCCTTCTTTTTCTTCTTTACTACAGTCTCCCTCTTTCTCCATCCTCCCTGATAGTAGTTTTAACTTTGTAAGTTATGATGTAGAACGGCAGCGTTCATCACTTTGGAATTTTTCTCTTCTGTTGTAACCTAAAACCTTTTTTTAAGTTTCTTTCAGAGGACTCAATATGATTTTAAGACCATAGGGAAAACATGTCTTCTTTGGCTTTTTTTTTTTTTTGCAAAGAAAATAGGAACCGGCTGTTTAATGTAGATTGCAAAAGTAATGACTGGGCATGTGCAATGACATTTCAAAGTAACATTTTAGTGAAGCATGGATATCCTTGTGCTTTGCTTTGCAAATAAAATCAAGCAAATCAGATGAAGAAAAGTTCTGTATTCTAGCAGATCTGGCATTTTGCTACTGTCCTACATTCAATTCTGAAACACTCCCAAAGTCTCCATTACTGACAGATGAGAAATTCAGGCTTGCAGAAAACAAATAAAATGGGGTTCATGAACTGAGGCTGTTAAAAGTCCAACTTGTTCCCAAAATGTTGGTGTTGTTAATGTTATTATCTAGGAATTCAATTCAATTTAATTTTAATTCAAAAAATTAAACCCTTTCCATGCTTATTGGACAATATTCATCACTCTGCTTATATTCTAATGAACATTGCCCAGGGAGACCTTTGACATTCCTTCTTCTGCCTCTGTGTCCACTAGGCCAGATTATTATTCCCTATGCAATGGGGATATAAATACAATGAATGAAATAATCCCTAATTTCAAAAGCTAACATTGTACTGGGAGAGACATCTTGTTCATATATAATATATTATGAAAATGAAATGTGTGCTTAAATAAATAAATACAAAGCACATGAAATTATAAAAATCATAAGAAAAAGAGAGTATTTTGACCACAGAAATGAGGAAATTAATTTCAGAAGTGAGATCATGAGGCATTTTAAATGTCAGGTTGAAGATTTGTGTATTTTATGGTATAGATATAGAAAGGTTATTTGCAGGAGATGAAAGGGTGACATGATCAGATTTGCAATTTGGGACTATAAATTTGTTAGCTATAATTTGGGAAAATTGGTTTGGGAGATAGAATGGATAGGAAAAAAATTAGAAGCAAGGAGAGCAAGTAGAAAGTTATTGCCTAGATAAGTTGTGGTGAGGCATTGAGTAAATAGGAGCAATAGTAAAAAAAAAAAAAAAAAAAAAATGTGAAAGATATGAAAAAGAAGGCCCAAATTTGAATAATCTTATTTTTCAAATATTTATATTAAGAGAATCATATGTGTATATGTATATATATGTATACATATATGTATATATGAAAGAAGATAAAAGTAAATATGACAACATAGGAAAAGCAATTTTCTTTTACATATAACAGGGATATAATTCTCTAAAAAAATGCTTATATAATATATGGAAAGTAGATTTATCTAAAATAGTATTACATATGCTAGTTGAATTTTAATTTAATTTACAATGCTAGTTGAATTTTAAAAATATACATGATTAGAATATTCATACTCTATTTTCTTATGAAGTAGTATACAAGAGCCATGTTTCTATGAGGTCAATACTCCAATTCCTTTGTTCCTGGGCTTTGATTTCTTAAAGGGTAAACCAGACACTGTTAGTAAGAAAAATGAACTTCTCTACTTAATAAAACCAAGGGAAGTTTTCAAGCTAAAACTGCTGGCTTTTAATGGTTTCTTCAAATCTTTTCTGCTTGTTTGATAAAATCTAGAGAATTTTGGAGTAGTTTTAGGCAACTTGTTTTAGAAAGATGTTGATAAACTGTAGATTATCCAAAAAATTGTGAACTAGATGTGGAAGGATCTTGAGTTCAAATAATAGTAACTGGATTACCTAGGGGTGGAGAAGGAAAGACTTATAGAAGACATGATTATAACTTCAAGTATTCGAAAGGAAAGAGATGCAGACTTAGAAACAAAGATTGAGAGTTACAGAGAAGTAAATTTAAACTTTAGATGAGAAAAGACTCCTTCATTATTAGAGTGATCCCATATGGAATGGGCTGCTTAGCAATTTATTTAAGTTATTAAATACTACTATTTAGCATTCTCCCTCATTGGATGTCTTCAATTACAGGATGAATTTTTTTTTTTAATAAAAGTTGTAAACAGATTTTTTTACACTATGCTTGGTCTTAGAATTTTGTGATTTCCTTCACAGATCTTTGTCATTAAATCACCTTCAGCTATAGTGGGAATGATACTTTGTAGGTAGTCTATTATTTATTCAAAGTTAATATATATTTTTTCTTAATAAAAGGGCTTTTGCTTGCATTTTCTGGTGAAGTGGTTCAATTTACTTTACTTGACCTGGATGGAGTCATACTGCAAGTGATTTAAAGGTAATGATTTTATCATGGAATTAAATACACACACACATACACATACACATACACACATACCTACTATTTAGTATTATTAATGTCTAGATACAAGGCAGAAAAAAAATGGGCCCAGTGGCTTTAAAATGAAAAAAATCTATCCACCACACTGTTTTCCATTAGGCAGCACTGCTTTGCTCCACATTCTCTGGCATGCAAAATCAAAGCTTCAAATTCCTCAAAATGTAATGGAAAGTCAACATTGCTTCTTCCCCTGGAGGGGTTCACAGCATTGGGTATCAAATTGCAGCCTCTTTGTGTGTTCACTCTCATTTAAGAACTTTCTCTACCTTGAGCTTTATTTTTATTTCTCTCTTATTATTTGTCCTTATCTCAACAGAGTTTTGAGGGAAAATATATACTATATATTGCTGCTTTATTTTCCTAGTTTTTAAAATCTCTATTCCTTTGCTTAAGCAGTGGGAAGCTAATGGGAAAGGAATACTATAACCCTGAATATACATATGCATGATAATTTTTTTTAAAAGCAAATACTTCTGGGTAGGTGTTAAAGAGTGACACTTAATATTTGTTTTAGAATATAAAATCTTCTTTTCTTACCATTCTTTGAATACTTTATATAACCTATCATTTTTGACTAAATTAGTCTATATTCATAAACTGAACATACGTTGAATCATTTGAGATTAAAAATTGATCTCATTAGTATCATGGATTGGCATGAAACGGGGTATGTCCAAAATAAAATCGAACCTATAACAGAATCTTTTAGATTTTTTTGAATATATGAATAAAAATAGTATTTTCAGCCTAAATTTTTTGCCAATTTTGATAAAATTTCTGAAAAATATCCACTTTCTAATTTGTGTACTATACAGAGATTTTGAAAAGAAAACATTCTTTCTTCAGTTTTAATTTTGTGTGTGTGTATGTGTATATACATATATATTTATAGGCATTTGCATGAATACAATTATGTATAAAGCATTCACATAGGCAGACAGGTATGTGTGCATACAGATTTATGTAATTCAAAATACTTGTGATTCTATTCCTATAGACTTATTTTTCCTCCTTAATGATCACAACCTATCTGTACCTTCCTATCCTTTTCAAAGTTCTTCCATGGATCCTCTACAGAGAATGTACCTCCATATGCTAGAAATCTTCTTCTATATCTTTTTATAGTTTGGGTAAACTAGTATATCACGTGGCATAAACATTTTTAACCTTTACTTTCACTACAGCTGTCTCAACTACTTTCCGAAATATATTCTTCCTCAATGATAGAAATTAATGTTTCTTTGTCAATATAGGGTACCATTGGAAATAAGCAGCACAATGAATGCAACCACCATATATCTCTCCGGTGCTTTTTAAGACACTAGAAACTTTTATTCCATTGACATCATGATACTCCAAAATCAGCAGATATTTAGTATCACCAGGAACATATATGTAATGAAAAAAATGTATCATTTTTATTAGGAAGCAAGAAGAATTTGGGAAAATAACTCTACAATTTCTCAAAGGTGATTCAATATATTTTCCTTATATCCAATTCTAGATCTACTCATTCTTCATCTTAAGTAGCTAGATGATATAGTAGAATGGGATCAGAAAGACATGATTTCAAATCTTGCCTCAAAAGGGCAAAAAATCTTGCTTGGGCAAATAATTTAATTCCTTTTTTCTGTTTTTTTATCTATAGAATAGAGCTAATCCCACCATTAGGATTATTTTGAGGACAAAATGAGATAATATAAGTAACATGGCTTGGATATCTTATGTTATGATAATAATTATTAGTATTATTGAAATTGTAATTAATATTTATAGTTCATATTTCAGATCTACAGATCGTTGGCACATTGGATGGCATTTTTAACCCATTTAGTTTTTCCTATATGGATCACTAAAGGTCAGTTTCTTGAATAATGATGAGTCTTACCCATACAAATCATCAGCATTTTTATATATTACTGAAAAGCTGAATAGCAAGAGATAAAAAAGAAATCCCATTTTAAATAATTGTAGACAAAATAAAATATCTAGGTGTTTACCTGCCAACACAAACCCAGGAATTTTGTGAGCATAATTACAAAACACTTCTTGCGCGATAAAGTCTTATCTAAGCAAGTGGAAAAATATCAGTGGCTCATGGGCAGGGCAATGTAATATAATAAAAATTACAATTCTACCTCAATTAATCTACTTGTTCAGTCCCACAACTGCCAAAAATAATTTTATACAGCTAGAAATATAATTACAAAATTTATCTGGAAGAACAAAAGAACATATTGGTATAGATCTTCTTATCACATCCCATACCAAAATGAGGTCAAAATGTGTATGTGATTAGGGTGTCAAGAGTGAAATCATACACAAATTAGGAGAGTAAAGGATAATTTACTTATCAGATCTTTGAAGATGGGAGAAATTTATGACCAAAGAAGAATGAGAGAACATTATGAAATGTAAAATGGACAACTTTGATTACAATGAATTTATACTTTTGGACAAACAAAACTAACACAAACAAGATTAAAAGGGTATTACAAAGCTGGAGAAAAATTTTATAGCCAGTGCTTCTGATGAAAGCCTCATTTCTGATGTATAAAGAACTGTGTCAAATTTAAAAGACTACAAGTCATTCCCCAATTGATAAATGATCAAAAAAAAAAAACAATTTTCAGATGATAAAATTAAAGTTATATAATGCCACATGATCAAATGCTCTAAATCACTATTAATTATAGAAATGCAAATAAAAAACCCTCTGATATACAATATTTTTCAGATTGGCTGAGATGATAGGAAATAATAATGATAAATTTTGGAGGGGATGTGAGAAAATTGGAACACTAATGCATTGTTGGTGGAGTTGTGAAATGATCCAACCATTCTGATGGGCAATATGGAACTATGCTGAAAGGGCTATAAAACTGTATATCCTTTTACCCAGTAGTGCCATTACTGGGTCTGTATCTCAAGGAAATGAAAAAGGAGAAAATAGGACCCACCTGTGCAAAAATGTTTGTAGCAGCTCTTTTTGTGGGGACAAAGAATTGGAAAATGAATGGATGCTCATAAATTGAGGAATGGCTGAATAAGTTATGGCATATGAAAGTAATGAAATAATATTATTCTATAAATAATGATTAAACAAGCTGATTTTAGAAGGGCCTGGAAAGATTTGCATGAACTGATGTTGAGCAAAACAATCAGAACCAGGAATATATTGTAACAGCAAGATTGTGCAATCATCAACTATGACAGTCTTGGTTCTTCACAATGGTTCAGTTATACAAGGTAATCCCAATAGATTTTGGATAGAAAATTCCATCTGTATCCCAAGAGAGAATTATGGAGATTTAATCTAAATCAACACATGCTATATTCACTTCTTTTTTCTGTTTTTTTTTTTTTTCTCTCCTGTGGTTTTTCCTTTCTATTTGGATTTTTCTTTCTCAATATAATTCATGAAGAAATGTGTATTTAAAAAGTTAATATACATGTATAACCAAAGAAAAGAGAAAACAATTAAATATATCAAAACCATGGTTCCAATTACAGCCTTAACTTTTCATTTTCCACTTATGATGCTATGAGACTTTAGGCAATTCACCTAACTACTGTCTATTTTTTTTTTCTTTTTTTGTTAAAGCTTTTTATTTACAAAGCATATGCATGGGTAATTTTTCCAATATTGATCCTTGCAAAATCATTTATTCCAAATTTTCCCTTCCTTATCCCCACCCCTTCTCTTAGCTACCAGATAATCCAATACATGTTAAATATGTTGAAATACATGTTAAATACAATATATGTATACGTATTTATACAGTTATCTTGCTGCACAAGAAAAATCAAATCAAGAAAAAAAAATCTGGGAAAGAAAACAAAATACAAGCAAACAACTACAGAAAGAGTGAGTATACTATGTTGTGTTCCACACTCAGTTCCCACAGTCCTCTCTCTGGGTGTAGATGGCTCTCTTCATCACTGAATAATTGGAACTGGTTTGAATAATCTCAATTTTGAAAAGAGCCATGTCCATCAGAATTGATCATCATATAATCTTGTTGCCATGTACAATGAGCAACTGGTCCTGCTCATTTCACTCAGCATCAGTTCATATAGGTCTCTCCAGGGTTCTCTGAAATCATCTTGCTGGTCTTTTCTTACAGAACAATAATATTCCATATCATCCATAACAAAGATGTCTTTGAGATACGATCCCAATAGAAATACTGCTAGGTTAAAGGGTATACACAGTTTGATAACTCTTCAAGCATAGTTCCAAACTACTCTCCAGAATGGTTGAATCCATTCACAGTTCCACCAACAAAGTATCAGTGTCCCAGTTTTCCTACATCCCCTCCAACATTCATCATTATTTTTTCCTGTCATCTTAGCCAATCTGACAGGTGTGTAATGGTGTCTCAGAGTTGTCTTAATTTGAATTTCTCTGATCAATACTGATTTGGAGCATCTTTTCATATGGGTTCAAATAGTTTCAATTTCTTCATCTGAAAATTGTCTGTTCATATCTTTTGACCATTTATCAATTGGAGAATGACCTGCCTATTTTTTTAAATCAATAAAACAGTGATAAGAACTACTTTGAACATCTCACAGAGTAAGTGGGACACATCTACAAATTGCATAGATGTGCATGCAAACGGACCACTCACACATACACACATGATTGTACACACATGTTTGTATCTGTGTATTGTGTATAAGTACATGTCTGTATGTATATGTAAATGTGTGTGTAAAGCACCTCTTAGATTATGAGCTCCCTGTGACCAGGGACTGTCTCTTGACTCTTTTTTATATTCCCAGAGCAAAATGCCTGGCACATAGCAGATTTTAATAAATGTTTACTGATTGATATAATTTGGAGTTGAGTGCAAATAAGCATACACACATATATGAAACTTTATGTAAAAGTCAATATAATTGTTGTATATATGTAATACATACATATATACATATATATATATAACTATAATGTAAAAAAATTAAAATGAATGACATTTATTAAAGTGTTGCCCATTTGCAAAGCATTATGGGAATACAAATTAAAAGGAAAATAGCCTTTGATTTTAAGGAGCTCCTATAGTATACAGAAAGTTTGCAAGTCAAATGGGAAGACCCTATTGTCCTGAAAGAATGACAAAGCAGATGGCTATGGCTATTATTTCAAGTCATTTTCACTAATAAAGTTACTTTAGTGTCTGATGATGAAAAAAAAAAAGAATAAAGATGAGTCTTATTTGGATCAGCCCTATAATGTTCTGGGGCGCAATATTGTATGCACAATTATCTCCTACAAAGGGAGTACCTAAAATCTTGCTATTTTTGTATGCATTTATTATATTTTTATGTGCAATTCATGAGATATTCCTCCATAAGAGTGGCAAACAACTTTTGTGTCTTCTTATTTTCCTGTGACCTAATAATAAGCATTGTTGTTTTGTGGTTACACATATTAAAGGACACTCTATAACCCCAAGATATTTATAAGTTACTCCTCATTGAAGAAAAAACTTTAAAATCAGTATTTACTCTGCCAAATCAAATACTTAACTTTTTTTCCCCCCACAATCAACAAAGTACAAAAACAGTGGGATGTTGTGCAACTTTCTCAACTGTATGATTATAAAGATGTGTTTTCTTGTCAACAATTGCTCTATTAATACATATGTTTAATCTATATCAAATTGCTTGCTACTTTGGGGAGGGTAGAGATAGGGGAGGAAGGGAGAATATTTTGGAATAAAAGGTTCTGTAAAGATGAATGTTAAAACAACAACAATAACAAAAAGTATTCTTTCTTGTATTTGGACAAATTAAATAGTATTTTAAAATAATTGCTCTGTTATTATATCTTCATTGAGGCAACCTTCACAGCACCCAAAGATCATAGATTTTAGAGCTGGAAGAGATTTCAGAAAACATCTTATTTTACAGATGAGACTCAGGACATTACTTGACTTCTTCAAATTCATATAGAAAATCAATTAATAAGTGGATTTAAATCTGAGGTTCCTGGGTTCACAAATTACCTTCTTTCCATTGCATCATGATGACTTTGAAAGATATTATCCTGGAATATTTTATAGTTCTACAGTAGTAAAAACAGAATCTTTTCTAATTAGACTTTATGTGAAATGAAGTTTTTTCTCCAGTGATATGCCATTTCCTAAAATAGTTTCTGTATTGTGCTGTTCATGCCTCCAGCAGCAGACACTTTTTGTGGGAAGTAATGTGGCAATGGAATTCAATGAGCAGGGAGCTTGGAAACAAGGAGACGCCTGGGTTTAGGTCCTATTTCATCTTTCCTTTGCATGACAATCAGTAACTGATTTCCCATCTCAATAGCTTGGTTTCCCCAGTATAAAATGAGGGTACTCCATTAATCACATGGTAGTTGTGAAGAAAGTCTCTTTGTAAATTTTCTAGTGCTATAGAGATAAGAGATCATTATTATGCAGGTACTTTTGAATTTTTAAACCATTTTCAAGGATTAAAAAAAAAGAACTTTCTTTGTACAGCTTTCTCTTTCCCCCACTGAAAGAGCAATATGCATTTTTTCTTGGTCCTGAAGTATGATTATATGGATTTAGAGAATTAATTCACTATGTAAAAATCATTACCTCTACCAAATGCAGATTAGTAACTTCTGTATAATTTATAGTTTAGAAGAGTTCTTATTTTGAAGACCATGGACCTGTGTATATTAGATAATGTAATGCATTTAAAAATAATATTCTGAAAAGTATTCTTATAACATTCTGAAAAGGCTGTACCAGAATGCCCAAAGGGTCCATGAAACACACAAAAAAGTGGCTATTTTAGTAAATCGCCTGAGGCATCAAGTATTTTAGCAACATAATCATTATGAGTCAGAGGCAAATAGAACTTGAACTCTGGTTTTCCTTACTGACTATTCACTATGATAAGCTGCCTCTTTCAAAGCAGATTTTTGAATATTTTATATGAAATAAATGAGAAATTTACTCATTTTTTCATATGCTTTGATAAGAGTTTAATAAACACTCATTGAATTGCATCACACTGTGTCTTTTTTAATATATATGTATATCTGTATATATATGTATGTGCATATGTGTATATATCCATATATGTATCTACATTTATATCTGTATATCTCTCTATATATGTTTATACACATTTGTGTAAAATTGGAAAATAAAGTAGTGTAGGTTTAAATATGGCCGGAAATCCAGGAAAGTCCTTGACTTGCCCTTCCTTCCATGATGCTATGAGGGATCTTTTGAATAAATTCATTGCTTCTTATTTTTTCAAATAAGCATTTTCCAGTTACAATATTTGTGATATTCCACTCAGTTTTTAAATAGAGCATGATTAGGATTCAATCATGTCCTTTCTTCTATGAAAACTGCCAATTTAAGGTCAGACTTTCTTGATGTTATTTCTTTTCACTCTGATCTTATGTCTTCAATAAGAAAATACTGGAGTAAGTTGTTAAAGTACCTTCATTAGGTGTGTATTAAGAGGAATATTCTGTCTCCTCTATTTGCAGACATTGTATAGCAGGGTAAGAGGCAGGGGCGGAGAAAGGGTAGGAGATAGGGCAAGCATGGGCTATATTTGTATTCAATTCATTTGGTGAATGTATAAAAGATTAGAGATAAAACATCTTTCCTTATCATGAGGAGCCTCACCTGTTAAAAATGTCTAGTCTATAAAAATAAAAGTATTCTCTTTAGCCTTGAATAATATCTAAAAGTGGCTATATAGAGCATGGAAATTGCATTCTCACCATAGTTTAAAACATAGGTAGGTAGTAAATGTGTGTATGTATATGTGTATGTGTATTGTGTGTATGTATGTATATACTTATTTCTCAGTCAGCAAAAGTTTGCTGATAAATTCAAATTGCATGAATCTGAATGGAAGAAGTCCAGGTCACTCCAACCTAAAAAAAGCAGCCACATTAAAAAAATATATTAAGCAATTTATGTGTGGTAGGTACAGATGATAGAAAAACAGAACAGAAGCCACTTCTACACTTATGGAGCTTAGCTTATGTTCTACTAGGGCATCTCTTCTAATTGTGTCTTTCTATTTGCTACCATCTGTCTTTCAATATTCAAACTTTCTAGGTGATTCTGTAACAACTTTGTGACAGATGCTTTATAAGACAATTTCACAATTGTTTGCAAACTGAGATATTCCTTTGTATACAGTTGCTTTCTGGAACTGTGAACCCTCGACAATATATTCAACCAGGAGAAACAAGTTAAACATTATGGAAGATGAAACAAATGGCTAAATGTTTGGAAAATACTTGCGTATATTTATTGTAACATTTTTCTTTAAGGATTTCTGGAAGAACTAAAAATGTCTACATGAGTGAAATAAACCCATAATCAGTTATGAATGTAGAGTTGGAAGGAACTTTAGATATACTCGGTTTATCTTCTACAACTTACAGATGAGCTTCAGAACTTTTTAAGGATTACAAGATTACACAGCCAATAGGTAGAAGAGATATATTTTGAATTTAGATCCTTATTCTAAAACCATTGCTTCTTCTGCTTTATTAATTATTATTTTTAATCTGACCTAAGATTTTTCCAGTGCTGGATTCTTAAACTGGAAATTCCCTTCACTGATGATAATCAGCATTTCCTTTGCAACTTATGGTCCTACAAAATGGCCTAGGACATGGAGAATTCAAGCGACTTATTTAAAGGAGTTTTGTGACTTACTCATACATTTCATATTTAACTCTAGAATCCAGTCTTCCTTCTTCCCAAGGCTATCCTTCTATCAATTAAGCCGTTTCCCCCCATTCATAAACACATACATTGCTTGCTGAAAAATTCTATCAAGAATGGCTGTATCTGAATGATCTGAATGGATATATCCTCTCTCCTTATTTAATTATATATGTGTGTGTGTGTGTGTGTGTGTGTGTGTGTGTGTGTGTGTGTGTAAAATTAAGGAATAGGGGTATGCTAGTAAATGTTTAACAACCAACTCTTTGTGGGTTTCTTGATACACCTTTAAGTTTAATATGCATTACAAACATTTTTGCATCACTCTTTTGAGTGTAACCAATGAACAAAACAAGAAAATTAGGTCTCAGTTTGTAGCACTTATCAATTTCTGATATGTAAATGTTCACACTAAAAATTTAATAATCTGCTCTCAAGAGCAGGTATGAACTAGCTTACTGCTAATGAGGAAATTCCCTCATTCCATAACCAGCTCTGAAACTTAAAGTTTTAGACTCTAAGATTAAAGGGTTGCCAGTGGCAGAAAGGATTGCCTGACTTAAAGATGTTCAATAAAGTTCTGAGGGTCACACATCTAGTATGTTTGAGAGCTAGGACTTGAGACTAAGTCTTTCGATTCAGTTCCAAGATTGCATAGCTATACTCTATGACATCCTGTCTGCCTCTTGTGTGAATATATTATACAAATCACTTCATAATCCTCTCTTACCATTTCTACACTAACTACAGTTAAAGCATCCATTAACAGTCTTGCTCAACCTCTCCTGTGCCTCAGCTGTCACCCAATGATCTTGGGAATATAATGATAAATTGTTCCTTCATTTAACAAACATTAAGCGCAGGAAGGAATATGCACATCAGTGAAGTCACACATCCATTAGTGTGTGAGTGTGCAGAGCTCCATCACCACGTGACGGGGGTCATAGAAATCTTGGCTCAGCCACGGTCCCTGCTTTAATGGAGACTAGTTGAAGAGGGGGATAAGTACTATAACAGAAAATTTTGATCTAGAATATAAAATGATATATGCATTAGGGAGCTTCAAAGCAAAGTGATACTTGAGTTCTAAGTGGGATGATCTAAAGATCATCAGGGAAAGTTTTTTTGGAAGAGGAAGCATTTGAGTATAATTTGAAAAAGTTATTGAGAAATTTTCTGAGCAATTGGGAAGGAAGATACTTCAGGAATATGAGGAAACTTTTGTAACTACAAATGCCAGAGTATTCCAGTTCAATTAGAGGCTTCCAAGCCCAGCACATCTGTAATCATTCTAATCAATTGTGTCTGTTTCTTTTTCATCTTTTTTTGTGTTTTCTTTTTTGTAAGAGATGAAAATGCTGAGCATCCTAGCGTCACTGGAGGGTAAAAGGTGAAATACCCAATCAATTGCTTTTTTTTCCCTCTCTCTCTTCCACTCTCTCTTTCCTTCTCCCTTTCTGTTGCTCTGTCTTTCTCTTTTTGACTTTCCCTCTATTAGTTAGTCTATTGTTTTCTCTGTATGTCTCTCTGTCTTTGTCTCTCTCTGTTCTTCTGTCTCTGTGTCTCTCTGTATCTGTCTTTCTGTTTTTTTTTTTCTGTCTCTGTCCCTGTCTCTCTGTCTCTCTGTCTCTGTCTCTCTCTCTGTCTCTCTCTCTGTCTCTCTCTCTCTCTCTCTCTCTCTGTGTATATATGTATATATGTATATATTCCTCTTTCTTTCTCTTTCTCTCTGTCTCTTTCTTTCTCTCTGTATCTGTTTCTCTGTCTCCCTCTGTCTCTCTGTTTCTGTCTCTGATTGTCTGTCTCCCTCTATCTCTCTGTCTCTGTCTCTCTGCATATGTCTCTTTCTGTCTCTCTCTGTCTCCCTTTTTTCTCTGTCTCTGTCTACCTCTTTTTCTCTGTCTGACTCTCTCTATCTCTGTCTCTGTCTCTCTGTCTTTCTTTCTGTGATTCTGTGACCTCATTGGTTTTAGGAACCCTCAGTACCTAAATTCCACCCATTAACTTAGAAGAATTGTTTTGAACTTTTCCTCTTTCTCTATTCATCCTTATCCAAATTGAATCCTCCCTTTTCATAAATTCTATCCTTTATACTCTTTAACTATGCTTTTTATAATAGCAACATTCCTCCTTTCCTTCACAACCCAGACATATTTGGAAAGAGGGAAATATGAATTGAATGCCTACTATATGCCAGACACTTTGCTAATTGCTTTACAAATAATGTTTATAAGTTTGAGCTTCACTTCTCCTCCCTCCCCATTTCTGTTGATGATCACTGTCCTTTAACTTTTCACTCTCCTTCACTACTTCTAATTTAAAATCACTCTATCTGTCTCTGTTCTCTCAAAGTATCACACTTTCTCTGTGGTCATTTTGCTAAAAAATGAAACCATCATATCCCTCTCTCTCACACTTCACTTAAAAACTCTTCATTGTGTTCCCATATTCTTTCTTCCTTTGCTCTGGAAATATCTTCCTATATTTTGCTCAAAAAGAATTCTTTTTCTTGTGCTCCTGGTCATAGCTTTTGAGAGCTTGCCCAACTTCTCTATCTTGCTTCCCCTTCCTCCCTCCTTTCTTTCCTTCTTGCCTGAAGCCCACAATCATGATCAAATTACTAACTTTGTCCCTTATACTCTAATACTATAACCTCTCTGTTTTCCTGCTAAAATTCTGGAAATAATATTTAACCTATCTCCACTTTCTCATCACACACTCAGATCTTAGCTTTTTTTTTTTTTTTTTTTTTTTTTACAATTGAGCTTCTGGCTTGACTATTCAACTGAAACTGTTATCTCCAAGGTTACCAGTGATCACTTGTGGAACTTAAAATTATTAATCTCCTTTCTCCCTGAATTCATTGCTTATTTTAGAGTGACAACTTAAAGCTTGGTACCCATGACTACAATCTTCACCTTATTCTTCTTGCCAAGTCTGAGAGGAGCATGAACAATGAGATTTATAAAGTATGAAGATGAGAAAAGCATATCAACTACATTTTTCCACATTCTTCTACTTGTTCCTTGCTTGAATAAGAGCATCATTTCTTAGTCACTTAGTAGCCTAGGGACCATGAACAAAAAAGATAGTTTCTAAACTCCTTCAAGAATCTGATAAGCAAACATTAAATTCTCCGGCTCACCCTAGTAAAGTAAACAACTGTCTCAAAGTCAGCATCAGCCTTCTCATTGAATACAAACAAAAGGCAACATTATGTAATGGCTGGACTATTTAAATTGGATTTAGTAGGACTTGGGTTCAAATCTAGATCCTTTCTAACTATGGCACCGTAAATTAGACACTTTACTTCAACGAGCATCAGTTTCTTTTCTGTAAAATGGACATAATGGTTGTATTACCTCCCCTACAGAATTTTTGTCAGAAAATTTATGTGTAAATTGTGAAATGTCATTCTCATACAAAAATAGATTTTGAGCTTGAAGGGATTTTAGTGTCCATCTACTCCCATCCTCCTATTTGGACTAGAAGTAAACCTGAGACCTAATAATTTAAGAGACTTCTCTACAGTCACACAGGCAGCAATTGACATAGCAAAAATTTGACCCAAGTTTTCTGATTTCACAAAAAGTAGTCTTTCTGCTGCACAAGTCTCGCTTTTAATTTCCATTGTGAAGATACTGCTTTATAACCTGTTGTAAAATATTATCCCATTTAAGTATTGTATTTTGCTTTTGGGAGGATTTTTAAATTTTATGATCTGTATCTCAAAAAATGAGAACCCTTCCAGAAAGTAATGTTTGCAAAAAATGATGAAATTATCTTGTTTTGCAGCTGCAATTTAAAATGTACATGACATGCATAGTGGATTCTAAACCTTTATGATCAGGGTTAAGTGCATAACCAAGGATGAGATGAAACCCAAAATCAGAATGACAGGGTGGAGTAACTATCCCTCAGCCTGGTTTCAGCTACTGGGTATTTTTAGACTTATGTCTAAAATGTTCAGCATGGTACTTGGATGACACAGATGCCAGATGTTAAAACCATGCATGTTTAGAAAGTACAAAATTCAGCCTTCATGATAATAAACTAATTATCCTGACACAGCAAGAATAAAACAGGCATTAGATGATTGTGCATGTGCAATGCTGTGCATTTTACAAGAATGAAAGATCATTTTTACAGTTGGCAAGCCAATTCCTACAGCATGTACATAGTCTTGTAGCTTTCCTGGTGGTAAAAGAACTTATAAACTTAGTTTATAAACATTGGTTTTATACAAGCTTGCCCTACAGCCATATTTTCCAATTTTTTGGTTAGGGCAGCAGTGAAGATGTGTGGCAAAAAAAGAAGAAAAGTAAACACAAATCGTATTTTTTTATTTAATCACTAATCTATCTTACTGTGAGGTAAATTTAACCATATAATTCAGGTTTTATTATATTTTTGTTAATGTTTTTATTGAGCTACTTTAAATGGTTAATCCCATGTTCCAAAAGCTTTTGAAACCTTTCTTTTATTTAAAAAGAACCACATTTTTCAGAAAGGAGTCAAGTGGTCATTATCCCATTATCCACATAGATAGATGTCATACATATGTACATGCAAACATATATAATATATACTTCATACTTCTTATAATGGTACTATCTCCCTCTCCTCTCTCTTTGTCTCTATCTCTGTCTGTCTCTATCTTTATCTCCTCTGTTTCTCTCATGTTACTCCTTAGTCCCCTCTTTTCCCTCTTCTTCTCAGTCCTGGTACTATCATCAGTACTATTTGGATATTTGCAAACATAAAACATTTCCTATATTCATTAGGGCACCTATTTTGCTCTCTGTGAAATTCACTCTGAAACTTACCCACTCCCTGGCTTGGATAGAACCTTAGAGGTCTTATATAGATGGCTGTCTAGAAGATCTCAAATGAGGGAGAAGATGCCATTTGCCCAGATGACCATTAAATTTTTGGGTAGCATTTTTTTCCATTTGGTTTAATTTGGAAATTTAAAAATTAAGTGAAGTTTACTTCTTTAATATAAATCACCCTTCATTATTGTAGCAAACAGAGAAGTCAACATTTCCTCAGCTGAAACTCATTTTGAATAACAAATACTAATTAAAATGGTTAATACCTGTAAGAAATTGTGAGAGATACAAAGATAAATAAGACACTCTTCACTGTGAAACATTTTTCAGTACATTCTAGGTAATTGAAGCAGGAAACAAGAAGACTGAATAATTATAACTGATATTTACATAAATATCTCCTGAATATAATACCCCATTCCAGAATAGTTATATGGGAACTTGGTAAAGTAGGGATGGCTTAATTTTATTATATATATATATATGTGTGTGTGTGTGTGTGTGTGTGTGTGTATACATATATGTGTGTGCATATATATATAATCTTACTGAAATAATTTAAATTGTTATTTTTTATTTTAAAACATATTCACATATGGTTTTCAACATTCACTCTTGCAAAACTCTGTATTTTTCCCTCTCCTCCTTCCATCCCCTCTCCCCTAGATGGCAAGTAATCTAATATCTGTTAAACATCTGCAATTCTTCTATACATATTTCCACAATTTTCATGTTGCACAAGAAAAATCAAATCAAAAAGAGAGAAAAGGAGAAAGAAAACAAAATGCAAGTATATTTACAAAAAGTAAAAATACGTTGTGATCCATACTTAATTCCCATAGTTCTCTCTCTGGGTAGAGATGGGTCTCTCCATCACAAGACCACAGGAAGTGATCTAAATCAATTTGCTGATGAAAAGAGCCATGTCCATCAGAATGTATCTCATATAATCTTCTTGTTACTGTGTACAATGTTTTCTTGATTCTAGTCACTTTACTTAGAATCAGTTCATGTAAGTCTCTCTAGGCTTTTCTGAAATCATCCTGCGTCTCATTGAAATGTTAAACAACACTGACAGCCAAGATAATATAAATATTATTATCCCTGTATGGCAAGTATTAAGTGGCAGAAATGTGATTTGGATCCAAACCTTTATAACCATGACATTCTATCACATACTTTTGTGAGAAACCTTTCTCGAGCTATATATGTAGATTTTGGAGTTATTTGCATAGAAATAATTCATTCTATGGATGATGATAAAGGTGTGTGCATGTGTGTATATGTGTGTGTATGTGTATGTGCTTGAGCACAGACCCCATTGGTTCACCCAAGTTCATTAGACAGGGCTTAGCTGTTTCCAAAAAGAAATATGAGAAGACATGCAGAAGAATTATTACAAAACAATGTCAGGGAAAATCAAGAAAAGAGAGAATAGGCAGGAAAACAGCATAGTTTATATCATCAAGCAGTGAAGTAAATGAGGATGGATACTTAGAGACAGATCCCTGATTTACCAATATTAAGAAAATTCTTATTTTTTTTTAAGAAATCACTTTTAATCAAAGAGCAAAGATGCCTAATTGCAATGAATTGAAGAGTGAGTGGAAAAAAGTATGTAGAAATAATAATAATATATAGCTTTTGTCTTCCCTAGGAGTTTGGTAGTGAAAGGAAAGTTGGATTTAGGATGGTAGCTTGAGGGAATGAAAATATCCAGGACTTACAATAAGAGCTGGCTACACTTATGCCATCAAAAAAAAGTTATTTGCATCAGTAGGTGATTTGCAGGGAGAGTGATTATCAGTAGGAAAGTCTCCCATACAAGAGATCAAGACACTAGAATCAATCACACATGAGAAAAGGTTGGTCCAGGAAAGGAAAAAGGTTACTTTTTCCATGAACAACTACAGCAACAGAAGAAAGAAGGAAGAATGAATGATGTTGAAGAGTTGGAGGGGAAAAATTGGAGAAAACTAGGAGCTCTAGACAGCCTTCATTTTGTTATTAAAACAGGAACTGAGATGAAAAAAAAATGCAAGAGAGATTATTTAGGAAGAGAAGTGGATTAACAGTCATTGTAAGAAGAATGATAATCAGTCAGGGAGGAATAAAAGTATTGTTATTCAATGGTGAGGAACCAGTTAATATAAATTACATTTGTAGGAGATCCAGATAAAGAATAACAAGAACATTAACAGCAAAAATATAACACAATCTGTTTAAGCTTCAAGAATCAGATTTTTCAAGAAACAACAAAATATATCTTTAAAATACTTCATTGACCTATTTATATGTATTCTTTTTTTAAAAGTCCAAATTAATTCTGCTTAAAATTTTTAGAGATTTCCTGAGACATCTATGAAAATGTTTCTGAGGAGTCTCATTTCACATAGTTATCATTAGAGAAGTACAATAGAATTCTATGGCAAAAAAAAAGGTAATTGATGTTAATAATCATGATAATGATGTTGATGATAAGGACTTACATTTGTTACCTTTAAGGATTGCAGAAACACTTTACATATAGGTACTCATTTTATTCTTACTACAACTCTGGAAGATAGATGCTATTATTTTCTCCATTTTATGAATGGGTAAACTGAGACGTTAAATGATTTAACCAAGATCACACAACTGATAAGCTTTTAAGGCTGGATTTCAAATCAATTCTTCCTGACTCTAGGTTCAACATTTTATCTCTCCACTATTCCGTCTTCCTATCTCAGTAATGGTGATATTTACTTTTTCTTTGTTGCTTGATGAAAGCAGAGTTTCTAGTTACAACATGGCTTTAAAATCTCTATATTTTAATTGATTTCTGATATCGTGGATACAGGTATCTTCTTTCTTTCTTGTTTTGTTTTCCATAGAAAACCTATTTTCCCATCAACCACATCACAAAAAAAAAAAAAAAAAAAAGCCAAAGGAAGAAAAGTAAGAAAATTGTATTTCAATTTATACTCAGTTCCACAGTGCTCTCTCTGGAGGTGGATAGTATATTTTAGTTGTCAGTCCATTTATTAGTCTGAGTAGCCAAGTCTTTCACAGTTGATCATCATTACATTGTGCTATTACTATGTTGTTGTTGTTGTTGTTTTATTTTGTTTTGTTTTTGCATTAGTTTATATAAGCCTTGCAGTGTTATTTGCTTCCTTTTTCTTTTTGACACCATTTTTAAAGGATAATAGTAATCCAACATAATTATTTGCCACAGCTTGCTCAATCATTTTTCAATTGATTACTTCCTCAATGCTCAATTCTTTGCCACCACAAAAAGTTAATTTTGCACAAATTTTTGCACATACAGGCCCTTTTGTCATTTCTTTGATCTTTTGGGGGTACAGACCTAGAGTAATATTTCTGGGTCAAAAGGTGTGGACAGTTTTAAACCTTGGGGCATAACTCCAAATTATTTTCCAGAATGATTGGACTACTTTACAACTCCACTAAGAGTCCATATTTTTCTTCTTCCACTCTAACTTTTGTCATTTCTAATAATATGATTTGGAATTCACAGTTGTTTTAATTGCATTTTTAAAATCAACAGTGATTAGAGCAGGGCATCTTGAACTTTTTCTAGTCATGATCCTTTTTCACCCAAGAAATTTTTATACACCCCCAGGTGCACAGGTCTCGATAATAAAACTTTAAAATATTCTTTTAAAACTTTTTGCTATATATGTGTATACATATATATATATAATTATTACCATTTATTAAATATGAAAGTTAATTTATATAATTGTTTTACATGAAGAATTAAATATTGGTGGAATATTTAATACTTTTTTATTGTTGCCAAATTTTTGTAACTTCTCACATACAGTTAGGCAATCCCATATGGGGTCATAATCCACAGTTTATGAAAGCCTTGATTTAGAGAATTTTTCATATGAATCTAATTTGCTTTGATTTCTTCTTCAAAGACTTGCCTATATCCTTTGACAATTTATCAATTTGGGGAATTTTTAAAATAAATTTCACATATTTATTCACATATTCCTACATATTTAGGAAATGAGGCCTTTATCATAGAAACTTGAAGTAAATTGTATCTATATTTACATTCATTTTTATGCAATCTTTAATCAAAATCTAGTTTCCTTAATTATGTCTTTTGTTAGATATATTTTTGCTTTTATTTTTCCTAAGATTATGCATAGATTCAAAATATGGAATGATAAATTTTCGTTTCAAGAAAGCATAAGTAATAAATACGATAAATTGATATTGGAACTCTATCTTTTCTTTGTTTTCTTATAGGTTTCATTTGTTCTTTGCTGTGTACTTTTTACTTTGTTCCTTTTTTCCCTTCCTTCCCTGCCACCTTCCCTAAGCAGGCTATATTTAAAAAACAATCACACATGTATACAGACATATGTATATATACATAAATATATCCATATATATATATACATATATATGTATATATATATATATATATATATACACACACACACACACACATATTCACATACATAGTTATCTATACTCACACACACACACATACACATATATACCTTCCAGTATATGTCTATAAGGTTGTTCAATGCTTGTTTGTTCTCTAGGAGATAACATCATCCTTTTTAGTTCCAAATCTTGCCATGTTTTTCTCTAAATCCACCAATCATCAATTCCACAGCAATATTTCAATATTATAACAATTGTTTTTTATTGTCTATAACACTGTTGAATAATATGGCTGACAGTGTAGTTTTTCTATTTTTTCTCTTTTACTTGAATCTATTTTAACATAGATATCAATGATCACTACTTTTACTTTTAAAAATATATAAATTCTATTTATGATCATTATTATTATGTTTGTACATATCTCTTGTTTCCTAACCTTATTGATTCCCTCTACTTTGTTTCTGCCCACTACCTTTCTTGCCATTACTTAGCCTACCCTCTCCAACGATCCTTCCCTTCTTGGTTCTTTCTCACCCTTTCTTCATCTTTCTCACCCCTCCTTTTTATGTTTTTTTGAGATTGCAGTAACATATCCATCTGTGTAGAATCCTTCTAATTGTTCTAATGAGTTTTTAGGAAGTATACATATCATTTCCTATAGGAATAAAGGTGTTTTAACTTTACTTATTCACTTATGATTTCTCTTTAATATTCATATTTTTATGATTTTTCTTGAATTTTATGCTTGAATATCAAATTTTCTATTAATACTAATCTTTCCATCAATAATTCTTGAAAAATGTTTGTTTAATTTTTTTAAAGGATTATACTCAGTTTTGCTGGATAGATTATGCTTTGTTTTAAATCTAACTTTATTGCCTTTTTGAATGTCATATTCCAAGCCCTTCAGTCCTTTAATTTGGAAGCTACTAAATCTTTTTGATCCTGAATGACTCCACAATATTTGAATTGTTTCTTTCTTGCTGTATGCAATATTTTCTTCTAGATCTGGGAGCTCTGGAATTGGGCTTTGATATTCAGGGGATTTATCGTTTCAGGTTATCTTTTAGGAGTTGTTTGATAGAGTTTCTCAATTTTATTTTACTCTCTAGTTCTAGGGTATCAAAAATTTTTTTTCTTTGAAATGAAAACAATTATGTCTAGGCTTTATTTATTTATTTAATTTTTATCACGGCTTTCAGGTAGGCTCTTTTTAAATTATCTCTTTCCCCCCCACACACACATTATTTATTTATTTAATGTTTAAATGTACTGAAAAACATTTCCATTTAAGTCATGTTATGAAAGGAAATATAGAACACCACAATTAAAAAAAAACTTCAAGAAAAATAAAGTTAAAAAAATAGAGAGAATATTATTCAATCTGTAGTCAGACGCAATCAGTTTCTTCTTGGATATGGATAGGATTTTTCATCATTACACCTTTAATGTAGTTGTTGATCATTGTGCTGCTCATAATAACAAAGTCATTTACAACTGATCGTCCCAGAATGTTCCTATTATTTTGTGTACAGTATATTTTATTTTGCTTGAGTTCATGGAGGACTTTTCAGTTTTTTTTTCCCCAAAGAGTATTCTGCTCATCACTTCCCATATAATGACAATATTCTATGACAATCATACAGCAAAATGTATTTAGACATTCTCCAAGTGATGGGCATTCACCCAATATTGAATTTTTTGCCCTGAAAGTTGTTAGAAATATATTTGTATATAGAGGTCCTTTTCCTCCCTCCATCCCTTTAAAATCTCCTTGGTACTTATGCCTAATAGTGTTATTATGAGGTCAAAGGATATGCATAATTTTATAGTCATTTGGGCATAGATCATATCTTTTGATCATTTATAAATGGATCATGGCTCTTACTTTTTTTATGAATTTGACTCAGTTTCCAATATGTTTGAGAAATAAAGCCTTATCAGAGAAACTTGCTTTAAAATTATTTTGACAATTACTATTGGTTACCATATTTCCCTCCATTTAGTCTATTCTCTCTCCCCTTTCACTCTGCCCATTCTCAAAAGTGTTTTTTTTAAATCACATTTCTCCCCTTTTTGTGTCTCATTCCTCTCTTATTATCCTGAAGGACAAGATAGACTTCTATGTTCATATTGAATATGTATGTTATTTTCTCTTTGAGCCATTTATGATGAGAGTAAGGTTCACTCACTCACTCTCTCTCTCCCTTTTCCTCCTCAAAAACCTTTTTCTTCCCTTTTTTATGACAGATAATTAAAATCAGTCCACTTCTTTTCCTTTTCTCCCAAATAATTTCATAATTTAAAGAGATTATCCCTTCATATTCAACTTCTACTTGAGGCCTCTGTTTATATATTTCTTCAAACTTTCATAATAATGAGAAAGTTCTAAGTTGCAAGTGTTATTCTCCCATGTAGGAATGTAAACAGATTAAACCTAATTAAGTCCCTTATGATACCTCTTTCCTGATTAACTCTTTATGCTTCTCCAGAGTCCTGTATTTGAAAATTAAATCTTCCATTCACCTCTGGTATTTTCATCACAAATGCTTGAAAACGCTCTGTTTCACTGAATGACCCACCATCTTTTCCTCTGAAGGTTTTTCTGGTTTTTCTCAGTTTTTTCTCAGTTTTTCTGGTTAGGTGATTATTGGTTGATATCCTAGCTCCATTGTTCTCCAGATTGTCATCTTCCAAGTCCTCTGTTCCTTTAATGTAGAAGCTGTTAAATCTTATGTTATCTTTACAGTGGCTCCACTCTAATTGAATTGTTTCATTCTGGATGCTTGCAATATTTTTCCTTGACCTGGGAGTTCTGAAATTTGGCTATAATATTCCTGGATGTATTCATTTTGGAATGTTTTTTAGAGGGTGATCAATGGATTCTTTCATTTTTATTTTACCCTCTAGTTCTATAATATCAATTCAGTTTTTCCTTGATAATTTCTTAGAAGATGATGCCCAGGCCTCTTTTTTTTTTATCATGAATTTCAGGTAGCCCAGTAATTCTTATCTATTCTTAATTTATTCTCCAGGTTTTTTTTTTCCAATGAAATATTTGACTTTTTCTACCTTTTATTCTTCTAATTTTGTATTCTTATTTCTTGATGTGTTTCATGGAATCATGAGATTTTAGTTACCTAATTATAATTTTAAAAGAATCATTTTCTTCATTGAGCTTTTATACCTCTTTTTTTCCATTTGTCCAATTCTGTTTTTTAAGGATTTTTTTTTTCTCTTCAGTGAATTTTTGTGCCTCTTTTACCATTAGATTAGTTTGGTTTTTTGAGGTATTATTTCCTTCAATATTTTTTGTGCTGCTTTTACTGAGTTGTTAATTCTTTTTTTCATCATTTCCTTGCATTAAACTCATTTCTTTTTCTAATATTTCCTCTATACCTCTTGTCATTTTCTTTACCTTTTCAAGGAATTCTTTTGGATTTGAGTTCAAATTGCACTTTTCTTTTAAAACTTTTTTTTATGGTTGTTTTTACATTGTCTTTTTTTTTTTCTGATTTCATATCTTCCTACAATATTAGCAACTTCTTAATGTTCTTTTTTCATTGTTTGCTCATTTTTCCAGCCTATTTCTTGGCTTAGATCTTTATATTAAACTTGGACTCTACTTATCTAGGGGTGAGAAGATACTGTCATAAATTTCAGGCTTTTTCATACTGCTATTTTCAGAGCTAGTTTTAGTGATCTATAAATGTTTAATGTTGCCAAGTTTTTTATGATCTGGGAAGACATAGAGTCACCACTGATTTAGTCTTATGCAGCCACAGGTACTAGTGTTCATTTCTTCCCTGAACTGTGATCCAGAAGTACTTATGGACAATCAAGTTGCTAATGAACACCAACAGTACTCAATGTCAGAACATGATCCCCTATAATCTCTTTTGACTAATTGCTTGACTCCCTTATCTTCTCTGGGTTTAGAATTCTTGAAGTTGCAACTGCTGCTGATGCTCTCAAATACCTCCAAGGCACACAAGAAGTGCTCTTACCATTCTCTGGGTTTGCTCCCATCCCGTTTACAGAACTCTTCTGACAAACTTCTCAATTGTCTAAGGCTGAAAAAAAAATCTTATTCTGAAGTTTTAGAAGATAATATTGGGAAAAGCTGGGAAGGACAGTTGCTGCCTGGGCTATTTTTGACTTTATCTCTTTGGGAATCCTTCTCTTATTCAATGTTTGGTTTTGTTTTCCTCTATGTTCTCCTATAACTACCAGTAGGCTTCTAGCCCATAGTCTGGAAGGAGCATCTTCTTGGTATCTTTACATTATGTGGGAAGCAATACAGACTGCGGGCTCTCTGTGCGCTATATCTTTCACTGTATGAATAGTCCATCCTCCTTTCCGTGTCCTTGATGATTTTTTCATACTAACATTAATTATGTGCTCAAAAATGTTAAGCCAATTTGACCTCCATAATCTTCCAGTGCTTTTATACTTCTGGGAGCACAATGTAGTCATATATGGAATTGAACTTGATGTCAATTATGTAGACTTGGAGTGAATCATGCTGAGATTGAACATCATTATCAGCAAATGTTAGAAAGTCATATATGGTGGCAAAAAATCTGGGTCATTCTTGTATATTGAGAGAGAGAGATGAGGAGGAGGAGGAAAAGACAGAGAGAGACAGAGATAGAGACAGAAAGAGAGAGAGAGAGAGAGAGAGAGAGAGAGAGAGAGAGACAGAGAAAGAGAGAGACAGAAAGACATAGAGAGAAAGAGAAAGAGAGAGAGAGAGAGAGAGAGAGAGAGAGAGAGAGAGAGAGAGAGAGAGAGAGAGAAGCCTATATCTGAGTTTTTCAGAACTCCTGCTTTATGCTGGTCAAATATTTCATCTTAGCTAACTACTTTTTATTTTATTCTTGTAACATAGCCTTGAGAAGATGAAAGTTGCTTTATGAGAGACAGAAAGAACTGCTTTTTCTAGTCTAATTATCATCTGTATTAAATTTCTTTTTCAAGGTCATGTCACATGTTATTAATTTTTCCCCTCAAACCCAGGAAAATGTAGTCTGCACAGTCTTTATGTGCTGTTTTGTTAGAAGACAATGGGGAGAACAAACTGATACCAAACTAGGGAAAGAATTCAGGTGATTATAAAAAAACAATTAATTACTCCAATGTGGTGGTAATAGTCTCAAAGAGGAGAACTGGTTCATATCAGACTTCTGCTTCATGATTTTACAAGTTACAACACACACAATTATATTTGTTGCAACATATATATATGACAAAATATATATATGATAATACCTGACTTTGCCAGGTACATATACCTGACTTTGCTAGTAGTCATAGCCAGGTATATATACCTGGCAAAATCAGGTATTATCATTTTGGGAAGTTAAAAGAGTTTGCACTGGCAGCAGTTTTGAGGTAGTAACTCCCCTGAATTTTATAACAGTTTTTAATTTGTCTCCATGTTACTCTTCTTTTATGTTTGTAAACTCTTAGTGTGATCTTTTGTTTGCTCCCAGAATGGGAGAATCTAGAATTACAAAGGGCCTCAGAACTGTTATAGTATTCCCTACCCTTAATTGGAATCTATTCTGTAACATCCTCAATAAATGACTATATAGTCTTTGCTTGAAAAGATAAACCCATTACTTCCCCATGTAGTTGGCCTGTTCCATTTTATGAATATTCTAATTATAAGGACTTTGATCCCATGACTAAATTTCTTTTTTGGAACTTCTCACTATTGTCCCTAATACTGTCCCCTGCTGCTGTGTAGCAAAGTCTCAAACTCCTAGATATGACAACCCTTACAATTCTTACATAACTTACACCTTCCCCCATTCCTTCTCATCCACTCTAATTTGTTCTTTGCAACTTTGTCCCTGAGAGATTCCATTCAACAGTGGCAGTTCTCCTACTGATAAAAGTTCTGCATTAGTGCCTCAGGGGCTAGACTCCCATAAGTGAACTCTAGTTTCCCAATGCCTAACTTTCACGTAATTTCTCTGGATCCTGGTAGCTAGAAATGGTTTCTTGTTCTCTCTGCTTCCATATCCCTGTTCCACTTTCAGCTCAGATACTTAAGCCCAAATCACAGATTGAACACATCAGTGATTCTGCAATCTCTTCCCATTTCCTGGCTACCAGATTGAATATAAAATGCTTCCTTTCACTTTGGCTTTTATACAATGAAAACCTTGGATTGCTACCCAAGAACCATTTTAGGCTCTTCTAGGAAAGCTTTGACTTTATCCTAACAAGAAGCCAAACTTCATTTTACTTCCTGATTACCAATGCACGTGTAGTAGCACTCCTCTCCCTTTCTGGCTTGCTTTATGTGTTAACTCCCCCTCACTAAAATGCAAGCTCCCTGAGGGCAGGAACTGTACTGTTTGCTTCTATTTGTATACTGACAGCTTATTGCAGTGTAAAAGTTAATAAAAACTTAATACAGGTCCCGCATCCCATCTATACCTCTCTGCCTTCCTCCTTTCCTCCCTCCCTTTACTTCCTCTCTTCCTCCCTCTTTCTTTCCACCCACCTTCTTCTCTTTCTTGTTCCTTTTCCCTTTCCTCCTTCTTTCCTGTCCTGTCCTCTTCTACCTTCCCTTCTTCTTCTCCTTCCCTTCCTCCTTTCCTTCCCCTCCCCTCCCTTTCCCTTCTCCTCCTTTTCTCTTTCCCTCCCCTTTCCTTCCTATCCTCTTCCCTTCTTTCCATCCTCTTCCCTTCCCTTTCTGCCTGCATGATTTTAAGCAATGCAATTAGCCTCTCTGTGATTTAGTTTCACCTTTTTCAAAATGAGGGGTTTAGAATCAATGATCCCTAAGTCCTCTTGCAATTATAAGTTCTGTAACATTCCTGTGCTTCTCATCTCCTATGACTTTTATCTATCCATTACCAGGATTTTTCCATAGATTATCCACTCAGGACACTAGAGAGTTGCCTCTCGTTCTTTTTGTATTTTCAGTGCATTGCTCAAGTTTTTATAACAATAGTCTCTCAATCATTCTACATGATTGACCTACTTCTGTTTCTAGTCAGTCATGTCCTCAATGGGATCTTTAATGCTGCTTTCTCTATTGGTAGTAAATTGCAGTCTATTTATGTCCATAGTGCATCTTCCTCTTAGGTTATCATTAAGTTGATGTAACTTCAGGGTTTAATGATAGTATACAAAGCAATTTACTGTACATACTTTTACAAAAAGACACATAATCTCTCAGCCTAACCCCCATTTCTGGGTCACTGCTTTCACTTGGTAAAGAGAAGAAGGGAAGGAAACAAACTTAGATAAATAGCTATATGCCAGAAAATCAAAAAAGCCTAGGAAACATTGTTTCTAGAGCTATGCAGATTTTAGGAGTCATAGAAATTTTATATTGATGAGAGAGTAAGACAGACTAGGTATTGGATGGATCTCTGATTTTATTAGTATATAGAAATCTTGGGTTGAGAAAATTCCTTCTAACAGTTTAAATTAGCATCTTTTTTGCAACTCATAGTCTTAGGGAGCTGCCCAGGACAATGAGGTTATATGATTTGACAAGGGTCAAACTGTACTGTTTAATAGCTTCAGACTATTTCTCTTTGTTAAATCAGGTTTCTCTTCACTATGGTACACAGCTTCCAAACTTAATTCTCCAATTTAGAGTGATTTAATACCATTTACTTTTGAATATTTCAGTCATGATTAGGTCATGTAATCCTAAATTCAAAGTGTGGTAGAATTTTAGTGAACTCAGAAGTTTACACTCATAAATATTTATTGATGGTACTAATTACATTATATCCATATTGTTCCTTTTCCTCTGGTTGAAGGACCTAATCTAACCTTCTTAATCACTTGTATATTTATTTATGTTTGAATCTGGATTATTTAAAAAGGACTGCTAGAGAATAAGTAGGAGGATAGTTAGGCAAGAGTCAACAAAATGGCAAATGGATAATCATTTATTGGGCTCATAATTTGTTTTTGAGGAGCTACAGCCAAAACACTATTGGGGAAACTTACAAGTGAATCCTATTGCTCTGAATGTAGAGTATGATTCCTTGAAAGAAATGACAGGAATGTGCCTCCTTTACTCTCATCTCTTATGATGAGATGGTATTTCCACTTGTCATGGCCAATCTCTCTACTTATACTCTGATCCTCTCCAACAGATTACCATCATTCTCATTCTCTAATCTTCAACTCATTCCCAATCTGCTTCATCCTTCTACATTGATTCACTAGGTCTTAATATGTCTATCACATCATTGGTTTGTAGCTCTCCTCCC
This sequence comes from Antechinus flavipes, assembly GCF_016432865.1. Lineage (NCBI taxonomy): Eukaryota > Metazoa > Chordata > Mammalia > Dasyuromorphia > Dasyuridae > Antechinus > Antechinus flavipes. The sequence goes on along the minus strand of NC_067403.1, from coordinate 63,864,882 downwards.
CATCATCCCTAAATTTCTTGAGAAAACCACTTATAATCAGTGTTTCTACTTCTTTTTCTCTTCCCGTCTTTCTCCCCCTCCCTTCCCTTCTCCTTCTCTCAGAATTGTGGCTTCTAATCTCATCATTCAACTAATCCACTTTCTTCAGAGTTACCAATGAATCTCTTAATTGCTTAATCTAACAGCATTTTCTCAATTCTTATCCTAATCCCCAAAGAATTTGACAAGGCTGGCCACCTTTTCCTCCTACATAATTTCTCTACTCTGATTTTGTATGGCTATATTTTCTCTCCTTTTTTTCTCCTCATCTGACTATTCCCCCTTGTTCTCTTTTGTATTGTCTTTATGTGTATCATTTTTGACTAAATTAATCTATATTCATAAATTGAACACACATTGAATCATTAGAGATTAACAATTAATCTCATTAGTATCATGGATTTGCATGAAACAGAGTATGTCCAAAATAAAATTGAACCTATAACAGAATCTTTTAGATTTTTTGAATACATGAATAAAAACAGTATTTTCAGCCTAAAATTTTTGCCAATTTTGATAAAATTTCTGAAAAAATATCCACTCTTTAATTTGTGTAATATACAGAGATTTTGAAAAGGAAACATTCTTTCTTCAGTTTTAATTTTGTGTGTGTGTGTGTGTGTGTGTGTGTATACATATTTATTTATTTATAGGCATTTGCATGAACACAATTATGTATAAAGCATTCACATAGGCAGACAGGTATGTGTGCATACAGATTTATGTAATTCAAAATACTTGTGATTCTATTCCTATAGATTTATTTTTCCTCCTTTATGAGCCTATCTGTACCTTTCTATCCTTTTGAAAGTTCTTCCATGGATCCTCTACAGAGAATGTACCTCCATATACTAGAAATCTTCTGTATCTTTTTATAGTTTGGGTAAAATATAGTTTTATATCACGTGGCATAAACATTTTTAACCTTTACTTTCACTACAGCTTTCTCAACTACTTTCCTAAATATGCTCTTCCTTAAGTCACAAATTTCTTTTCTCCTGGAATATCACAGTAATCATAAAATCTTTTACACAATAAGTAAAATGATTGATTTTTCTAAAAATAATAATAACAAGGATATTTATCTGACTCAAAAATGATTTTTGGGAGGGTAAGTGGAATGAAAACATATTTAACTGAACTGGGTCAGGATGGGGAACTGAATACTGTTTTGTGGTGGTGAGATAGAAATTCCAAAACTCCAAGAATTAAGTGACTGCTGTGAAGTTTGGGATATGGAAGAAGCCATAATCTTACTAGGTGTTGTACATATTTATTTCCATTTGTTTTTTCTCTCTATTTACTTACTTATTCATCTGTCTATGTGTCTATCTATATGTCTACTGTCTGTCTATCTATCTATCTTTCTTTCTATCTCTCTACCCATTGGTCTGTCTGTCTGCTTGTCCATTCATTTATTTGTTGCTGTGGTGCTGAAGCCTGCAAGTAGTTTCATTGGCCTCTAAATTTTCTGCCTTCTAAATGTTGTGCCTGAAGACAAAATTTCAATCACTATACCCCACTTAAAGCTCTGATCCTTTCTGTAGCATCACATCCCAATTCCTGTAAATTATATTCTTGTTTTGTTCCCCAAATGAATAAAATTTCTGACTGTAGACTTCATTATCCTACATAGGTTTAAATATCAACTGCTGGACCACCTCAGTTCAAAAACCTAATAACTTGCTAAAATTCTACAGCTTGTTTATTGCCTATACACTGCCAATCATTGCCCACCTCTGCTTAAATAGAACCTTATAGAACCTTGTATCGTGATTGAAAATTGGCCACTGCATATGGGGTTTTCTTAGCAAAGATACTGGAATACCATTTTCTTTTCCACTTTATTTTACGGTTTTGAACTCAGACCTTCCTGACTCCAGTCATGGAGCTCCATTGACTGTGTTAACTAGTTGTCTCAAACACGTTGTAAATGTTAGCCCCTATTATTATTATGATTGTTATTAGCTTGCAATTTGAACTTCTGCATATTCTCTTGCTTGACTGTGCACATACCTACACTCTGAAACTTCAATTAAACTTTGTGGTTTCAGTAAGAATATTGACCTTCTGTTTTTCTTTCTACCCTTTTCCTAAGCTTTTTGTTTCACATATGCCTTCTTGATTTTGTACTAATATGAATTATTTTCCTAATTTATTTTTCTTTATGTTTTAATTTTAATGTATTTCAAGGAATTATCAATAATATTGCTGGACAAGTGAGTTTAAAATTCCAATTTTCTCATTGATAAAAGTAATATTAGAGTATTAGGCTAGATGGTCTCTAGGTTTTTTTTTTAAACTTTAAATCTATGATTCACTAATTCTATGATTTTATTATTCCTTGAGACCTTTGTACTAACTGGCAAAATATCATTAATCTCTATGATTCCTGTTCATTTTTGTTTGTTTATTTTGATTTTTGTTTTTATTGTATAGACTTCATAAATAGTAAGAACAGAAAGATATGATAGCACCAAAGTCTATTATTATGATTTTTAAGGATATAATGAAGTATAGAATTTTTGGATAGAACTTGTTCCTGAAACAAAATCCGAAGGAAAATCAGGGAAAGAGCAGAGGTGGTAAGACAAATTAGACATATTTATTTATATTTAATTGAAGATAACATCAAGAGATTTTCATGGTGTAGTGGACAGAGAGATAAACTCACAGTTAGAAGAAACTGGGTCTTAGTTTTGTTTTTGACACACACTGCTGTTGTGATCCTGGCCTTCCAGTAGTACATCTCTAAATATTTAAGTTGATGAGCAGATTTTAATTTGCAACATTAAAGAGAGGCTGTTTTTCCACTGAGGGTTTCCTACATGAATGAAATGAGAAATATGCAACTTCTCCCTCATTCTTTCCCCTCAAAAAAAATCAAGATTAGTTGATAATACTTCTTATAACTTGTAAATAATCTGTTTTTTTCTGTAATTATCACTAGTAATATTCCTTTGAAGAATAGTTCCTTTTTTATTTCTATCAGAATCAGAAGAGGAGAGGAAAGAGAAATTTCTGTCCAGAAGTCTTACTAGGAATAATTCTGGTAGAATAAAGGATTGGAGTAAGGATAATGAGGAAACTGGAAGGTAAGCTCTAGGATTTATATGTGACAGATAATAGAAATGGATTAGCTCACTGGAAAGAAAAACAGCACGACACAAAACAAAAATTAAAACAAAAACATTTTGCCTACTATATGCCAGTCACTGTGCTAAATGCTTTACAATCATTATGTCATTTGATCCTCACAATAACCCTGGAAGATATATGCTATTTTTATTGCCATTTTATAGATGAGGAAACTGAAGTAAGAAGAAGTTAAGGATCTTGTCTAGAGTCATACAGTTAGTAAATGTCTGAGGCCATATTTGAACTCATCTTCCTGGCTTTATCCTCAAAGGGTAAAGATCCATTGTATCCTTTACTTGCCTCTATTTCCCTGAATGTAATTTTGGAAACTGGAGCTGCTATCTACATTATAATAATATTAGGTGATTTGATAGACTGGTTTTTGAGAACTGGTGATCAGAGTTATTGTGTTTATTAGCTGTGTGACTGGGAAGAATTTCCCTAAATTCTCTAAATCACAAATTTCTCATGAAAATTGGGGTTAATGACATCTATTCTTACTTTTACATGGATGCAGTGAAGACAATACTTTAAAAACTATAGCTGTGAGCTATTGATGTTGGTGATAGAAATGATGATGATGATGAAGATCCTACTAGCACTAATGGATATAATTTGGAGGTGGTTTGTCATGGGGAATCAGAATGATGAGTATAAGACAGGTGGATATAAATTCAAATTAGATCACATATTTATTAGCTATGTAACTAAATTTTGTAATTGTTTAAATTCCATAAATTTCAAGTAAATCTGTTAGACTTAGCAAAGGGGCAGAGTGGTAAAAGAGAAAAAAAAAATACTGAATACCCTGAATTTGAAATTCATCTTTGTCATATACTAGTTGTATGATTTTGGCCATGTCATTGTATCTCTCTCATCCTCATTTTTCTCATTTATAAAATGGTTCATAGACTTGTTGCCCTCTAAAATCCATTGAAGCTATAGGTTCACAAGCCTTTTATATAAGTCAAAATTTTCAAACTAATCAAATTTCAAATCTTACTTATTACTTGATAATGCCTTAGTGATATGAAGATTCTAAATAATTATCAATGGGTAAATCTGGATTAACAAAATAATCAAGCAAAGCAAAGTAGCAACTTTACTTTGAGGCAAGGAGAGCTTTTCTAAAAATGTGTTTTAAATGACATGATTTAAATTCTGTAGACTTTTTGTGGTTGTCTGGCCCACTAAATATTGCCACATCCTGGGCCATTTTCTGACGCAGGGAAGCATGACATAAACACATTTGAACACACACAAATGTCTTATCCTTTAATTAAAGTGTGCATCAATTACAACACAGAAATTTCCAAATAAATAAACATGTTAAATGAAAGTAAGTCCAGAGGATCATGAATTTGATACTAGTGAAACAGGATATGAAACTATCTACAGGTATAAAGAAAACAATTTTAAGAACATTATTAAAATGGAGAGAGAAATCTGGAATTTTTTTTTATTTAATTCGGGCTATTTCTGGGGAAACCTGGGATAAGTCTCTGATACTTCAGAGTTTCAAAAATGTCTATATAAACTACTGTTGGTGGTGGTGGTCTTGACCTATGATTCCATCAGTATAAATATTTTCCATTAAAAAACTTCCTTGCACTGATGCAAATCTATGATTCCTCTTTGCCTTATCACTTGGGGCACATGTGTCAAACATGCAACCCTTGGGGATACATACAATAAAATAGAATATAGATAATGTTAATATGTGATTTTCTCAGTCATTTTCCAGCCCTCAGGGATCCATATGTATGATTTAGTGGCCCACATTTCTTTTCTTAAACATTTTAAAACATCGTGTAAGAAGAATCAGAACAAAAGAGAAGTGAGACATATTTAATTTTAATACCAATGAGGGCACTGAAAAGACAAATCCTTGAAGATAATGGCGCAGATAGCATGTTAAAACATAAATTTTACATCCCTCTGATGATTAGGTCTCTCTTTTATTTGTTATATTTGCTTGTTTCTTAAAAATATTGAATATGAATCTAAGAGTTAATCTTTTCAAATTTCTTTCTGTATTATGTTGCTGTGATATTTGATTTCTTATCTCTCACAGTCTCATGGAACATATTATTTTCCTACTTTTCCAGCCTTCCCAAAAGGTAAGTTGTTGCCAAAGTTTGCATTTTTTTTTTTTTTTTTTTTACTATTATTGATCACAATTCATTTTGAAGTCATGGAACCCCAGCAAGTTGAGTCAGCAGATCAGGCTGGATAAATACTTGATTGCAGTCATGTTTTTATGGGCTATGGGCAGCCATATTGAGTTACACGACAAGGGCAACATTCTTCCTTCTACCTTCTGGCAAAACTTTGTTAGATAAGGCAAAAGGATGGGCAGCTACTGAATAGTAGTCTGAACCAAGCTTGCATTCTCCTAAAACCTTAAGAGAGTCTGTTTTCATTATGTTGATAAAATTCTGGGTAAGATGACTCTTGTCGTTCTAAGTCCTATATGGGAATCTCTACAGCTTATTCACAGCTACCATTCATCACACTGAACTAACTCAAGGCCCAGAGGTCAAAACAAAATGATTGAACCTGTCTCTGTTTTCTTTCTACACGTTTCTCAAACATAAAATAACAGTAACATCTGGCAGTGTCTCAGAAGATAGCCCTGGACCAAATTATTCTCATGGATGACTCATCTTTACTACACTCTCCGGACTTTGCAATTCTGAAATTATTTCTGTGGTGTGCCAAAGGCATCCATTGCCCGCTCTGTGAATGTGAGTAACTGATAGCTGAGAACTATTTTTTGATACACGGCAACAATATACAAGACATTCCTAAAAGTTTTTGGTAGTTTGACTCAGCCGAGCATAAATAATATTAAATGCCTAGAAATTTTTGTTACGGCCCAGAAAATAGATCCTGTGAGAAAGCATTTTTAATTTCAGAGTTGAAATAGTTGAATCTCAAAAGCTATTCATTTATTACATGCACACACACATACACTGCATAGTGGAGAACAAAGCTATACTAAAATTGCATTAGTGACTCGAAGGAACCTTATTAAATGTATTTTTAATTTATTTTAGAGGAATTTGCTATTTCTATGTACATGGGAGAAAATAATCAGACCAATGTTTATTTTAATTACCAAAAATCTAATGAATACAGTATACTATTGAGGCTCATAAGACCTTGCTCTGGCCCTCTCTCCAGTATTGAGTGATTGTGCAACTGGGAACAAATCTCATAATGGGAGTACAATTACATTTCTTATACAAACTTTTGAAGAAGCATGGGAGAGGCATTAGTTGATTTTACCAGATCTTAGGAAAGAGAGATTTTAATCTCTAATTCTGGCATTGACATTCTTTGCACTTTTTAATAGTGTTAAGATCAAAGACATCAAAGAAATGAAAGTCATAATTAAAACCAATAAATCCATCAACAAGCATTTATTAAATATCTACTATGTTAGACACTTGTAATCCAAGTAAAAAGACTGAAACAATCTCTAAAATTTGGAAGCTCAGGTTATGTACTTGGTGACAAAATCAAGAATCAACATTATGTAACTAGTCTGGAAAAAATTGTCTTCAATAAAGAAGATATAATTAAACAGCTATAAATATAGGTTTATTTTTTGTGTGTTTGGAAAAATAATTAAGTGCAACAATTTGTAAGCCAACTTGGAAAAAAATGATGTGCAAAACAAAACCAAATTAAAAAAAAAAAACTGATGAGATGGTCTTTTTGACCACTCAGTTAAATATGAGGAACAGATAAGAAAATTTCATCTCATTTTCTCTTGCATTTTTGTATAGATGCCATATTTTAGGAAGGATATAATGGGAGTTCATTCAGAGAAGGTGCTAAGAATGAGGAAGGTACAAGAAATAATGGTGGACACATTGGGTTTGTTCAATTTGTGGATGGTAGTGTGTGTGTAAGAAAAAAGAGAGAGACAGTATGACTGTGCATTTTTGGGAGGAGGGAATATTTAATATCTTCAGGTATTTTAAGGCCTGCCATTTAGAAGAAAAAGCAGTCTTATTTGATGTTGCTCAAAAAGTTAGAAATAAGTGAAAATAACAATCAGCAGATATTTCTTTCATGTAAGGAAAATTTTTAGAATATCTCCTTAAAATCATAGAATTGTAGTTTTAGAGTTGGATAAAAACTTAGCCATCATATTATCAAAATATTTTATTTTATAGATAAGAAAAATTAATACCTGAGAAGTCAGATGATTTACTAAGTTCAGGTAGTTGGCAAATACTAGAGCCAGGAAGTGAACTGAATCCAAATTTAGAACTTTTCCAAAATCTAGAATTCATTTCTCTACCATATTGCCTCTTGTTGAAAGTTAGCCAGGATGAGAAAGGATTTTCTGGCAAAGTTGTAACATTGGTATCAATAGTGAGATTCATGTGGAACAATTACTGAAGTTTGATTGTACAACTTCTACAATCTCCTATAACTCTATGTTTCCAAACAAAAATTTGCCTTGAGCTGGATTTTCTCCCAAATCACAAGATTTAGGTAGACTGAAAACATTATAAGACTTCAGATATTATCAAGTTTCTGTACCTTAGATGGGAAACAGAATTTGTTCCTTCTCATAAGGACTGAATAACATTGCCTCTTTCATGGCTCTCCTAAATTAGGCTAAGCATAAGCAAGAATATAGCTGACAGGTGTTGAGGGGGAAACTGCTGGAAGAATCACTACATCCACAGTGTTGCTTGGATACTACCCTAAAAAGAAGCAATTCAGAGGTAGGAAGCGTGACTACTTCTATTTGATTATAGTATTAGACTGGTTTGATTGAACCTTTTCTTCATGAGGGAGAGAGGGAGACAAATAGAACTTGGTTTTTAAAATGACAAGTGTGACTGTGGTCCAAATGACAAAGGATGGAAGTATCACATTCATAAAGCATCTGCTATAAGCCAAGGTCTCTACAATACATATACACATATAAATACATGTACATATATAAGTGATATACATATATGACCTCAAATGTCATCATAACAACTTGGGATGGGAAGAACTTTTATTATCTCTATCTTACAATTGTGGAAACTGAGTCAATCAGAATTTAAAGGAGTTTCCCTAGATTATACAACTAGTAATTATCTGAGGCCAGGTTTAAACAAATTTTTCTGACTCTAGATCTAGGGTTCTGTCCATTGCATCACCCAGTTACAAATAATTTTCAAAATAATTTTTATCAATTCCTATGTTTATATTTATTTGACTCATAAAATAATGACACATGCTACTGGTTCCTTTACTTTTAGCAGGTAGATGGCATATTGAATAAAGAACCAGATCTAGAGTCCCAAGACCTTAGCTCAAATATAGCCTCAGATATTTACCAGTTGTGTGACCCTTGGTAAGTGACTCAACCCTACTTGCCTCAGTTTCCTCATCTGTAAAATGAGGTGCAGAAGAAAATAGAAAACCACTCCATTATCTTTGCCAAGAAAACCTCAAATGGAGTCACAAAGCATTGGACATGATTAAACACATCTGATCCCTAACAATAACAAATTTGTAAAAGATTCCAGATCACTTTATTTTTTTCAGTGTGAAATTGTGGAGCTTAACAGCCTTGGATTATCAGTCTAGAGTTCTAGATAACATAGAGTTCTACTCAGGTTACAGGTAGATCTTAATTTACTAAAATCAGGACAAGACTTAAACTGGTAATTTCATGCCAGAAGCATTTTTCTCCTTATATACTTGGTGAATTAATTTTCCATTGTATTAATGAACCTTTTAGTTAGAGTAGAAATAGCTATAACTGTGCTCTTGAAATCCAGAATCGTACTGTTATTTCTATTCTAGTAGGAAAAATACAAATAGAGAAAAGAATTAAGAATTGATTTCTTTCTGAGGACAAAGTGTTGAATTCAATTAATTCTGAGGCAATTCAATCCATATATTGTTACACTATTAAAGTTTGCATGTAATCATTGATTAATCAGGAAAATCCAGGATCAAATCCTACCCCTGACTCATATGACTCCTGTAACTCAGGACAAAACACTTATAGTGTGTGCCTGAAGGAGACCAAGAATTTGTAGAAAAATTTAATGAGAAAAGACAGTGTTGGCAAAGGCTATAGGAGTAACTTTTCTCTGAGCTTGAGTAACAGAACTATAGACATGTCCTCAGGCAAGTGTGACCACTATTTAATTCAAGTCAGCAGATTTTGCTGATTTGTAACACCCAAAGTACAGAGACGTTGGGAAACCCTAGTTTTCTAGTTCCTAATCATTAAGCAAATGCCTGTCAGACCTGAGTGACTCTAATTTACATAATATAAGTCTAAATTAAAAGAACTGCTCTGGTTAGCTTGGTGAAATCTGCATCCAAATCAAGGTATTGACGCCAAAATGTTTCCATAAAATGTGGCTCTTTTCAATAATGAGATGATTCAGGCCAATTCCAATAGACTTGGGAGGGAGAGAGCCATCTGCATCTAGACAAAGGACTATGGGAATTGAATGTGGATCACAACGTAGTATTTTCACCTTTTTTGTTGTTGTTTGCTTGCTTTTTGCTTTCTCATTTTTTTTTCCCTTTTTGATCTGATTTGATAATTGTGGAAATATACAGTATAGAAAAATTGTACATGTTTAAAATATATTGAATTATTTGCTGTCTAGGGGAAGATATAAGGAAGAGAGAAATTTTTGGATTTTCCAAAGTTTTCCAAGGATGGATGTTGAAAAATAACTGCATAGGTTTTAAAAATAAAAGTTATTAGTTAAAAAAAGGTTTCCATACAGGGGGTCCACCTTACTGGGTTTCTCTCTCTTAATGAAACCATGAGGTTCCCTCTTTTATTTTTTTAAACCCACTTTGTTTAACAAAAGTTCTTTTGGTGACAACACATTTCTTTTTTTCATAGTGCTCTTATGATTCAAATCCATGTCCCCCTAGGGTTACATTTTCTAAGCAATGCTATGAAATATATTAAGCTATAAGCAGAATGGAATTTGTATCTGTGGAGGGAGTTACCATATTGGGGATTATGCAAATAGCCTAAAATATAGATCCTTTGTGTATCCACCATTATAGAACAGACACACTACTTGTTAAACAGTGACTCTGGATGACTTTTAAAATAAATATGTAATGAAAGGATTTGTAAATTCCATATATATCATAGTTCCATAGATATGTAGCCATATATTATATTTATAATACATAGGTTCAAAATACATAATGCAAAAATAAAAATGCATAATATATTTATAAGTAGACAAAAGATCTAACATTTGTCTAATGGTTGTTTCAGTGTTTACACAGGATTTAAATGAATGCCAATTCAGCATTCTCTATCAGCGTTTCCTCTCATTTCCATATATCAAATTCTGGAGTTAATACATTTTTTCCCTCTATTTCTTCCCATGTTGTCAAAACAAGTGTTCTTTTTTATTTCTCAAAATAGCATGTTGATTGTTTTCCCAATGAATTTATGTTTGCCTTACCAACTCATAAACAAACTAGTAGCATCTGAATGTTTTTAGTTTGCCAGCTTATTTTAGGCTCTTATTTCCAGTCACTAAAGTTAAGGAAATGACATTTTCATTCTAAGGAGATAATTTGTCTGTTCACATAGAGCCTGAAAGGAATATGACCTCAGTGGTGATATAACCACCTTGAATCTTTAAAAGCATATATCATAAAGTATATCTCGTAGAGTGAGATCAATTAGGCTTTGGTTGAAAACCTTCAATGATTGAGAACTCAGAACCTATTAAGATAAACCATTCCCTTGTTCTATTGTAGGATAAGTTTAATTTTAAGGAAGTTTTCCCTTACACTATGACTTAATAGGCTTTTTGACAGCTAATATTAATTACACTTAATTCTATGCTTTATATGGCATGAAGAAAAGGAGTAATCCTTTCATATGCTTTGCCAAATATTTGAGGTAGATATTATGCCACCCATGAAGCTTCTCTTTTCAGGTTTTACCTTTATCAGTTCCTTGAATTTTCCTAATAGGGTCATCAAAGTACTTCACAGTTGGAATTATCCACTGGCGTAGCCTGATAAATTTGTGTTTTACTACATCAAGTTAAAAGATCTAGATCATGTCACTTACTTTCACCTTGTCTCAGTTTTCCATACAATAAAGCTGAAATGGTAATAGCTAAAATCTATCTGCTTCCCAAAGATGTTGTTGGATTTCAAGAGATTGTCAGCAAAACATCCTGTTTTACAAAAGGGAAGATTGGTATAAATAGAAAGCATTACTAAGTGAGTCATTATGCTGAACTGGAAAAATTCATAAAAATAGTGTCAGTAAAAGCTGGAGCAATGGTTTCTAATTTGGTAGAAGTCATGTGTCCAGCCATTTATGTCCTATAGATACCAAGTTATATGCATTGGAATAGCCATAATGCCTGGATCAAGTGGCAAATGAAGTAAGAATGTTTGCTTAGCTTATGCTAGAATCAATCAAAATGTTCAACTTCAAAAATACATATTTATTTGACTTTATTCTTATGCCATTTTTAAACATATAGACACAAAATTGAGCTCTAAAGCATTTTAGGTTCAAAGATTTATTATCTTGTAAAATGAATTTAGAAGTATTCATTCACAAACCATTTATTTTCTGACTACTAGGTGTAAAGTTCTGTGTTAGATATTAGGAGTTTTGATTTTTAACTGGATTTATTATTTCATTGGTTATTTCTTTACAACAAAAGTGTTAAAGACAAAAAAGGTAAAAAATAAAACAAACAAAAACAAGTCCTTTCTCTGAAGAAACTTACTTTCTACTCGAGAGGAACTATATGTAAATGTTTAAGACAAAAGAAAATATATATACAAAAAAATTAAAGCTATACAACAATGTTTTTTGGAGCAATACCTTTAACCTTGGGGAATTAGAAGTTGGATGAAGTGGAAGAGAACTAAGGATCTTTATGCAACCTTTATATTATTATAGGTGCTGTTCTTGTAATGTTGAAAGTAAATACAATGTTTTTATTTATTTAGGTTTTACGAATTTAATATTAAGATCCACTTAAATAATTTGACCTAGAAGAATTTTGATGATGGTTTGAAAAAAAATGAATGTTTTTGATTGAGGTGATCTTTAAAAAATGTCATTAAATCATTTTGTTTTTCCTTTTATTAAATGAAGATAATAATATCAATTCTGTATTCTTAGGCATTATCATTAGGCCATATTATCAATGATAGCAAAGGTCTGGAAAATAGGAATTTTTTCCTTAATAATACTAGCCTAAAAAACATGTTATTTAAAACTTATAGGCAAAAGGAAAGCTAATGTGGACTCAGTGTCTAGAACCAAAGAAGGCTTTTCTGGAAGCATATAATTAGGATACGATGGCTATAGGGAAACTATAATTTTTCATGGAAATAAATACCATCAAATTACAACTGCCCATTCACAGTTAACAACACAGAGCCTAGAAGTTTTTCATTTTGCTAAGTTTTCAAAAATAAAAAAAAATCAAGGAAATAAATTTTAATTTGTGCATTATAGAACTGATTTTCTATAGGCTTTGGCTCTACAATTTGCATCTTTTTTAAACAGTTGGTTAGTAGATGCAAGTTAAAAAATAAAAGAGAGAGAGAGAGAGAGAAAGAGAGAGAGAGAGAGAAAGATATTTTAAAAAATCAAATAATGTCCATCAAAAATAGCTTTTTTAAATGTGTTTCGATAGGAAGACAACAACAATAAAACCCCAAATCTTACTGTAAAAGGTCACTTAGCACTGTATGAAAAACTGTCATATAGATTTCAAAAACAAATATCATTCTGTTGAAGACAAAGTAAATGAAGTTGAAATTAAAAAAATGAAAGATTTTCTCTCTCACATTTACTTAGTGATCCTGGGGAAAATGCTAAAATTTCATTAAATTGCAACCATATATATCCATCTTGTCTTCACCTTCCTATAATCTCTATGCAATGAAGGATTCTAAAATAAAATAATAAGGTCAGGGCAGGCCTTTCAGAATTCTCTCTTTAAAAGTTACAATCCGTTTATTCCTTCAAAATAATCATGTTGAAAGATGATATTCACAACTCTGTTATTAAATGAAGTTTGTTTTAGAAATCAAGCAAAAGTAGGAATTATGTGTGACTATAGAAAATAATTATGGGGGATGTGATGTAACAATGTAAAGGGATTTAATTTATTCTGAGGACAGAATTAAGAACAATAATGAATAGGAGTTAAAAAGGGACAATTTTTGTTTTGAGACATGGAAATGTTTTAAAACTTCCTATCAATTAGAACTATCCAAACGTGGAATAATTTGTCTTGGGGAGGAGCAAGTTTCCCCTTATTTGTTATAGTGATGCAAAGACTGAACTGGTACAGGGTATTTTTTTCAGATATGAATTGGAATATGTGGCCAGACATTCCACCCAGATCTGAAATTTTATGGTTCCTGATTTTGATTCACATCATTAAACCCCACTTGACAATTCATTTTTCCCTTTACCAGGTCTTATTGTGGATAACATTAATGTATTTCCAAAGATAATTTTACCTCAATAGATAAACATTGGATATAGCTAAAGATAGTACAAAAGATGTGATACATTCTTTAAAAACAAATTTAAAAATGGAATTAAAAAGTAAAAAAAAAATTTATGTCAGATCTTATATAAGGACTAGTGTAAAAAAATAAGAACTCGTATTCTTAGTTAATTTGTAAACTACATTATAGATGCATTATGTTAATATACACACATGTGCATATACGCGTGCACAAAAATATATATACATACATATGTGAGTGTGTAAATATATATATATATATATATATATATATATATATATATAAATTTCTATCTACACACACACACACACACACACACACACATACACCACTCTACTTTGTATATGGCAAGTGTTCTATAACTGTAGGTTTGTAAAATTTTTAATGCAGTCACAAATCATGGTAAAATCATAAAGAATTAATGTTGAGAGAAAAAAAAAAACTTGTAGAGCAATCATCCAATTGCCCCATTCTGCAATGAAAGCCAAAATGTCTTCTTTTGCATCACACAATTTATGTGACAAAGGCATGAATTGAACTTGGAAGAGCTGGCACATCTAAAAAATTGGGCAAAATCATATTCTGCAAAATTATAGCAATGCTAAAAAATTCTAAACCACAAATTATGATATATGTGTGTTGCATATATAATCTAACCTATAATGGAATGAAGGAACATGGGTGTTATTTTATGAAGTATGGTTTCTTTCATAACTTTGACAGCATAACATCTTCTAAAGACTCATTATAAGAAGACAAAGAAGCTTTAGTTCTACCAAGCTGACTCCTAATAGAAAATTTTAATATTGCAAATTTTACTTAAAAGTAAGATAAATATCTCCCCCCCCACCCAACTGATTGCTAAACATTTACTACCTGGTTTCTTATCTAGGCTATTTTTATTCATTAGATTTTGAAAATCATATTTAAAAGTATAAAGAGCAATTTGGTTAAGCATTTACTTCATAGAAAATTTTCTCCAAGATCTTGACATAAAAGCATATTGATCTTAGATGATAAATGCTGGTGGATAGAGTGCTATCCTTGGAAGAGAATAACATGGTTTCAAATCTTGCCTCACATTTTTAGATATATGTCCATGAACAATTCAGTTGTCCTCTTTGAGTCTCAGTTTTCTCATTACTAAAATGGGAATAATAATATTTTTAGTAAATCTGCCTCACAAGATTGTTTTCAAGTTCAAATGAAATAATGCATAAGAAGCATTTTTCAAACTTTAATAAGCAGTTTTTGGTAAAGTGTTCTTCTTTTCCTAGAGTTCACATGAAAATAGTCCAGAGACAAGTCAATCTCCTATTATTATTGTTTTACATTTTTGATCCATGGACAATTATTTTTTGTAGCTGAAAAAAGATATTAGAATATAAGTTTATCTTTGTGGAATCTTAAGTATTACTCTAGAAACATAGAGGGCAAAAAAGATGATGGGTATTATCATTCTGTTTTTGACATAATTTTTATTTCTTGAATTAAGTCTTAATATTTTGTAAGCTTTTGTTCCATACAATGTAGAGTTTTAAAGTATTTAACATAGAGGCATTTATTAACAATCTTGTTCTCAAGTCTTTTTTTTTTTTTGGATCAATATTATATCTGGGTGACTATGTAATTGTTTGTTCTATAGTAATGTTCAAACTCTGGACAACAACTTATTGGCTAAATTTTCTAGAATATTTTGAGTTCTGTAGTTGTAATATTAGGAGATATCATCTGTCAATTTATGAAATAGAACAAATTTCTGATAAATAATTTTAGCCAAGTGAAGTCTTCTTAGATATTTAGGGGTGCAAAACATTTGTAACATATAGTGATGTGTTTAAGTTCTAATAATTCTTTGAATAATCTCCATTAGAAGAAGTATAGTGAATATAATTGGAAAATGATTAACAAAATAAATAAATATACAATATCCCCATAGAGAATGTTAACTAGTGACTTTTCTAAATCAATTTGCTGCCTGCAGGGATCTCTTCCTATTTGTTTGATATCTCTGATCTAATTGATCATTTTCAGGACCTCTTAGATTTCTGTAATTTCTGTTGATAATGATTTGGTCCTATATTGCTATCATCAATGTCACAATTTCCATGATTCATCCATTTTTTCTCAATACTTCTGTCTTTATATTGTTCACTGAGATAATATAGAAATTGCTCATGAATGTCATCCACCATTCTTGAAGCCTGCTTGTTCTACAGGCTTTACCTGGAGATAAAGCATATTTAATTATATTTGATGAATGTAATGATATGTATTCATTGTTAGTCTTTAATAGAGGTTCATGAAATGATTTTACTTGTTCTGAAAACATTTCAGAAGAATTTTTTCTTATTTATTACATGCTTTGAAAAAAGTCTATCAATGCTCTTCCTCTTTTTTTGTGGTAGTGATTGGTGGTGGTATTGAAAGGAGAGAGGGTTTTTTTTTTTTTACCCTATTTACAGCTGCCCTGAACTTTATTAACATTGCATGAAGTTTGATCAGAGAATATTTTGAAATTTTGTCACATTAAGTTTTAAAAGTTCATTAATGCTGATATCGCATAAGAATTGGTTGCTTTAAGCATATTCTTATATAGATTTTATTTCAGGATGCCAGTAAGCTTTGGTTTTTTTTTTTCCTTGAGAGGTTGAAACTTGACATTTTTTTCCCTTGGAGAAAACAAATGCATTCATTAAACATTTTCTTTGACCATTGATTTCGTTTAAAATTTTGATTCAAGTTCAGATTCTTCATTTTCTATATTTCCTTGGCATAGAATAAAAACATACTTATCAAGACTAAAGGGCATATTATTATCATTACAGAATGACATTATGAAGGAAGGAACTATATAATGTATTTTGCAGAATAATATGACTTCATATGAACCATTATATTGAATGATTATTAGCTTATTTTGACTTGACATCATTAACTTGGAAGGCTTCCCCAGATCTGCTTGGGAAGAATGATAGTAGATTCAGTATTATTGCTGTTGTTTCTTTGCTTGTCCTGTTACTCTTTTTCCTCCTCTTTCTGCTTCCTCCTCCTTCCATTATATACAGGTGTGCTATAATAAGCTTGAAATAGCTCTTGAGCTGATTGTCAGATTTTCAGTGTTAGCATTTAGTTATTGGAAATAGACAAATGCTGTTAACCAGAGCTTGATTTATTATTCTCTTGGTTATCTAGACTTAAGAAAATGATGGAGAAAATTTTAATGTTGCAAATTTTACTTAAAAATAAAATGTTTCCCCCTTGCCCAACTGATTATTAAATGTTTACTAGTACACCCCTGTATGTAGACATAAGTGAAATAGAAATACTATTGAATCTGAACTCACTGAATCCAAATTAAGTCTGTGACCTATGATTTATTGCCTGTATTGCCTTGAAAAATAATTTAACTATTCTGGCCTCAGTTTCCCTATAGGCAAAATACAGAATTTGGACTGACTGACTTCTAACTTTAAATCTATCAAGTTATATTACTACTATTTCCATATTACAGAGTTCTATAGTCCCCTGGAATAGAATTGACAAAAATATTCCATATTTCAGGTACCAAATTTTCAAAAATTGAAGTCCTAGATGGAATTATGCCATTCTGATACCAACCACAGAGCTGGAAAGAAACCTTACAGTTCATCTATATAACCACCACCTTTTATAGATGAAAAAGCCATGGTCAAGAAATCTTAATTGATTTATGATCACAGGTGGCAAGCCGCAGAATTCGAATCTGGACCTAAGTTTCCTCCAGCACTGGTAAGCACAGGAACATTTGTTTTAAATGAAAGAATAAATGAATGTTTCCATAAATATCCATTGAGCATCCTTTAGGCATAATGCATTTCATTAGATGCCATGGATGATGATGAAAGGATTTCCTTTTTTTTTTCCCCTCAAGGACTTTGTAGTTGTGTCAATGAGCCAAAATATAAATAAGCCAATGACGATACAGAAATAAACATCAGACCCATATTTCTGAATGGTAAATGTCATAGCAAACTGAAGTCATGTTACTCCTTTAGAGACATCTTTTCTCCTTAAGCATTAAAACTGTGGCCATTGGCATGGTGATACTATTTCCATAAACAGATTCAGATCTGATTTCCCCCAAATGTGTTCTTTCAAAAACATCAGTCAATAAGATGAGGTTCACATGGCTGGCTTGTTCTTCCATGTTGCTGACTGACTGATAAAAGAAAACAAAGAAAAAAACAAAACACCACAACAGAATGCATCATCCCAAAGTAAAACAAAATGATTCTAATCTGCTTGTTTATAACATAGCCAGTAGTTTGGAAAATCTGAAATTTTATTTTAGAAAAGTAAAATCCAGGTATTTTGTGCAGGAGAATAATTTTCACTAGAATTAACACACACACACACACACACACACATACAAACATACACATACACTCACATGTGCACTCCCCGCCCCATACACACACATTTGTTAAACTCTAACGTCCTGAAAAACGTATTATTCTGGAATAGAAGATTTATATCTTTTTATTCAGTGCTTCAGGGAAAGAACAGGCAAATGTTTTCTCTGTTTATGGTCCCAATTATCCTAAGTACATGGCTTAATTTGTTTTCCTCCTGATTAAATCTCTAAAAATATAAAGATTTGGTGGGAATTCATTCTCTTGTGAAATGTTGGTTGAGACTAATATTTGAAGTGGAAATGATATATGAGACTCTTTCCATTAACTTGTCTTTTTATTGGGTGATATTAAGTTTATCTCTCTTGTTGCCAAAGAATGGAAAATAGTACTTTAAAAAGTGCATCTATTTGGAAAATTCAGTCACAATGATTGAATAAAGTGTACTGAGATGACTTCCCTTATATGGAAAGTCCTAGATGCTAAGAGAGCAAGGAACTGTGGATGACTCTCTCTCCCTCTCCCTCTCTTTTCCCTTTCCTTCCTCTCTCTCTAACCCCCCTCTCCCCCTCTCTTTCTCTTTCTCTCTCTCTCCTCTTCAAAGTGACAGTGGTAGTGTTGAAAAGTGGTAAAAATCTTTGAATGAACAAAACAAGTGCAACATTATAATAAAAAAAGGAGAATGGCAAAAAGATACCTCTCATAAGGATATGATATTGATTATATTAAAGACAATGAACAGAAATATATAAGATCAAAAAATATTTTCTAATAGTTAAATATTCAAAATATAGCTCTCAAAAATCTCAAGGTAATATAAATGAATAATCCAAATCACTAATAACAAGAAAATTGCCAAGAAAACTAATAAAGGTTTCATCTGGAAGCTAGCAAAGTGTAAAAAATGACAAAAAATAGGAGAGTAATTGATGAATCATATGAAGATAACACACTAAGATACTATTGCTGTACTTTTTAAATTGATAGAACCAGTTCAAAGATCAATTTGAAATTTATAATATTAACCAACTAAACTGATGTTTATTAATTTTTTACTATATGCTAGGCAGCATAAAAAGTACTAAGGAAATAAAGAAATTATTGAACATACAACAGCTTTTGATCTAGAAATTCTACTGCTAGACACATACTCCAAAATAACAAAAAGAAATCCTCTATAGACACTAAAATTTCTATAACAATTTTTTTTATTTCAAATCAGAAAAAAATTGCAAACAAAATAGAGATCCATTAATTGGGAAAGATAACAATGAATATGATGAATACAGAGAAGTATGAGGATATTTAAATACACTGATATAAAAAAAGTTAATGCTTTACACAAAGAATGCAACAATGTAAACAGAATCAACAAAACAATTGCAATTGAATACTGTGGAATTATAACCAATTCTGACTATAAAGAAGAAAAATTTAAAAAGACCTTCTCTTTTTTTTTTTCCATAGATGAGGGACTATTGGTGTGGAACTTTGCATATAATATGAGACTTTTTCAATATTTGACTTGTTTTGCTTAATTGATTCTTGGCACTTTTTTATCCTTTGGTAAGGAGGTTTAACTATCATGAAAGGAAGTAGGATATATTGGAAATGCACTGATAGAAAAACAAAAAGGATCAATAGAAATGCATGTTATGTGCAATATAAATATATATTTATAAAAATAAAAACATGATATATATGTTAAGAGATTAATTATATTTGAGGATCATTATCTCCATAAAAACTTTACACAGTCACATCAGATGTACTCTTGATGTGTTAGTGCTGTTCGAGTATAAAATATTTTGCCTTTATAGGCAACCTCTTCTCAGCTGTTACCTTCACCAATATCAATGGTTCAGTGATTTTAAACTGTGTCTTTTCTGGTCAATCGCAAGGGAAAGTAAATTACTATATTCTCATTCATACTCATTCATTCATATTGAAAAAATATTACTAAGGAGAATATTTTAAGATTATACTTGCACAACAATTGATAACCTTTATTTTAATATATATAAACTATATTTTGATTTTAAATTACATACATTTATCCAGAATTTCTTCTTTTCCTCTATAGCAATTCTAAATAACAACAAATATTTTAAAAGTGGGAAAAAAAAGAATATACAAAGGAAGAAGAGAAAAAAAATCTACTAAAACCAATTATTATATTGGGAAAAGTATGTGTATGTATGTGTGTATGCACATGTACACACATAAACATATATATGCCATACACATATATTCTTTCATGCTTACCCACAGACTGTGTTCACACCTGTAGACCTTTCAACTCAACAGAGAAGTAGGTGCAGATGTTTTCATATCTTTTTCTCTGGGTCATTCTTGCTTTTTGTAATTCTTCAAAATCCACATTCACTTGTTTTAGGAATTTTCTTCTTTACTTTCATACAGAGGGAATATAAAAGAGTAGACTGGAGAGCTGGCTGAGAGTCAAGAATATTGATTTTTATTCCTATCGCTTACTCTTGTTGAGGTTTTCTTATAAAAAATATTAGAATGGTTTGCAATTTCCTTCACCAGCTTATTTTTACAGAGAAAAACTGAGGCAAACAGGGGTAAGTGACTTGTTCAGGGTCACACAATTAGTATATGAGGACTCACTTGAACTCAGGTCTTCCGATTCCATGTCCAGTGTTCTATTCACAATCACCTAATTGGGAGACTTCCGGCCAAGATGGCGGAGAGGAAATACACTTCTGTGTAACCTCCGTGTTTTTCTCTCACTATTCATTTCATTTCATGCCTCTGAATTAATGCTCGACTGAAAAAAAACCATACAATTACTTACCAAGAGAAACCATCCTTGAGACTCGTCAAGAAAGGTCTGTTTTTGCGCGAGGCGGGGACGGTATTTGGAAGCAGTCTGCGGGCAGCAGCGGCAACCAGAGCACAGATAGCAGCTCAGAACCGGGTGGAGCGGAGAGGGGGTAGGACGCAATCGCAGCCGTCTCTGCGGGGAGAGCTTTGCTACAGGAGCAAGTCAGCAGCCCAGCAGAGAAGCTAAAAACACCGGGGGTGAAGAATACAACCCCAAACAGCTGGAGTCTCTCGGGACCTGGCCAACCCTCCCCCACAGTGTCTTAGCCCGCTCGGATCTCAGAGCGCTCGGATCTCAGCGCGCAGGCGCCATAGCACAGTAGGACCCGTGCCTCACGAATACCCTGCCCCTCCCCCAAAGAAAGCAGCCTCCATTCAAGGGGTTTTTTTCCTTCTGTTTCTTTGATAGTTTGTCTTTGATAAATAGACAGAATGAGCAAGAAACTGAAAAAGAATTTAACCCTGGACAGCTTTTATACAGATAAAGAGCAGACTCCAAACCCTGAGGAGACTAAAAACAAACAGTCCCCAGGTGAATCCCCGAAGGAGGAGACCTTATGTCCCTCAGCACAGATGAATCTCATGGAGGAAATTAAAAAGGCTCTCACAAGGGAGCTAGAAGAAAAATGGGAAAAGGAGAGGGAGGCTCTGCAAAAGGAGAGGGAGGCTCTGCAAAAGGAGAGGGAGGCTTGGCAAAAGAGCCTGGAGAAGTCAGTTAAAGAGAGAGTGGATAAAGAAACCAAATCCTTGAAAAATAGGATTGGTGAACTGGAAAACAAAATTGGCGAAATGGAAAAAAATTCCACAGAACAAAAGAACTCAATTGGACAATTAGAAAAAGATCTTAAAAAAGTGAGTGAAGAAAATACCTCACTGAAAATCAGGGTCGAACAATTGGAATTGAATGACTCGAGGAGACAAGAAGAATCAGTCAAGCAAATCCAAAAAAATCAAACAATGGAAAAGGATGTGAAATACCTTCTGGGGAAGACAACAGACCTGGAAAACAGATCCAGGAGAGACAACCTGAGAATCATCGGACTTCCAGAAAAGTATGATGAAAAAAAAAGCCTGGACACTATCTTCCAGGAAATTATCAAAGAGAACTGCCCAGAAGTCATAGAAACAGAAGGTAAAATAGACATTGAAAGAATTCATCGATCCCCTACTGAAAGGGATCCTAAAATCAAAACACCAAGGAATATAGTGGCCAAATGCCAGAACCCTCAGGCAAAGGAAAAAATACTGCAAGCGGCTAGAAAAACCCAATTCAAGTATCAAGGAGCCACAATAAGGATCACCCAGGATCTGGCAGCATCCACATTAAAGGATCGAAGGGCCTGGAATATGATATTCCGAAAGGCTAAGGAACTTGGTATGCAACCAAAAATAACTTACCCAGCGAGATTGAGCATCTTTTTCCAGGGAAGAAGATGGACATTCAACGAAATAAGCGAATTTCATCTATTTCTGATGAAAAAGCCAGAACTTAACAAAAAATTTGATCTACAAGCACAGAACTCAAGAGAAATCTAAAAAGGTAAAGATTAATCTTGGAACTATATTTCGGCTGTAAAGATGTATAAAGAATACATGTATACCTTGTTCTAGAAACTAGTTGTGGAAAGGACATTGTACTAGAAAAAAGGGAAAGTGGGGGTACTACATTTCATGAAGAGGCAAAGAAAACCTAGTATATCTGAGAGAAAGAATGGAGAGGGATGAAAATAGTGAGTATTTTACTGCTTTCAGAATTGGCATTAAGAGAAGAATTTTAGACATATTCAATCTATGGTGAAACTTCTCCCACCTCATTGAAAAGTGAGAAGGGAAAAGTGAAAAAGGAAGGAATAAGCCAAGTGGAAGGGAATACGGTAACTGGGAGGGAAAGGGGCAAGTTGGGGGGCGGAACTCTAAGGGGGGGGGAGGGATACTGAAAAAGGGAGGGCTGTGAGAAGCAAGGGGAGCTCACAAGCTTAATACTGGGAAGGGGGGTAAGGGAGGGGGTAAGGGAGTAAGAAGGGAGAAAAGCATAAACCGGGGTTAACAAGATGGCAAGTAATACAGAATTGGTCATTTTAACCATAAATGTGAATGGGGTAAACTCCTCTATAAAGAGGAAGCGGTTAGCAGAATGGATTAAAAGCCAGAATCCTACAATATGTTGTATACAGGAAACACACCTGAAGCGGGGTGATACATGCAGGTTAAAGGTAAAAGGTTGGAGCAAAATCTACTATGCTTCAGGTGAAGCCAAAAAAGCAGGGGTAGCCATCCTGATCTCAGATCAAGCTAAAGCAAAAATTGATCTAATCAAAAGAGATAAGGAAGGGCACTATATCTGGCTAAAGGGTAGAATGAATAATGAAGAAGTATCTATATTAAATATATATGCACCAAGTAGTGTAGCATCTAAATTCTTAAAAGAGAAATTAAGAGAGCTGCAAGAAGAAATAGACAGTAAAACTATAATAGTGGGAGATCTCAACCTTGCACTCTCAGAATTAGATAAATCAAACCACAAAATAAATAAGAAAGAAGTCAAAGAGATAAATAGAATACTAGAAAAATTAGATATGATAGATCTCTGGAGAAAATGTAATGGGGACAGAAAGGAGTACACCTTCTTTTCAGCAGTTCATGGAACTTATACAAAAATTGATCATATATTAGGACATAAAAACCTCAAACTCAAATGCAGTAAGGCAGAAATAGTGAATGCATCCTTTTCAGACCATGATGCATTGAAAATTACATTCAATAAAAAGCCACAGGAAAGTAGACCAAAAAATAATTGGAAACTAAATAATCTCATACTAAAGAATGATTGGGTGAAACAGCAAATTATAGACATAATTAATAACTTCATCCAAGAAAATGATAATAATGAGACATCATACCAAAATGTATGGGATGCAGCCAAAGCGGTAATAAGGGGAAATCTCATATCTCTAGAGGCCTATTTGTATAAAATAGAGAAAGAGAAGGTCAATGAATTGGGCTTGCAACTAAAAATGCTAGAAAAGGAACAAATTAAAAACCCCCAATCAAACACTAAACTTGAAATTCAAAAAATAAAAGGAGAGATCAATAAAATTGAAAGTAAAAAAACTATTGAATTGATTAATAAAACTAAGAGTTGGTTCTATGAAAAAACCAACAAAATAGACAAACCCTTAGTAAATCTGATTAAAAAAAGGAAAGAGGAAAATCAAATTGTTAGTCTTAAAAATGAAAAGGGAGAACTCACCACTAACGAAGAGGAAATTAGAGCAATAATTAGGAGTTACTTTGCCCAACTTTACGCCAAAAAATTCGACAACTTAAATGAAATAGAAGAATACCTCCAAAAATATAGCTTGCCTAAACTAACAGAGGAAGAAGTAAATATCCTAAACACTCCTATCTCAGAAAAAGAAATAGAACAAACTATCAATCAACTCCCTAAGAAAAAAACCCCAGGACCAGATGGATTTACATCTGAATTCTATCAAACATTTAAAGATCAATTAACTCCAATGCTAAATAAACTATTTGAAGAAGTAGGGATTGAAGGAGTCCTACCAAACTCCTTTTATGACACAGATATGGTACTGATACCTAAACCAGGTAGGCCGAAAACAGAGAAAGAAAATTATAGACCAATCTCCCTAATGAATATTGATGCTAAAATCTTAAATAAAATATTAGCAAAAAGATTACAGAAAATCATCCCCAGGATAATACACTATGACCAAATAGGATTTATACCAGGAATGCAGGGCTGGTTCAATATTAGGAAAACTATTAACATAATTGACTATATCAACAACCAACCAAACAAAAACCATATGATCATTTCAATAGATGCAGAAAAAGCATTTGATAAAATCCAACAGCCATTCCTAATAAAAACACTTGAGAGCATAGGAATAAAAGGACTTTTCCTTAAAATAGTTAGGAACATATATTTTAAACCTTCAGTAAGCATCATATGCAATGGGGAAAAACTGGAACCTTTCCCGGTAAGATCTGGAGTGAAGCAAGGTTGCCCACTATCACCATTATTATTCAATATTGTATTAGAAACACTGGCCTCTGCAATAAGAGTCGAGAAAGAGATTAAAGGAATTAGAGTAGGCAATGAGGAAACCAAACTATCACTCTTTGCAGATGATATGATGGTATACCTAGAAAACCCCAGAGATTCTACTAAAAAGCTATTAGAAATAATTCATAATTTTAGCAAAGTAGCAGGATACAAAATAAATCCCCATAAATCCTCAGCATTCTTATACACCACCAACAAAATCCAAGAGCAAGAGATACAAAGAGAAATTCCATTCAAAATAACTGTTGATAGCATAAAATATTTGGGAATCTACCTACCAAAGGAAAGTCAGGAATTATATGAGCAAAATTACAAAAAAGTTTTCACACAAATAAAGTCAGACTTAAATAATTGGAAAAATATTAAGTGCTCTTGGATAGGCCGAGCAAATATAATAAAGATGACAATACTCCCTAAACTAATCTATTTATTTAGTGCTATACCAATCAGACTTCCAAGAAAATATTTTAATGATTTAGAAAAAGTAACAACAAAATTCATATGGAACAATAAAAAGTCGAGAATCTCAAGGGAATTAATGAAAAAAAAATCAAATGAAGGTGGTCTAGCTGTACCTGATCTAAAATTATATTATAAAGCAGCAGTCACCAAAACCATCTGGTATTGGCTTAGAAATAGATTAGTTGATCAGTGGAAAAGGTTAGGTTCACAAGACAGAATAGTCAACTATAGCAATCTAGTGTTTGACAAACCCAAAGATTCTAAATTTTGGGATAAGATTTCATTATTTGATAAAAACTGCTGGGATAACTGGAAATTAGTATGGCAGAAATTAGGCAAGGACCCACACTTAACACCACATACCAAGATAAGATCAAAATGGGTCCATGACCTAGGCATAAAGAACGAGATTATAAATAAATTAGAGGAACATAGGATAGTTTATCTCTCAGACTTGTGGAGGAGAAAGAAATTTGTGACCAAAGATGAACTAGAGACCATTACCAATCACAAAATAGAAAATTTTGATTATATCAAATTAAAAAGCCTTTGTACAAACAGAACGAATGCAAACAAGATTAGTAGGGAAGTAACAAACTGGGAAAACATCTTTACAATTAAAGGTTCTGATAAAGGCCTCATTTCCAAAATATATAGAGAACTGACTCAAATTTATAAAAAATCAAGCCATTCTCCAATTGATAAATGGTCAAAGGATATGAACAGACAATTTTCAGATGAAGAAATTGAAACTATTACCACTCACATGAAAGAGTGTTCCAAATCACTATTGATCAGAGAAATGCAAATTAAGACAACTCTGAGATATCACTACACACCTGTCAGATTGGCTAAGATGACAGGAAAAAACAATGATGAATGTTGGAGGGGATGCGGGAAAACGGGGACATTGATGCATTGTTGGTGGAGTTGTGAACGAATCCAGCCATTCTGGAGAGCGATCTGGAATTATGCCCAAAAAGTTATCAAACTGTGCATACCCTTTGATCCAGCAGTGTTTCTATTGGGCTTATACCCCAAAGAGATACTAAAAAAGGGAAGGGGACCTGTATGTGCCAAAATGTTTGTAGCAGCCCTGTTTGTAGTGGCTAGAAACTGGAAAATGAATGGATGCCCATCAATTGGAGAATGGCTGGGTAAATTGTGGTATATGAATGTTATGGAATATTATTGCTCTGTAAGGAATGACCAGCAGGATGAATACAGAGAGGCTTGGAGAGACCTACATGAACTGATGCTAAGTGAGATGAGCAGAACCAGGAGATCATTATACACTTCGACAACGATATTGTATGAGGATGTATTCTGATGGAAGTGGATTTCTCTGACAAAGAGACTTAACTGAGTTTCATTGGAGAAATGATGGACAGAAACAGCTACACCCAAAGAAGGAATACTGGGAAATGAATGTGAACTATCTGCATTTTTGTTTTTCTTCCCGGTTATTTATACCTTCTGAATCCAATTCTCCCTGTGCAACAAGAGAACTGTTCGGTTCTGCAAATATGTATTGTATCTAGGATATACTGCAACATGTTTAGCATATATAGGACTGCTTGCCATCCTGGGGGGGGGGGGAGGGAGGGAGGGGAAAAAACGAAACATAAGTGATTGCAAGGGATAATGTCGTGTAGAAATTATCCTGGCATGGATTCTGTCAATGCGAAGTTATTATTAAATAAAATAAAATTTATAAAAAAAAAAAAAAAAAAAAAACCAATCACCTAATTGGTTAAATACCATTCTTGTCCATTAGTTAGAATATTTTTAATTTTAATTAACTGACCAATTAATTAATTTTTGTCCAGGAGCTTGATATTAAGGACAATTAGCACTGAATAAATATTTAGACAAAGAAGCATTTCTTGCCTTAGCTATGAAATGGTTCTTTGAAGTTCATTCCCTTTAATCTAGATTTATAAATGTTCAGTAAGTCAATCAACATGCATTTTTAATATTTTGGTATGTGCTTTGCACTATGTTCTAAATACTATAAATAGAAAGAAAAGTAAAAACAAAACAAAACAAACAAACAAACAAACAAAAAGGAAGTAGACCAGATGGAAAAGCCATGGTTGAGCTTGAGTAGGAATAAAAAGACATGAAGTTGCTATCAAAGAGAATGGAATTGTGAGTCAATTAAGTCAATTAAATTAAAAGTTAATTTAAGTCAATTAAAGCTCAAATAAACTTTAAAAGCATCACTTCATTTTGGTTAGGACCAGGTGATATTATGTGATGTAAATTGTAATAAAACAAGTCAAAAAATTCCTTGATTTTCTTCACCCCTTCACAGCAGCATGTAAATAAAAGCAGAGGATGGCAAAATTGAGATTTAGAATGGTCAATGGTAAAATATTAAAAAGATATTATAGGGTTGAACTTATTTATCAAGGCTTGACTTAGGGAAAGAAGAAGGGGGGCAAAGACTAGAGGTCATAATGAGGATGAAGAACATGCTAAGAGACCTTAAGGCAAAAGGAAAAAAAAGAAAGAGATAGATTATAGCATATAAAGGATTTTAAGAGTCCATTAATAAGAAAGTGGAGTTCTTATGGGTGATAGTAAGACAAAGTTATGACCATCTCTGTGTAGTTGAGATGTAATAGAGGAATAAGTCATGAGAACTGGGCAGATTAAGGAACTAGAAAGTTAAGGCATTCAGAAGACATTTCAATATTTATTCTGATGTCATCTAATATATTCTTCTAATATGAAGAGTCATCTAATATATTCTTCTAATATGAAGAGTTTGTGGAGAAAAAAAAGACTGTGAAATAGTCAGTGAACTCATTAAGGAAGGAAGGATAATGTCCTGACTTGTTATAGATAATAATCATTAGCATCTGGATTTGGTGATAAATCTGAACAGAGACAGGAGAAATTTCTGGGTAATGATAGTAAAGGGAGATTCTTGAAGTGAATGGAAATCAGGTTGTATTCAAACTTATCCACCAAGATCTGGGAATTAGGCAAGAGGGAAATTATCACCAGGATCAGAAAAGGTAACCAGGGATGCAGTGCTATCCATAGATAGCTAAATTGCAATGAGGACAGGGACATGAAAGAAGTGTGAAAGAAAAAGCTTGAAATGAAAGCAACTTTTATGAAAACTAAACCATGCTAGATAGCAGAGGATAAACTAAGAGAAGCAAGAAGAGGTAATGTATCAAAGGAAATAAGGCATGCTCATAAATTACTCAGTTATATTTATGATTTTGTCAAAATTAGTGATAGCTCCTTTTATGTGTAGCTCACCCTCACCCACATTTTCTTTTTTCTTAGTAAATGTATTTATTTTTAATACACATTGCTTTATAAATCATATCGAGAGAGAAAAATCTGAATAGGAAAAACCAAGGGAGAGAGAAAAAAAAAAAAAGAAAAAAGAAGTGAAGATAGCATGTGTTGATTTACAGTTAGTCTCCTTAATTCTTTTTCTGGATGCAAATGGCATTTTCTGCCCAAAGTCTATGGGGATTGCTTTGGATCACTGAATTACTAAGAAGAATCAGGCCTTTCACAGTTGATCATCACATGTTCTTGTTATTATGTACAATGCATTCCTGGTTCTGTTTGTTTCATTTAGCTGTAATCATTTTTCAATATGCTCTTCAATAGGTGCCTCCCCCTCCAAAAAGACAGGGATTATTAGCCTTTTTTAAAAAAAAATTTGAATCAATAGCGATTTGGAGCATACTCTATGTAACTACAGATGGATTTAACTTCATTATCTGAAAATTGTCTATTCATATCCTTTGACCGTTTATCAACTGGGGAATGAGTTGTATTCTTACAAATTTGACAGAATTCTTTATATATTTTAGAAATGAGACCCCAGGGGATACTAGAGACCCCAGCCTTGAAGTCAGGAAGACCTGAGTTCAAATCTGCCCTCAGACACTTAACACTTCCTGGCTATATGACCCTGGGTAAGTCACTTAACCCCAATTGGCTCAGCAAAAAAGAAAAAAGAAAAGAAAAGAAAAGAAAAGAAACTCTTTATCAGAAACACTGGCTATTAAAAAGCTTTTTTCCCAGCTTTTTCACTTCACTCTTAATATTGTTTCTGTTGGTTTTGTTTGCGCAAAAACTTTTTTAATTTCATGTAATCAAAGTTGTCCATTTTGCTTTTCATAATGTTCTCTAATTCTTTGATCATAAATTCTTCTCTTCTCCAAAGATCTGATAAATAAATTATGCCTTGCTCTACTAATTTGTTTATGGTATCATCTCTTTATACCTAAATCATTGCCGACTTTGACCTTATTTTGCCCACACATATTTTTTTCCTCCTCTGTGACTTCTGTCCATATCTTTCCATATTTTTCCTCTAGGGTACCCACCCCATACTCTGAATGAACTTACACTATAATGTTTGACATTATATGGTTCACAGCAAAATGAAAGGACTATCCCTCAGTTATCTGGTTCTCTCATTATATAGCTATATAATTATTTTTGAGACATTTAGCTTTTTATTCTTTTATTTATTATTCATATATCTTTTTTATGTACAATCTTACTCATGCCTTATCGTGCGTCTCTTTTTCCTAGTGATCCACAAGTTTAATTTCCAAGTCAAAAACCATTTTTGGATGAATATCCAAATATTGTGGCTGAATGATCCAAGTATAAAGATAATTCTAATAGTTCAGCTGAAGTAGAAATCTCTACCTGCTGGGTAGCTCAGGAAAGGATTTATAGAGAAAGCGATGCTAGGATTGTATCTTAGGAAATGTGCTGTGAGAAGATTATATAAGATGAATAAGAACTTCCTACAATTACTTTTGAGCAGTGAGGTAATGTACTTTGCATCAGGTGATGCAGGTAAGAACTGCAAATTCAGACATAAGTTACAATCTGTCTTCAGACATTTATTAGCTGGGTGAACCTTGATCACTCACTTAACCCTGTTTGCCTCAGTTTCCTCATCTGTAAAATGATTTGGAGAAAGCAATGGAAAATCACTCCTGTATTTTTGGCTAAGAAAACCTCAGTGGAGTTACAAACACTCAGATATAACCAAAATAACTGAATAATAATAAAAGATAATTCTATGAAGCTGTATTGAAGTAAATGGAATTTGAAGTTAAAAGATACAGCATATAAAGAAACTATAGTCATCAACACCTTGGTTCTTATTTTTACTGTCTGCTCTTTAGCAGTTAGAGGATCACTTTATTTATGTTTTATCATAATACCATTGTGTTTGAATCATGTAGCTCTCAGATGAACTGTTTAAAGATAGATGGATTGTGAGTGAGGGAGAGATACTAACAAGGCTCTTAGCAGTCTGCCTTTTATAGCTATGAGCCTTCAAGTCAAGTTAGATCTTATCTAGAAGTAAAATAGTATAGCAGCTGGCCCCAATTATGTTAAACTACATTGTGGCTATGAGTACATAATGGGCAGGTTTTTGACTGGTTCCATGGTTTAATCAATTAGTTAATGACATGACAGTGGTTCTGGGACTGGGCCGAGCCATTGGCTCTTGCTTCATTTTCTCCTTTGTGCTTGAAATTTGCTGTTGAGAAAATCAGGCATATATTTAAGTTGATATTTTAAAAAATCTCACAGTTGATACTTTGCACAGTAAGTTATTTTGTTTCCTGAAAGGACTTAGGAAACTCAGCATGGAAGAAGTCTATCAGGAGATCAATAAAATAATATTTTAAGAAATCAGTGATTTTATGTTAAATATTCTATTAATATCTTTTTAAGTCATAGCTACGTGCTGACAAATGTATTCATTATAACTCCTTATAACTTTTAACTTATAATTCCCTTATAACTAACAAAGGAAAATATCTTATCACAATAAGCTATTATGGTGGCAGGGATGCTCAAGACACTAACAAAGAAGAGAATGACTTAAAAACATCTACAAGCATTGTCTTAGAGGAAACATATTATGGACACAAATTCAACTGAAATTTCTAGAAGAAATGAACCAAGAATTAAAAAAAAAATACCTGAAAATCCAAGAAATCAGTGATTCCAAGAGAGAAGAAATATTAAAACAATGCCAAAAAGCTAAAAAAAGAAAAGGAGAGAACATAATATAAATAAAATGAAAGCAACTGACTTGGGGAGAAAATAAATAACAATAACTTGATTAAGAGCTTCCAAATCATATAAGCAACAAGGTAATGAAGTAAGTATTATTTCCAGTCTCCATAATGCCTTACACCCTTCAAAACAGGTATTGGGTTTCAAAGTTAAAGCAACTTTAGCTGTTTTCATGGTCTAGGAGATACCAATTTGAAAAGAATTAGAAGAAAACAAAATAAAATGCCAAAAATGACATGTTGAACTCAGACAAAGCTTCTACTCCATCTTCCACACTACCAACACCAAGACTGCATCTGTATACCCAAGCATACAACACATATTTGGAACAAACCCAACTGTCCTCTGTTCCTACAACTGGGTTTTCAGTGCCATAGAGATGCCATAGAGAACCATCCTCCAGAAAGCAGAAATGCGTTTTGTAGCATCAACAGTTTCTTGGCCACAATCCTTCAGGAGCAAAACCTTATTAGAAGATACAACCTAGAAGCACCAGAGCTGCAGAGTTGCTAGTTCCTGGACAGACAACTGAGAAAGCCAAAGGAAAAGCTTGAGAGAAACAGCACAGCTTTCAGGTGTGTGATTTTTAACCTTGAAAAAGCCAACTGGGACAAAGAACTACATTGGTGAATTGTGAATTGGGCAGTGGGGGAAGAAGCAGAAACGATCAGTTCCTAAGGAAATTATAATCAGAGGGGAGAAGATCGTAAATGAATGATAAGAGAAATAAATTGAAAGTTGCAAAGATTTCAAGAAGAAGAAATCTAGTAAACAAGTTCAGGTTTCTGTGAATAAATAGTACAAAAGAAGGAAAATGATCCAATATTTGATGAGAAAAAAAAAGATACTGAAGAAATTCAGGAGAACATGGAACTACAACATTATTTCTGAGTAGTTTAAAAGAGAAATGAGAATTATAAGAAGCAATTTTGTATCCTGCACAGCAAAAAAAAAAAAAAAGGAAAATAGAAAAATAGGAAAAAAAACTTGAATCTGTAATGGCATATCTCATCAAAGAAACAAAAAGGAAAACAATAGATTGTTAATGTAATTACATAAAAGAGAACTGCCCAGAACTTCTGAACATAGAAATCTGTTGGAAAGAATTCACAATTAACCTCCAGAAAAAAATTCCAAGGCACATAGTGGTTAAATTTAATAATATGATTCAGAAAGAAAGAAACAAAACTGTAAGCCATAAGGAGAAAATCATCAACTACAAAAGAAAGAACAGTCAAATAACACAAGACTATTCAGCACCTTCTAAAAAAAAGAAGAGAAAGATGTTCTGAGGAATACTGGGAATTGAGATGTTGACAATTATAACCAGAAACTTGGAACTGTGAGCTTAACCATATAAGAAAAAATATGAACATCCAATAATAATTTGAAAAAAATTTTGTAAAGCTCAGAACAAAAACCATCATTTACTTCTTTTTGTTGTTCAGTCATACTTCACTTGTTCTGAGCCTTTGTTACACCATTTGAAATTTAATTGTGAAAAATACTAAAGTAGTTTGCCATTTTCTCCCCCAGCTCATTTGTCAGATGAACAGGCTGGTATAGAAAAGTCCTTTCAGATCTGGATGTAAGATCTTAAGTGTAGAAAGATCCCAAACATAGAGAGGCCCATCTGTGGTTAGGAGGCTGTCATTGTGTGGCTTAAATGAAGGCAGGATATACTTCTCTAGCCTTGTCTCCTTCCATCCTTTTTTCCAAAGGAGGCTTTAATTCCTTCCAGGAGGGGAAAGAGGAAATTGAGGTTGGAGGTCACTGCTTTCTTCAGAGAGAAGATTCCCAAACTAGAATTATATCTGTCTGCTCTCTTAAATGTTATTAATCTAGGGGGGAAAATCCCATATTTTTATATGCAAGGTTTTAGTCCTTTTTGCACCAAATATTCATTTCACAATTAACACATTAGCAAAAAGCAAATAAAATTCATTTATCTAAATTGGTATGAGATTAGACACTAAACAGTATAGAAAAAAGAACTCTTTTATTAGAAATGAGGTCACTCAGCTCAGAGGAGTCAGAGAAAGAGACAGACAGACACACACACACACAGAGAGAGACAGAGAGAGGAGAAAAAGAGAGAGAGAGAGAGAGAGAGAGAGAGAGAGAGAGAGAGACAGAGAGAGAGAGACAGAGAGAGAGAGAGAAAGAAAAAGAGAGGGAGAGACAGAGAGAGAGAGAGAGAGAGAGAGAGAGAGAGAGAGAGAGAGAGAGAGAGAGAGAGAGAGAGAGAGAGGAGAGAGAGAGAGAGACAGAGAGAGAGAGAGAGAGAGAGAGAGGAGAGAGAGAGGAGAGAGAGAGAGAGAGAGAGAGAGAGAGAGAGAGAGAGAGAGAGAGAGAGTATGAACTCGACATCTCAGTCAGGAGGAAGAAAGTCTGTGAAGTCTCAACTGTAGCTTAGCGTGGAATAATGACAGAGACTGCAAGCTCCTCTGTTTTCCCAGTCTTTTCTTCCGGTAACTTGAAGGATCATTTACTTCTTCCCTCTTCTGTTTTAAAACTAGAAACCCAAAGTGCCTAAAGATATTCATCATTTAAAAAATCTTGAAGGATTGAAGCTTCAAGTCCCCAAGAAGATTTGAAACTAAAAGAGTCCCCAAAAGTAATAAAGAAGGCTGATGTTTGCCACATCATCCCTTCACTAACTCTGCTCTGAACCTCTCATATGGCAGAGCATTCATCTCCACCAATTAGGAGAGTCCTATACCAATGGGCTTTGGAAAAGGAGTTACATAAGCATCATAAACCAAAGAAAGATATTTCTTATGAATCTATACAGAAAAACAGAAAAGTGAGCAATAATTAGCTATTCTTTGTCTCTCTCTCTGCCTTTCTGGCTCTCTGTTTTCTATCTCTGTTTCTCTGTGTGTCCACTTGTCCTTTTCTCTCTAACTGTTTCTTTCTGTCTCTATCTCTCCCTCTCTCTGTTTTTTTTTCTCTCTGCCTTTCTCTCTCTCTCTCTCTCTCTCTCTCTCTCTCTCTCTCTCTCTCTCTCTCTCTCTCTGTCTCAGTTTTTAATGACTGTGAGTTTCCATGGCATATTTTCATTTTGTTTTTGTCTTTTCAATTTTTTTTCTTTTTAAGGAGTTTACAATCCAGAAAAAAATATTTCTTGGAACCTAATTATCCATATTGGCAACACTGACCTGAATGTGGACAAAAAAAACCCTTCATTCCTAGACTTTAATGCATAGCAAGTGTTAGCTCTAAATCTGGACCAAGGGCACTCAGTTTCATGATCCCCTCTGCTAAAATAGTCACTCATTTCAAATTTACTTTAGTAGAGCAAACACACACACACACACACACACACACACACAATGCTATTTCTTCTTCAGAACCAGCAGCTTACAGATCACAGACAGGATTTTGTAATTAGCCAACCAAGAGCAGCTTAAGTACCAAAGATTGGAAAGCCAATTGAATTTGCCAGGGCAGGACAGAGGTGTCCCAGTTTCAAAAAATGTGGTATGTGTGGAGGGGGGAGAGGAGGCAAAAATTAATGTGAGTAAGAATATTAAAGCATATCACAACTTGTGTAACACATTCCACTTTTGAAATCTGAATAGCAGTTAACACTCTGAGACCAAATTCTGTTTTGAATAATGAAGCTATATTTTACTCTAAAATTCCTCTAGGTAATTCTATGCTGAAGAACCAGGAGAAAGCTGAAATAATATCAGTGGATCCCTTGTAACAGAGGTAGGATTTACTCTGGTAGCAAATGGAGTTCTGGATTCCCATGAAAAAAAAAAAACTGCATTTGCAGACCGGGTGAAATTAGGAAGGGATTGCTATTTCAGTGATGCAAGCCATGGTCAGGAAGCACTTTGATGACTTTTCACAAGCTATTATTGACAAAAGCTTGGTGTTGGGCAGAAATTGTGCTCAGAGCCTGGGGATAATAGCACAGTGCAAAGCATGATTCTTAGCACAAACAGATGTTTAGTAGTGTAAGCAGCTTCTAGGAGAACAGAAATATCCTGGCTGCTAGGTCAAATAACATTATTTTGATTCTGATGACTACAGAATTAATACTCTAGCATCTAATGTCATATTTACAGGACACTATATATTTTTTATTTATTGGCACAATGAAATGAACACTAGATATGGAGTCAAGATCTGAGTTCACAACCAAACTTTGCATAAAGAATTAGCTAGACTGATCTGAAACCCATTCCTGATAGAATGCTATGGTTACTTTGATGAAAGTCATGCCTTCATCCAACTACCACAAACATTGCAATACATTATTCCCTAAATTCATTTACCTGCTTATGAATTAATATCTAGTACTTTGACACATAGGGATGTATTTATTTCATAAATAAGGGAGTTCTCCCTTGCCTGCATAGGGAAACATCAGAGCTGGAAGGAACAGGATTTGAAATTGGCCTTTACTCCTTTTCCTCGTCACTAAAATAAAGATGGGCCTGCTTGATGGTACTTAATAATTCTTGGAACCTTTAATCTTAGATTCTATGGTCCTAAGATCACATCAATTCTTCTTTGCCTGAATAGATATTTTTTGGTGAGTTCTTGTGTTCAAAAAAGTTGTCTGATAGCTTTCTTTGACTCTAACTAGGCTGATTCTTGGATATTGGACACTATCCTACAATACGAACCATAGAAAAATACAATAATTTTCAACCTCTCTCAGGGTTTACTTTTCAGATTTGGGAGTGTGCTTGTTTTCAATTTTCCTCAGCCCAACAAGGAAATGGTACTTACATGGATATTCAGAGAAATCTTAATTATCCTGTATTCCAGTAAATGAGTATAGTGTAGTGCATAGGTTTGATGTCGGTAAGACCTGAGTTCAAATATGGTCTCAGGCACTTATCAGCTGTGTGAACCTGGGTAAATCATTTAATCCTTTTTGCCTCAGTTTCCTTATCTGTAAAATGAGCAGGAGAGGAAATGGCGTACCATTCCAGTATCTTTGCCAAGAAAATCCCAAATGGGACCACAGAATAAAATGTGCCTGAATAATAAGAACAATTACAACAACAAAAATTATCAACTGATTGTTGTTGAGGAAAACTTCATTTTAGAATGAGTAGCTCACCCTCAGAAGCCAAAAGATAGAATTATCAGCAACATTTAAATTCAGTACTTTCAGTGCTATATTTAGCATGGAAGGGATGAGGGGCAAATAGAGCTTTAAATATGAATCAAGTTCTACTTTGATTGTAGTTCTGTTGTACAATGGACTGAATGATTGACAAAGTTCCTGGAGTCTGGTATATTATTTAAAAGTTCCAGGTTTTATGGAGCCAAGGGTATTCTAAGTACTCTGCAACTAGCACTATATTTTACACACAAACCTCCTACACCAACTACATTTTGCCTGAGTGAGCTTGATTGGCATTTGGGTATATGGTGCTATTACAATGCTTTCCTCCTTCCCACGCATTTACATTTGGCTATTCAAAGGGAGGGTGCTATTTCCTAAAAGCATACATTAAATATGATTATCTCACTAAGTTTCTATGAAAGGATCACTCCAATTCTAATCAAAATTCTCCACCTCAATCAAATTAAAATATGACAAATTTCTTAATAATTCTAGAAGTTTTGTCTAGATGTTCTTTTTTCATTTCATTTTGTTTTGTTTCATTTTGTCTTGTTTTGTTTTAATAAGGATTTAGTCTCAAAAAAGAATCTGAAATGATTTTTTATAATGTATGGATTTCAAATTGTTTTCATAAGTTCCACTTTAATGTGAATCAGAGACTGAAATCAGTATAATATCAGGTTTCAACCTTCTGTATCTCTTTCCCTCCCACATCTAGTTTGCCCTCTCTGAATTTCATTTTTTTTCTATTTAATTTCAATCAGTCTATAATTAAGCACAATCCCAGCACTGGTAGATTTAGAAAGAAGTCCAGATTACAGTGAGACTGTGCTCACTGGACCTTTTTATTATTGTCTCCGAGCCAATTGACCCATGAAACTACACAAGATTCCATGTTTTTTCAAACATTACTAGAGTAGTACATTTGCATACCTCTAGGGTTATAGGTAAATCAAAAGCTATTGGGTAAACAGGTTATTGTTGTTGTTTTTAATTCTGAACTTGTAACTATTTTCCTATTAGCTGAATGGCAACAGGGAGTCTGGGGCTATGTGGACATTGTGGATTCTGGGAATACTGTGAATTGATGGCTGTGGAAATCGAGAAGGCTTTAGTAATGTAGAATTTCATCAGCACATTAGCATGGAACTTCTGTTGGAGTAGGCAATATTATAAGAATATGTGAGTGGAAATTCAACTGCACATGTATTTGCTGATTGTCTAAAAAATGCTTGAAGAGCCATCAAGAATTCATTGTGTTTTCTCCTTACTGTCCCATTGAGACAGATGAGAAGAAAGTGGCAGAGGATCCCAAGAGAGATGATCCACACCAAAGGGAAAGACTAAAACTGGCAAACAGAATACTTACTGAGGAAGCTCTCCAGCTGCACCCTGAAGCTTTTCTATTACCATATGTTCTTTATCATGTCCTAACATTTCTTTTTGGAGGCAATCAGTGTTAAGTGACTTGTCTAGGGTTACACAGCTAGCAAATATCTGAGGCTGAATTTGATCCCAGATCCTCCTGATACCAGGGACATTGCTCTATCCACTGTGCAATCTACATGCATATTAGTTCAAATTGAAATACATAGGAAAAGTACAAGATGGAAAATGAGACTATCATCACTTACTGTGGTAAGCAATAAACATTGTCTGACATGGAAAATGTATTTAGTAACTGGACCCAATTTTTTAAGGTTTCATTAAAAAATGTAAGTATATTGTCTGAAATACATTTGCATGTGTACGAGTGTCTTAGCCATTTATAAAAATGAATATGGCTGAAAACTGATTTGGCCAAAAGGTTTTCAGTATTCTCCTGCTTTCACAATAAATGACATCTGTAAGCCAGATGGAGTTAATGGAAAAAGTCCTCTAACTTCCTGTGTTGCTCAAGAGAGAGAGAAAAAAAAAAAAAAAAAAAAAAAAAAAAAAAAAAAAAGCATTCATTATTTGGACCTTGAAACAGCTATTTGTTTAATCATCTGAAAATTACTAAGTTTTACAAAATATTTACTCCTAAAATAATGACTTCCATGATTTTTTTTTTAAACTACAAATTTCCCCCTATTCTTAAGGAAATAAAATTTCTTAAAAGATATTCATGTTGTGTCAGGAAACTGTCCATTTCAAGCTTGTCACAATATTTTGACAAAATAAAGAAACTACTTACCTATGGAAACAGCTCTCTATTTTACTCTAACTAAAACAGAAAAGCAAACGGGTTCATGGAAACTGCATGAGTGTAGGAGGATTGACCTAAATAAGAAATTTTTAAAAAATGGTATATCTGATCATTAGTTGGAGGTAGTTGCAGCTATAGATAAATTTTTTAAAAATTAAATTATTTATAATATATTAAAAACATTAACTCAAACATGTGCAACCAAAAAAAAATGAAGAAAATGATTTTTTAAAAAAATAATATGAAAAAGACTCCCTCCCTTATTATAGGCAAAAGTAGATTTTTATTTTTTGTGGTGATAATCTGTCCCAAATCCTTATATCAGTTTCTTAATGTTCAGCTTACTACTGATAATCAATTTCTCCAACCCAAAGCAGAATAGATCTGGGTATTTTATTGACTCTAAGCTCTATATGAGATAATAGTGTAATATGGGCTGCCAAGAAAGATAATATGATTTATCTTAATCTATATTAAGAAAAGCAAGATGTCTAGGAATAAGCAGATGATAAATGTTGCTCTACTCTGCCCTGATCAAATTACATTTGGATTTTGGAGTTCAGTTCTAGGTACCAGGTTTATGCAAGACATTGATAAACTGGTAAGCATTCAAATAAGGGAAACAAAGAGCAGTCAATCCTTCAATAAACTTTTAAAGCATACATTTAAAGCCAGTCATTGTGATAAGTGCTAGGTATACAAATAAGGAAAAGAAGGACAGTTCCTTTTCTCGAGAAGCTTACAATTGAATGAGAAATGAAAATACACAGTAAATCAAGTTGAAAAGAGTGGGTGAGAAGAGAAGTTACTTGGTGTGGGGAAATGGTGGAGCTCAAAGTATTGAATCTTGGTCGGAAATAAAGATCTTGCTGGCCTGATTCTCTTCCTTTCCCTCCTTCTTGATTGGAGGCTTTTTTGTTTGATTTTGTTTTGTTTTGTTTTGTTTTAGGGTTTGGTCATTTTGTTTTTGTTTTTGTTTTATTTTGGAATGTGGTTGTTTTGTTTTGTTTTGCTTTGCTTTTTTAACTTCACCATTCTCTCTAATCAGTGGGACAAATAGTACTGAAAATGCTTGCCTATTATGGCTGATATGATCTTATGAATGATGAAACTTCCCAATCATGATTGAGAGTCCTTGTCATATTGAACTTTGGGAGGAATAAATGATGTTTAGAGGAGAAGAGGGAGGGAACATTTATATAGCTCTTTCTATGTATCAAGCATTGTATTAAGCACTTTACATGATTATTTGATTTGGTCTTCATAACAATCCTTGGGAATAGGTGGTGGTGTAGTTCTGAGAAAATTGAGGCAAAAAAGTTAATTACTTCTCCAGGAGAAACTGCTTATAAGTATTTGAGGCTAGATTTAAACTCATATCTTCCTGACTCCAGGCCTACTACTCTATCTACTGCATTATCTAACTGTCTTTTGAAAGGAAGATTTGGAATGGAGAAAGAATCATCAGATTCTCTGTTCAAATAAATGACAGGCTGTCATATAAAATAGAAATCACCCTATGTCCTATTTTGCTCCAGAGGTCAGAACTAAAAGCAAAAGGTAGAAATTGAAATATCAAAGTAAGCTTAATTTAAGAGGGAAAAGAATCTTCTTAACAAGAGAAATTAAAAAAAATGAACTGCCTTGGAATATAGTTTTCCTCAATAGAGTTCTTAAAGGAATGTTAAAGTAATCATTTATTAGGTACATTCTTCTTCATGGGAGGGGATAATTCTTCTCCAGGATTGGAGTAGACAAAATGTTGGCAAACTTCTCTACCAAGTCTCAATTTCTGTTAATCTGGTTTTAAAATTTGGAGAAATGATGCTGTTTTTTCCCTGCTGCTATTGATTGCTAGGAAGATCAGTAAAAATATGGCAATGGTTATTTTCAATGAGAGATATTTAATTTTTAAGGGCAAATTTTTAGACTTAAAGCAATGAGAGTAAAATGTCATTTTCTTTCTATAGAAAATTAGCATACATTGTATATTCAAAGGAAGTGGGTGACTCATGTTCAGATGACAATTTTTATTGCTCTAGAATAAAATTCTTAATGAATCAAACTAGTTCAAAAATAACATTGAAACAATGGAATTAGACAATAATGTTCATATAATTTGCTAGTGATATTTGTTGGTGGTGTTGTTCAGTCATTTTCAAATCTTTGTAAGGCCATTTGGGATTTTCTTAGTAAAGATCCTGGTGTGGTTTGCCATTTCCATCTCCAGTTCATTTTACATATGAGGAACTGAGGCAAACAGGTTTAAGTAATTTGTCCATGATCACATAGCTTAGTAAGTGAGTGTTTATTTCAAATACAGGTCCATGGAACCTAAAGAAGAATCATGTTCTAATTTTAGTTTCATTTGTAAAATTAATTACAATTGAATATATTAGTTTACCCCTATAATTTTTTAGAATAAATATGTGTGTATATATATATATATTAGTTCATATGTATTTATATAAATGTATAAATACATACACTTATGTAAATATGTGTATATGTGTGTGTATATATAAATGCATGTGAATTCATCATTTTATTCTAGTATGAGGAGGGGAAACCCCAAACTCTCTTCAATTTCTCTGTCATTTATATTGTCAGCATCTTGCCTGACACATTAAGAGTTGACATAACTTGACCATGATCTCAAACAAGATCTGCAATACGGTTTATTTGATTTCATCAATGGCATCATTCTGAGTCAACTAAGTTATTGTTATTATGATGTTTTAATTTGGTAAAGGCTAAAGAAGTTTCTCTGCTAAGATATAAATGTCATAATTAATCTTGATAAAATTATATAGAATTAACAGTCTCTGTTGGCAAAAGAATACAAATGAAGTTATACTCCAATTTTGTTGTATTTTTTTTACATCAAATTTATAAACTGCTTGAAAATTCCCTTTTGAGAGTCTTTTAGACCTCACAGTTCTGAGATAAAATATTTATCTAGATTTAAAGATACATAGTGACTATTTGGGCAGGATGACGTTTGTCATCCCTTTCTCACTACATGTTAATCAGTCTTATAACATGTAATGAAGGTGATTATAAAATACCAGAAATAGGAGTTCCCAGAGACTAGTTTTAAGCATTCAGTACTGACCCTTGGCACTCACTTTTAACATTACATATATATATGTGTGTGTGTGTGTGTGTGTAATGTTAAAATATAAAAAATATATATATAGTTAATAGAACTTGTGTGGTTAGGAATATTGGAATGGAATGGAAGTTGCTTAATTCAGTTAAATATGTGTGTATATATATATATATATATATATATATATATAAATATACATATATATATATATGTACAAACATTGCAGCATCTGAGAACTAAATGGTCTTATAAAATATTTAATTGTACCTTTTTGTATTATATTTAAAATGACTAAATATCATAAATCATCCAGGTGGTAAATGACAGTGTTGAGACTGATTTGGGCCTTTCACTTATAACTCTCACTTGTATGTATTGAATGTGTGTATTTTTGTGTTCATTCAGGTCTTACTTTTGCATCGTTTGAATACCTTATGTTTTGAGAGATAGTAAGGATTTTTAGAGGCCAGAATTCAGTTCAAAGCTACTTTTCTCTTTCCCACAGCTTTTTTTTTTTCATGCTTTGCTTCATTTAAGTGTTCATCAGATAGGATTTTTAGGAGAGAATGAACATTAGTACTCTTATCTCTCACACACAGGTTCTGTGAAGTTTGGAAATCAGAGACACTAAATTAGGGTTAGAGGCAAGGCAGGTATGATCCCCATCAGGGATTAAATGGGTCTTGCACAGAATTTTCTACCTGTAAGTCAGATAGCTACCTCAGACCTTGGGCTTTGTATCAATCAAGTGTAGGTGGGCAAAGAAAATCTGTTCAGTCTCAGCCCTGTTCACTCTGCATGGCTTTTGTTGACTGTCCTTTGCTGGACTAGGTAACTTAGCATTGGCTATGGACAAGGGAGTTCAACCTGTGCCTGTCAGGAAAAGGACTACCGCACTTAGAAAATGGAAGAAGAAAGTCAATAAATTACCTTAAAGAACTAAAGTTTTATAGCTATTATCAGAGAAAAGCTCACAGTCAGAGCAACCTCATGATGGAGATGTGATGTCCTGAAATTATTTACCCACAGGAAGTAAAGTTGTGATATCCAGTAGAGGATGGCCTAATTTCATTCAAAGACATTATTTCTAAGCAACAGAAAGCTATTTCTATAGCATTCCCATCACTTACCTGTCTAGTATTTCTGTGAGAAAGGGGAATCAGCTTACTGTGGCAAGGCCCATTGCTTATGAAGTCTTGCTGGCATTTGTGGGATCACAGCTTCCCTCTCTAAATGATAACTATCACCTTAATAATTTTCCTCTCAGGAGTTCTCCCTATTCAGTATTTATACTAGAGGAAAGTCCTTCAGAAGTCTAGCCATACCATTTAATGTCCTTTAAAAACTTCTTCCCACAAGGCAGTCTAAATGTCCTGAATGTCTTTGCCAAGTTTTCCCAATTTTTATTGTGGCTCATAGTTGAATCATACTCTGATTTTCTGGCAAGGCAGCTTTGCCCCTATCTGACTCATTCTCTATGATTGTTTCCAGGACTACAAAAATGGGAGTTCTTTTTCCTTGTCCTGATTTAATTTTTTTCCAGTTTGTTCTACAACCACAACATCGTGGAGTCAGTTTGTGGCATGGTCATTGTGGGAGCATACAATTTTAAATTCTAGTTATTTGCATTTGAAAGGAGCAAAGAAGTTAAGGAAAGGCTGGTGTTAAATCCCTAACTTGATT
The DNA here is from genome assembly GCF_016432865.1 of Antechinus flavipes. Lineage (NCBI taxonomy): Eukaryota > Metazoa > Chordata > Mammalia > Dasyuromorphia > Dasyuridae > Antechinus > Antechinus flavipes. Next base: position 63,821,199 of record NC_067403.1, on the reverse strand, counting down.
TTTAAAAAATTCAAATGCTTTATGTGATTTCTTAACGAGTGAACTGAGTATACAATTCAGATTCCAAACAAAAACCTGGTCTTCACTCAATATCAGCTTTAACTGGCAAAGAATTAACCATTCACAGTTTTTCATCACTTAACTTTATTGTCCCCTCCCCATGAATTACATAAACATATTATATTTCATTGTTTAATTCACATTTATTAAGTAACTATTCATAGTAGACTCCTAAAAAAAGATTTAGACAGAAACAGAAAGTCTTAATGTATGCCTTATTGTAGAAGACCGTTTAACCAAGGTGGGTAAGAGGCTTTAGAAAAATGCCTCCTGTTTGGCACTATTGTTAAAAATGACCTCACACTTGGTCAAACATACTCAGGGCTTCTTCAGTTTATACAACTGTATTCAGTTATAAACTATGTTACTTTTCTTTCCCCTTCCCATTTCTTTCCCTCCTTCTTCTCTTTCCAAGGCAAGGGCCTTTCCTCTTTTCTTTCCTCTTTTTCCTCCCTCCCTCCCTCCTTCCTTCCTTCCTTCCTTCCTTCCTTCCTTCCTTCCTTCCTTCTTCCTTCCTTCCTTCCTCCTTCCTTCCTTCCTTCCTTCCTTCCTTCCTTCCTTCCTTCCTTCCTTCCTTCCTTCCTTCCTTCCTTCCTTCCTTCCTTCCTTCCTTCCTTCCTTCCTTCTCTCTCTCCCTTCCTCCCTTCAGAGGGAGCTCTTTTTCTCTTCCTTCTTTCCCTCCTTCCTACTTTTCTTCCCTCCTTCCTTTCTGCCTTTCTTCCCTTCTCCCTTCCTCTCTCCCTCCTTTCCTCTCTTTTATGGTTAGGACCTTTCTCCTTACTTTATTAAGCTATTAAAAGTCTAGTAAGCCATCCTTTAAAGGAAGACTATTCCTATTTACTATTCCCCACATCATGAGCTAGTCAACAGTTGGTACTTAGGGAGGTTCTTACCAGAATCCAATGAATGCTAGCCTTTTATCACAGTACATTTTATCTCCCAGAAGGTAGGGCAAAAGCTTTAACATGAAACATCAAATGGGATTTTCCTGTCTTAATCTGACTCCAATGTTAGTGCTTCCCCTCTGAGATTATTTCCACTTTACACTATATGTATCTTAATAGTAAAACTAAGGTTTACAGAACACTTTACAAAACTATTTCATTTGCTACTCACAGCACTGTGAAGCAGGTGCTAGCATCATTCCTATTTCACAGTTAAGAAAACTGAGATATATAGAGGATACCTGACTTGTCCACTGTCATACATCTCATTAGTGTGTGAGATCTGGTCTCCTTGATTTCAGGTTCAATGTTGTAACTACTGCAACACCTAACTTCCCTTATATTTCAAAGGAATTTTAAACAACTCTTGTGTTTATTCTCATAGAACTTAAGCACATAGGACTTGGTAAAATTCCTTTGAAATTTAAAGGCAGATAGGTGGCAAGATACAGCACTGGGCCTAGAGTCACAGAGACTAAATACACTTACTAGATATATGACCATTAGCAAATTACTTAAATTCTTGACAGTTTCCTTAACTGCCAAATAGAATATGTATACACTAAATAAAGCTATAGCTATATACATACATATTATATATACACACATATGTTTGTATATATTTATATGCATATATATTTATGTGTACATGCACATATTCATATGTATATATATATATATGCAAAATATACACATGTATATAAATCTAGTACATTATACATAGTTATATATTTAGAATGAACTGAATATACAATTTAGATTCCAAACAAAAATCAGATCTTCACTCAATATAAGCTTTAAATGGCTAAGAATTAACCATCCAAAGCCTTTCATCACCTAACTTCATTGCTCCCTGTAAGTTCTATAAATATAAACAAGTGTATTTCATTGGTTCTTAGAGTGCTTACTTCATACTGTTGAATTTGTAATATGTTCCAGATCACTTTGTCATCCTCTGTCTGAAGTGATTTACTATACCATCCAACTATATACATAATTAATTATATTTAGTATTCTTCTAATTAGAAGTTAAGCTCCTTAGAGGTAATGACCATGTGTTTTTTCCTTTGTATTCCCAGTGTTTAACACAGTGCTTGGGACCATATGAGCACTTAATAAATGCTTGTGCACAGATTGACTGATACCCATAAGAGAAAATGGCAAATGAACATATAGCCAGAGAAGCACCAAGATCCTAAGATGTCATTTGTGTTAAACTACAGGAAGCATCTGAAAAGCATTGAAGATTGTGCAATGGGTAACATCAGCCTTTTCATATCTCCATTTCAGGGAAGCTTGATAATACAAGCAAGGGCCATAGTTGTCATGAGTGATATCTTGCCACAAGAAGCCTATGAATCTGGAGGAGAGGTGACCTTGCTCAGCCTTCCTTCACTGCAATCCAATTCACTTTCATGTCATGGAATCACTTCCCTGATGCCATGGTTTTCTTTGAGAACAAACAACAACAATGAGTTTTATGCTAAAAAGCTGGGTCTCACTTAGACACACTTGATTGATTTTCCCTTCTCTGATATTACAAAATGTCAGGGATTAGACAAAAAGGACCCCCTCTCAATAAATATCTAGAAATGAAAGTTTACAGACCTTTAAGATCCCAGAAAAATACAAAGACTACTATACAGATGAAAGATAGCTTGCTATGTGATGTCAGAATACCAAAACTAGAAGTTTTTCAGACTATCACACTATATTGCACTTGGGATTTATAAATGAGAAAACATTTTTTAAAAATTTTAATAGCCTTTTATTTACAGGTTATATGTATGGATAACTTTACAGCATTGACAATTGCCAAACCTTTTATTCCAATTTTTCCCCTCCTTCCCCCCCCACTTTCCCCAGATGGCAGGATGACCAGTAGGTGTTAAATATATTAAAATATAAATTAGATACACAATAAGTATACATGACCAAACCGTTATTTTGCTGTACAAAAAGAATTAGACTCTGAAATAGTGTACAATTAGCCTGTGAAGGAAATAAAAAATGCAGGTGGGCAAAAATATAGGGATTGGGAATTCAATGTAATGGTTCTTAGTCATCTCCCAGAGTTCTTTCGCTGGGCATAGCTGGTTCAGTTCATTGCTGCTCCATTGGAACTGATTTGGTTCATCTCATTGCTGAGGATGGCCAGGTCCATCAGAATTGGTCATCACATAGTATTGTTGTTGAAGTATATAATGATCTCCTGGCCCTGATCGTTTCACTCAGCATCAGTTCATGTAACTCTCCAGGCCTTTCTGAAATCGTCCTGTTGGTCATTTCTTACCGAACAATAATATTCCATAATATGAGAAAACATTTTGTTAAAAACATAATCATCCAGCATAACTTTGGAAGTAACAAAAAAGGTTGGAGATATAAAATCACAATACTCTTCAAAGTCTTCTGCATCAGACTAACTCATACATTGGATTAAGCAGGAAAATAATACTCATTTAATATTAGCAGCAGAATAATACCTACATCATACACATGATGTGTGTTTATTCAATAGCTCCTTTCTTTATTGTTGTTACTACTGCAATTGTATCTAGTCTTTGTCCTTTTACGTGACAGTGAGCGAAGATGGCTATAATCCCATGAGCTTCAGATTATCAGGTAACTCGCCATAGTTCCTGGGGAAGTAGTCCATACCAGAATCCCCCATCAATCATATGGTGAGGAACGGAATTCTAGTCTGGTGAACAGCAAAAATACAAAGTTATCCACTCATCTTCCATGCAATACTTGGAAAGGAACTACATGATGCCATGTAGAAACTATGTAAGTTTAAGCCTACTCTCTCCAGGAAAAGAAGTGGTACAAAGTTGTTGTGATGAAACTAAATGGGACAATTGGGACAACTTGGTGGTACAGTGGTTCTAGAGTAGAGTCCAAAGTCAGGAAGACTTATCTTGATGAGTTCAAATCTGACCTCAGATACTTATTAGTTGTATGATTTTGGGTTAATAACTTAACCTTGTTTACCTCATTTCCCTCATCTATAAATCACTTTAATATCTTTGCCAAGAAATCCCAAATGGTATAACAAAGAGTTGAACATGACTGAACAACAACAAATAGGATATACTCCATCTGAAATGTTGTAAAGAAACAATTTTATTTCTGTTCTTTCTATATCTTTGAAGCTTGTTGATGGCAAATGGTTAAATGGAATTGATATGCTAAATATGTATTAATAGTGTGGGAACTATATTAGAAAAGTGATGAAATTAGAACATATTCTGATACCAATAGCATTAGAAGGGAGAAAATACTGCAGCCCTTCAGGAGATGCTAGGACCTGGAGGGATAGATGTAACCAACCAGGCTCTAGGAGAATGAGCCCAGAATCATTTGGATACACAATTTCATCAAGATGTTCAATAATAAACTTTAACCAATAATTTCCTGTCTATCATAACCACACTAATCCTTCTAAAACATCATACTTATTATACAACTTCTTTGATCAAAATCCTTTTGGGGTTTCTGAATAGCCAATTGAATAATGTCCAAATGCTTTGGTCTGGCATTGAAAGACCTCTACAATTTATCTTTACAAACTTTGTTTTCTCCTTCAGCAAAGAGACAAGGAACGTTACACTGTGCTTTGATGCATTCCAGGATCTATCCCCATTTTTTACATTACAGTCTGTTTATATATAAATTAAAAAAAGAAAAAAAAGCATCTCTATGCCTCAGCTCTTTTGGGGGTGGGCTGGACCTATGTTTTAATGAACATATGTAGGGGTACTTCTAGTGGGGAAGAACCCTCTGCTAAATGCATATCAGAAACTTTTCTCTCAACTAATAGTCTTACAGAATTGCCTAGGGAAATAAGAATTTTAATGTGTTTCTTCAATTTTTACCTTCTACCATGTGTTAGAAGCAGGAAAGACTTAATCATGCTTCCCGTATTACCTACTGTCTCTTCAATATGACTCACCTACAAATTGTAGAATAACCATACTGTATCTAGTCCCCCACACACAAAAAAATTATATATCATACTGTCTGGGCTAGTATTTGCCTTAGTTTCCAAGTTTTCTTGTTCCTTTTGCAACAATTTGTTCCTTTAACTGGAAGCCTACTTTCTTATTTCTGTACTTTTTTATTATTTATTTTATGTATTATTATTTTCTCTTTTTCACATTTTTAAATCCTAAATTATCTCCCTTTCTCCCATCCCTCCCCTACCCATTGAAAAAGACAAGCAAATGGTATCAATTATACATGTGAAATCACACAAAACATATTTTTATATTAGCCATATTGAAAAAAAATGAAAAAAAAGTAGATAGCATTTTCACGTTTTTATCAATTAAATATTTTTTTTAATTTTACCACAAGTCCTTTGGAATTCTCTTGCATAACTGAGTTGATCAGAATAGCCAAATCTTTCATAGCTAAGCATAATTATAGGTTTTCTATTACTATGCACAATGATCTCTTGGCTCTTCTCACTTCATTTTGCATCAGTTCATACAGGTTTTGTCTTAACTTTTCCCCTCTACTACAACCCTCCTCATCACTTCCCATATAGTATTCCATTACATTCATATGTTACAACGTACTCAGCCATTCAACTGGATAAGCATCTCCTCAATTTCCAATTTTTTACTTCCACAAAAATTATCATAGATATTTTTATACATACAGATCTTTTTCCTTTTCCTTTCATCTCTTTTGGGTACAGAAGTAGAAGCTGGGTCAAAACGTAACACAACTTCTGTATTTGAAAAATGATGGGCTGTGGAGAGAGATGAGGTCAGTGCTCTCTTGATCTGTGCTCTGGTGTTTGCCCAAGAAGGGTCACTACTTCCTTGAAACCACAAGTGCTAGTGTTCCTTTCTTCTCTGGAACTGACCAAGGCCCTAACTACCTTGGGACCAGCCACAAACTGTCCTTTTCTCCCTGGAACTGTGACCCAGAGCTACTTGTGAGTAATAGGGCTGTCAATCAGAGCTTGCTGTATCTACTGCCAGCAAAATACTTACCTCTTTTTGACAAATTGCCTGACCCTCTTATGGTCTTTGATCTGAGAGCTCCCAAAAACTGCAGCTGCTTTCAAGGTTTATGCTGATGCTGCCTCCACACACCTTATTTCCAGCCAGTCCTCCACCAGGCTGCATAAACATCTCCTGTGACTCTCCTAAATTTCTATAAGTTGAAGAATGTTTCATATAATCCCAATAGATTGACTCTGTTTTTCCAAAATTCGATTTGAGGCATTATATTAAAGTTGTTTGGTGGAACATTTTGAGAGTTTTTCTGTAATCCATCATCTTGGCTCTACCTGAAAAAAACTACTTTCTGATTTTTGCACTTATTTTTATTTCTAGTGTATGTATATGATCTGCCTTAATTTTTTTTTTGATCTAGTTATTTTCCTTGACCTTCAACTCTTAGAACTGTCCATGATAGAAAGTGCTGACCTGGGATATTGACTAGATGTCATGTGATATTGTTGTCTGGATCCATGATTGGATGTCTCCTAGCAGAAGCAGATTGTCTCTTAATTAAGATCTTTATAGATGCTTCTCTTGATAAGGGATTGTACTAATTGACTTGTTAGTAGCCTCTCAATTCTGGAATCCTACCACTATTATTTGATCCTCTAATACTTTTTTGCTGAGACAATTGGGATTAAGTGACTTGCCCAGAGTCACACAGTCAGGAAGTGTTAAGTGTCTGAGCCCAGATTTGTACTCAGGTTTTCCTGACTTCAGGGCTGGTGCTCTATCCACTGCACCAACTGGCTGCTCCTGATCCTCTAATTCTTAAGGCTTCTGATTATTTTTTCTAGGATCTGACTTATTGTTTTTGTTTTAAAAACGACTGGACAGTTTCCTCATTTGAAGTGTAAATCTGCTTTATGGTGGGAAAAGCATGTTCTGAGATAAATTAGCCTTTTGGTGGTTCATTTGTCTATGGCAGAGTTTTGCTTAGTTTTGAGATAATTGTTGCTATTTTGAATATGATAATCTATAGAACATTGATCCAAATGGAATATATAGTATATTTAAGTAACAGACATATGAAATTGTGAGTACATTAAATAATTTTCTGGTTTATAGTTACAAAAATATCAGGGCTGTTTTATGTTTATTTGGTCACAGACACTCACATTAACACTGAAGGGGACTCAATCCAAACTAACTTTATGGGGTTAAGATAAGCATTTAAAAGTTTGATAAATCACCTTAGCTTTGCAATGAAATATTTGGCAGAATTACGATGACTATGCCCATCTTATTTTTAAATTTTTTGGAGCAGGGGATTTACTTTCCACATGCATTCTCATTCTCTCTCTCTCTCTCTCTCTCTCTCTCTCTCTCTCTCTCTCTCTCTCTTTCTCTCTCTTTCTCTTTATCTCTCTCTTCCTCTGTATGTATGTGGCATATGTGTGTGTATATATACACACATACATACATTCACATAGATATATCCATGTATATACTTTCACTGTACATTTTAACCATTTTATGGAACCAGAGATCTTTTGTTTCAAAAGTTATTATGCGTAGAAACAAAACATCCAAATAGTTTCATATTTTTTTCTTTTTTGGTTTACTTTAGAAGTAGTCTTTTGAGTATATGGACTTGTGAAGTATGCGTGAAAATTGATGTTACTCTTCTTTCAAAGAGATTCAGCAATGTTCCATCTCTGAGTCAACTATTTCCTTTGGGAGTTAGTAGACTGAGGTTGGAATCACTCTAGTCCTGTTTGTATCACTAACTGGTGATGTAGCCTCAGGCAAGATACTAAACCTTTCTTTCTATAAGATTCTTCCCAGGAAAATAGAGCTAATAATATCTACACCCAACCTAGCTAATCTGCTGGGAGAAGGGCTCTGCAGGGAATTGGTGAGTTTGTTAGCTTTTCCTCCATCAGTTTGTGGTTTAGAGCTAGTTTCCCTTTAAACTATTACAATTTGTAAGAGGAAATGTTATGTAAGACTCATAAGAAATTTTTGGTTCTTTCTTCCTCCCTCTTTAATATTTTTATTCTTCTCTTCCTTCCTTCCTTCCCTCCTTCCTTCCTTCCTTCCTTCCTTCCTTCCTTCCTTCCTCCTTCCTTCTTCCTTCCTCCTCCTTCCTTCCTCCTTCCTTCCTTCCTTCCTTCCTTCCTTCTTCCTTCCTTCCTTCTTCCTTCCTTCCTTCCTTCTTCCTTCTTCCTTCCCTTTTTCCTTCCTTCCTTCCTCCTTCCTTCCTTCCTTCCTTCCTTCCTTCCTTCCTTCCTTCCTTCCTTCCTTCCTTCCTTCCTTCCTTCCTTCCTTCCTTCTTCCTTCCTTCCTTCCTTCCTTCCTTTTTCCTTCCTTCCTTCCTTCCTTCCTTCCTTCCTTCCTTCCTTTTTCCTTCCTTCCTTCTTCCTTCTTCCTTCCTTCCTTCTTCCTTCCATTTAGCTTTAGATTCTCTCTCTCTCTCTCTGTCTCTCTCTCTCTCTCTCTCTCTTTCTCTCTCTGAGTCTCTGTCTCTGTCTCTCTTTTTTTCACTCCGTGTATTTGTGTGTGTGTGTGTGTGTGTGTGTGTGTGTGTGTGTGTGTGTGTGGGTGTGTGGGTGTGTTTCCATTCCCTTTCAGCCTCTGGCAGTACGCAAAACCATGTTCCTGAGTAGATCTGCTTCTTGTTCTAGTCAGCATTAGTGTTTCTAATGTTTTACAAATCTCCCCACTGCTATTCCATTCTAATTAACTGAATATAATGTTTCTATTGCAAAAACAAAAAAAGCCAATGATCTTTTAATTATTTTCTCTCAAAAACCTGAGAGAGGTTTACCTTCTTTGTTGCTATGTTCCTTTAACTTTTGAGGAGAGAGCTTTCCTTTTGGTTGCTTTTTCATCTCTACAAGCTGTCATGGTTGAAAATAATGCTTTATTGAAGACAAAATAAAACAACAACTAACACTCAGTCTGCAGTTGTAAAAGGAAAAAAAAATCTGAAATGTCTTTCATTACAACCTGTGAGGCACTGAAATAGGCTTTTCTATTCCTGTCACATCCAGTTGCAGGATTTACCAGAAGTGGACCTTGTTCCAGTGAGATGGAGTAAGATTATACCGAAAGCTGCTGATCTGTTTTCAGGAGAATTGTTACAATCCTGGAGAGAAATAGCTTCAAGTAATAGAATTTGAGCAGAAATGAATCTGTTACTAGCTGGGAAAAATCCCAGAGACACTAAGACCTGAGGGGCCAAATTGGCAATTTTGACCATGGTGTATGAAATTAGGACTTAGAAGTGGGGAAATCCATTGGAAGAAAGTTATTTTAAACTGAAACTTAAAACCCTTGTGATTTGCCCTATCTCATTTTCCTTCAGAAATCGCCCAGAGACCGGTTGGAAATGACAGTGGCAATGAAACTCACTTGCATGTCCGTTCACACTAATGTTTCACTCTCCCCTGGCTAATCCAATTGATGAGAAAGAGGCTGATACCAAAACCATTCTCACTGGGAAAATCTCTGTCCTGGGGGATGTAGTTTAATAATTCAACCTTGATGGAAAATATTAGCTGGATCTACCATTGATCCAATATAATTATATAACATCACCCCTAGAAAACTCATGAAAATTGATCTTTATTGGAATTTTTAAATCTTGCATTTAAGGAAATTAGGACTTTTTTTTTCCTAGAAAAAGCTTATATATATATGGGAGAGAATGCCATTTGAAAATAAAGTGAATAAATGCCTTTATTTAGTGTGGAAAGTAATTTTTTTGAGGGGAAACATCAATTAAGACATAAGGATAGACATTTAAGTAAATGGGTGGGGGGAAGATACTATGACTAGTATTTTGGAAACAAGATTATTAGAGCTTCCTAGATTATATAAGGACATCTAAAACTCTAAGGCAATTTGATTTTTTTGTGTGTGTACACATATACATTCAGGTATAGTATATGTACCCATATACATATATATGAATATATAATATATAGATGTTATTCATATATATATTCATATATTCATATTTAGTATATTTATCAACAAGAAACAAAGATAAATTTACTAAGGAAATACATGGATATGCATTGATAAAATTATAATTATAATAATAAAGGTATACATAAATACATATATATATACATATATAACTATCTATGTAGACATACATTTCTTTATACAAACACACATACACAATAGTTTAGTAAGCCCTTTGAAGATAAGGACTGTCTTTCATGCAGTGCTTGGTACATAAAAGGTATATAATAAATGTTTGTTGATGGACTGATATGCATCTGTACATACTGATATATATGTACCTATGCATGTATGTGTATGTGTGTGTGTATGTATCACACATATACATATATCAGTCTATAAGTGTCCATCATATTTATACTCATGCATTTTGGGTGGTTTGGATCTGACATCATCAGTGTGGGAAAGTCCTAGTTTGCAAACATCTTCTCCTTATGCAGGGTAGCTACTTACTGAAGCCTTAAGTCTTAGAATGCTTTCTGAAACACGGAGAAAATCAAATGACTTATTCATTTTCATAAAACTATTATGTGACAGTCAGGACTTGATCCTAGAAAAATTTTAACAACTATGCTACTCATTAATTCTTTGTTCCATGCTGCCATTGGTATCATAGATAGATTTATCCATTCTTTCTCCCCACGGGCCCCATTCTTTGATGCAAGAGTGAACTCTTATCTGTGTATGTTAGCAGGTCATGACCTATCAATTCCTACTCTTTCTGTATCCTCCCTAAAATAATTGATCGGAGTCCATCCCATTGCTGGTCTCTCTATATGCAGTCTGTTCAATTGTTATACATCTATATTGCTACATAATTTGCTCCTTTTCTTCCCCTATCCTACATCTTTCTCAGAAATGCAGGGCAGTAGAAAATTTGGAGAAGACGATCTTTGGAGAAGAAGAGAATGTTATTTTTGGGTCTAAATTTCTAATTCTACATCCTACAAAGGGCTAGAAAGTTGTAGTGCTCTCATCAAGATAGTTAAAGTTAGGTTTTAAATTTTAAGGGCCACTTTCTCCCCATTGTGTCCCATTACCTCTCCTTATGCACTTATGTAATATTTTTATATTAAATTTCTCTGTTTCTGCCTATTTCTTTCTAATAGAATGTCAGCTTTCAGAAAACATGGTGTGTATTATCTTATTTTCCTCATTGCATTCATATATACAGTAAAGGAACTTTGCTCCTTTTAATGAATTTGTGAAATGAATAAAAATTTTGCCTACTCTATTTCAGAGAAATTTTAAATCTCACTTATTTAGACAAGGTAATGATGTAAAAATGTTTATATTCTAGGGAAATGTGCCTAAAAACAAAGAAAATTTTGCTTATTGACACACCTTCATAATTATAAAAAATAAGTCATTTCCCCTCAATCAAACCACTTAGGTTTTCTACCACAAAGAGACATTTTATGTGTCTTAGTGATACCTTTTGGCTTTATATCACATTAATTTCTGATTATGTCACTCTTCCTTTTTCAATCAACAACACTATTTCATAACACTATATTTGTTAAAAATTCTCAAACTCATTCTTGTATATCACATACTATCTTTTGTTGGAGAAGTAAGGAATAAAGTTTCGTGTTGCATATGTTTTCAAACCTGTTCAATGTGTTGGTTTTGCCCATTTATTTTTTTTTCCTTTTTGTGTTCTTATAAAATCTCTGTAAGATTTTATACAAGAAATAGTGTGTGAAGGCTAAATAATGTTTTGTAGTTTATTTCTATCAATTTATCTAAATACAAATCATTAATAAAATCAGTAGAAACTTTAGCTTTGTGGCAAAAGGAAACTAGATTTTTATTTTAAGCTACATTTATTTAAACTACATTAGAAACCAAAGTTAAAAAAGAGAAGAAATTGAATCCAATTCAATTTGGATTATTTATAAAGCACCGACTATATCTAAGTCACTATGGTGGATAATGAGGATCCAAAACGAATATTGAAAAATTCCTGATATAAAGGAATAGATATTCTATTGAGATATGTTACATGAAAATAGAGAAAACTATCCAGAGTAAATGACAAAATAATATGGAGTGTGTAGACAGTAGAAAATTCTACTAACTGGAGACATTGGGAAAAGATTCATAAGTGGTAGATAGCAAATGAATTTATTATACCTATGACCCTTATGGGTTATAGTAATTAATATGCAATGGAAACTATCTTATTTTACACACATATACCAAGATGCTTCACACTTTAAAAGAATAACTATTTATATTGGAATAGCATATCATGAGCTGTCAAATGCAGTGCCTGATACAACAGATCAAGAACTGAAATACAATGCATGGGAAAAAGAAATGAGATTGATGGAATGTTTCCTACATTTTAGAATATATATATATATATACCTTCTCTTATTATTATTCAGCTTTTACTTAGGAAAAGGGCTATCTGAAATATAATTGGAGTATATTGAAAGGAGGAAATTTGGGCATGGAAGGGAACTTTAAAAAGAAGCAACCAGAATAGCATCCATTAGACAATATATTTGGGAAAGAAATAATTATTAAATAACCTATTGTTAACATTGGGAATATGGAGGTTATTTCCCCCCTTTGTCATTTGGAGATTAGGTCAAAGTTTAGTTCTCAGGATGGCAGGGAGATGATGAGATGAAATGTTGGGATGATTACTTCACCCAAATAAAGAACCTTAGAAAGAGTTTAATGTAATGTGAATTCTGGCCCATTGTGTTCTATTCAGTCTTGGGGCTGATGGTGGAGCCCTTTTGTACAGAATGTCTGAGACTAGATGTGATCTGGAGGTGAGAATAATCAAAGTCACCCATTCCCCAGACACTCATTTGAATTATCATTATAATATTCTTATCTATAATATCCATTATTCTTGTTAATTGTTTACTAAGCAATGTTTATTGTCACTCTTGGGAACTCCCACTCTTCCTAGCACATATAAAAATTGAGTAGGTTCCCTGTGGAATCTTTGGCATTTGAGAATACCATTGACCACTTTTATTAATTATCCACTAATTGATAAATAATTAATTACCCAGAAACTATTCTTTTCAAACATTGTTTTTGTTACATGTAACAATGATAGTGTTGTCTTTCTTTTCTATTGTTTAACAGTTGAAGCAGGTCATTCTATTTGATACTCTGCATTTTAATATACAGCACTATGAACAAAAGATATTCTGGCTATCAGCCTTCTTTAAAAATCTAAATTTTCCTTTTTTAAAATTACAATTTATTTTTCTAGTTACAGTTCAAAGTACCCAGAGAATTTGATACTTTTGAGAAACTTTAAAAGAGCTAAAAGCTTCTTTAAGATGTAAAATAAAGATTCCCCAACACAAAAGATATTCCCTTGACAAATGATAAAAATATCTATCTCCCTACTGAGTGGATAAAAGCCATGTAAACAGATGTTCCTGTCTTGAAGGAGAAAGTAGAATATCTAAATTATTTCATTGTACCAATGTTCGAATAGAGACTTGAAGGTTTAAGAGAGACTGACACAACCAACAGATCTAGCCATTCCCTGAGCTCAACAAAATCCAACAGAAACACCTAGCTTTATATTTCCTTTTCCTCCAGAGACCTCCTGAACTCAATATCTATTCGCAGGCTGTTATGGAGGTTAAGCAGAAATACATGGGAAGATATGGAGAGAGTAATGTGGGAATAAGAGTGGAATGGATGGAAGCTCTTTACTATTGTGCTTCAATGAAAAATAATAACTGCATTTACTTGCCCCACAACTCTTAACCTAGCTTCAAATTATTTTAAGAACTACTTCACTTTAAAAAAAAGAACAAAAAAAAAACAATGTTCCTCATAAAAGGGTAAAGATAAACAGAGTTAAACATATAACTACATTCTTCAGTGACTAATGATAAAAATAAAGGCACATTGTATGGATATTCAAGTTACTCCATTTTTTTTTTGTTCCCTTAAAAGTTTGTAATAAAATGAACTATTTCCATAAAGTTGAGTATTTACAGAATGAATTCCTTTTAGTGTGAGGTCACCTCATATAGAAGGATATCAGTCTTCATTGAGTGAGTTGGGAAAGAAAACAGAAAAAGTGTCTTTTTAAAAAATATATATACTTTTGAAGCCAATGTTTAAATACTTGAGGATAGTGATTTAACTAATGATTTTGTTTGTTCAACAATTAGATTTAGTTTTAAGAATATTTAAGTTGAAGCCCACTTGAATACTTATTAGCTGTAGCTGATTATCTATAAGTCATCTCTGTGCCTTAGTTTCTTCATGTTCAAAATGAAAATAAAAAATAACATATAGTTACTACGCAAAAAAGTCTTGGGGATACATAAATGAGTTAAGATAAAATATCTAAATTGTAACTTTAAAGCACTAGATGTATTGTTATTAGAGAATCAAGACTAGTCATGGCTTTTAGTAGTGACCTATCACAGGTATAATCAGTTATAAGACTTAATTTTTTTAGTTAGCTGCCAATTTTTTAAACAGTTTGTTAAAAACTCAAAATAAAACTGGATTAATGAAGCTAGATTCATTTTGTATCACTAGTTTCTTATATGAAAACCTCATATTTTTATAACATAGTCATTTTTCTTTTTTATTATAGTAAGTTTATTTTTAATACATGTTGCTTTATGAAATGTATTGGGAGAGAAAAATTATAGCAAAAGGGAAATGCCATGGGAGAGATTGAAAAAAAACAGAAAATAGAAGTGAACATAGCATGTGTTGATTTACACTGTTTCCTTAGTTCTTTTTCTGGATGCAGATGGCATTTTCTGTCCAAAGTCTGTTGGGATTGCTTTGGATCCCAAGCTTTTCATAGTTGATCATTGCACCTTCTTGCTGTTATTATGTACAATATATTCTTGGTTCTGCTTGTTTCACTTAGCTGTAGTTATTTTTCAATATGTTCTTCAATGTGTGCCTCTCCCTCCAAAAAGACAGTAATTACTACCTTTTTCAAGATCAAAGGAAAACAGAGGGCAGATCATATGGAGTATCAAATATATTTACCCCAAATCCTTTACATTCTCAAGAGAAGTAGAATTTATTATTTATTTCCTCATCTCTTCTACAGGGTCAAGATTGATGATGGTAATTAGAGATTTTTGATTTCATTTTATTTTTAAAATAGCAATAAAATGCATATTTCCCTATTTATCACTATTATATTTTTTATTGATTTACATTTGTTTTTTATTGCTTTTAATCTCTTATATTTGGCACTTCTAATATGATACAGTAATTCAACTGTATTTATATACCATAAGCCTTATCCATTCCCAAATTTGTGCACTTACTTTGTTTCCATTTCTTTGCTATAATTAAAAGTGCAATTATGAAAAAAATATGCACAGTGTGTATATGTATAAATATATATGCATATAGACAAGTTCTATATTTTCATATTTATCTATTGTGTTTGTATACATATAAATATGCACATATATATGTATATAATATATACACACAAACGTAAATATGTGTATAAATCTATATCTATCATTGACATCCTTGAAACTTATAACTACTTGAGGAACTTCTTGTTCAAGGATATAAACAATTTATTCATTTTCTCCCCTTATTGGTCCATTTATTTTCCAGACCTGTTGAAGCAGCTAAAGAAACTTATCTCAATAACATGGCAATAGGTAGAATGAGTCAGGAAGACCTGAGTTCACACCTTGTCTCAATTATTCGATCCTGGAATGTCGCCTAACATCCTTAACCTTTAATTTCATTGTCTGTAAAATGGGCTTATTATATGGACTAAAGTAAATATCAAGTAGTATAAAATTATTATTCTAAAAATAGTAACATGCCTATTTTCCCATCAATACTTCCCTTCAATACCAAATGTTTCCATTTTGATCAATTTTTCCAATTTAATAGATAATTTATCTGTGGGTGAGCTATTTTTAAATTTTATTTGTTTATTTATTTCTATTTTACCACTTCCAAAGATCTTCAAAGGACTCATCAGCGAAACTTTGAAACCAAACTTATGAAGACCAAGAACAGTTATATATACATACATACATACATATATATATATATATATTTTCCCTTTAAATAGCTTGAGTTTTATACTTCCACAGGATAGACTGAAGGACAGAAAGAAAGGACATGTGTGTGCTTTACTGCCTCAGGCCAGATTCCTTTGTTAGAGCCAGGATTCTAAAGCACACACACACACAAAACTCCCTGAAATACTTCCATGGTGGACTGCCTGGAGACTCACAAAGGAACCAGGGAGATGGTCAATCTGATGGATTTCTTCTGCTTCCACGTGCTCTCATCCGGACTCGAGCTAATGAGATTTTGTCCCAGAACCAAGGAAGGAGGAAGAAATGGCTAAGGACTGGGGTGGGGAGGGGGGAGAAGGGAAGGGAGACAGAAGGGAGGGAGATGAGAAATGGAAGGGATTGTTCCCTTTCTCTGTCTGAAACAGCCTAAGAGGTCAATAAGTCTCCTCTTTAGACTGCACTGTCAGGACAAGAGGCACTTCTCAATTCATGAATGTGTCTCATGCATTCATGGGGCTCTTTGACAGGAAAGCCCCTTTTGTTTGGACCTGAAAATACAGACCATCACCGTTGCTTGCTATCAGCTGCCATATGGCATTGTGGAAAGGGGCCCGCCAGGAAAGGGTGAGGGGGAAAGCAACCCTAGAAATCAAACTACCGGCAGATGAAATTGATTTATTTATTTATTTTTCCAGCATTCAAGGGGCCTTTTGGAACCTAAAACCTCTCTCTGAGCAGGCGGGCAAGCAGGCTGCTCATATGACAGCCTCCATATACGTTTTTAAAAAATAACATGTGGCAGAAAATAGAAGCCCCATTGTTTTGCTCAACTACTGTATCAAATTTAGATGAAACAGAAGGAATGCTTCTGCTTAAGTGAGTTGACTGTAGAACCTGCCAGTTTTCTTTAGCTAGAGTTTAGGGGCAAAAACAAATGCTAATGGACTTGTATTCTTGGTGTGAACCAGCAGTGGTACAGAACATGATTTTCTTTAAACACTCTGACGTTCATTGGGGTCAGTAATTCATTTTCTTTAAACTAAGTTAAAAAATAAAAGAATAAATAATGTTTTCAAAATGAGGTGGGTACAGATGCTCTTAAGCTGTTCTAAAGACTTTGTCAGTTTCATTGAGTGAATGAATCTTTAGTAGTGACATCTTTATGACTCACACATAAAAAATGAATACTGTTAAATAGTGAATAAAACTTGGAGAGCTTCAAATCGTGCAGGGGATCAATTTTATGACTCTGAATATGGAAAATCGAGATTAATTGTTAATAATAATTATATATGTATAGATAGATTTTATACATATGTATGTGTATATATATATATATAAATTATATATTTAGAAATATATAAAATATATAATAAATACATAGATAGATATGAAATACATACATACATATATATATATATATATATATATATATATATATATATATATATATATATATATAATGTGTGTGTATGTGTGCAATGATTGCAGCCCTTATAAATCCTGTTCAAACTGTACGGGATAAAGGACAGAAATAAGGGAGAAAATAAGAAAAAATAATAACTGACATTTATCTAATGCTTTAAAGTTTTCAATGTGTTTTATATCCATTATATCATTTGAGCCTAATAACAATTCTGGGAGGTCACTAATGATTTCACAAATTTATTGATGGAGTTTTGTATAACAGGCAATTCCTGCTGCTTCCCCCTTTTGGATTGTTTCAAGCACTTCAGAGACTGGGGATTATATAAGAATGGGATTATTTGAATTACACCGTCATTAAGAGGACTTCATCACTTTGTAAGGAAGACACTAATTCCCAGGCATGTAAATTAGGAGAAGGTGGAAAAGAACATTTCTCTGATTTTATTTTGCTCCAAGTCAAGGAGAGGGTCTGTTATTATCATAGCTATTTCAACAGATACATTTAATTCCACCTTGAAAGAAATTTTGAAAATGCAAGTGATCAGAACCAATGATGCATGTGAAGAAACAGTAGGCAAGTTCATGCTGTCTCCCAATCCTGATTCCCATAAATGGTATTGGCAATGCTCTGTGATGTTCCTCTGTGTGGGCCCAGTAGGTTGTTAACATTCTGCCTTTCCACCTGGAAATGTTCAGCTTTCCCCTGAATGACAAAAGTTCATTTTTTTTTCTCTGCAGCAGAATCTGAAAAACACATGTCTCCCTTTTGTAGTTATGTGCATGTCTGTTGTTGCCCGGTCTCAGAGTTCAGGCAGAAAGTACCACACAGCTCATGACTGGCTTTCCATCAATCTAATTATTGTTCCACTTCTATCTCAGCTCTAACAAAGGATTCTACTGCTTTTCACGCTTCTCTCCATTATATGCTCTACAATTAAATATTCTTTTAATGGTCTTTAGTATGAGGAGGTCTATAAATAGAAGTCAGAAGAGTGTAAACTCTGAAGGCACTTCTGAGACAGTTTGAATCTTGAAATTTAGTTAATCAACAAGCATATGTGAAGATGCCTAAAATGTGTCAGGTCCTGTGCTAGGGGCTGGGGGTAGAAATAAAGGCAAAAAGATTTTTTTTCATCTTGAGGACAAGGAGAAATAACATACAAACGACTGTGTTTATTCAAGGCAATTGGCAAGTAATCACAGAGAGAAAGCTTTGTGGAAGGAAGGTGAGAGATCCTGCTACAGCCCTGCTGCAGGAGGGCCTTTAACTGTCTTGAAGAGAACCAGGGAAGCTTGGAAGCTGAAGTAAACAAAAAGTATATTCTAGGAAATGAGGGAAAGCCAGGGAAAAGGCAAGGAATTGAGAGATGTTATACGGTATGAAAGAAGCATCGTGATAAATTCTTGTCATTTACTAATGAACATGCTAAACAGGCAAGTTAAATGATAGAGTATATGGAAGGGAACATAGTTCAAAAAACCTTCAAAGGTTGGAAGGGGACAGATTATAAAGGGCTTCAAATAACAAGCAGATTATTCTATATTTAGTTATGGAAGTAATAGGGAGGCACTTTGTTGAAAGCCAAAAAGATGCAAAGTAAAAATAAACAAACAAAAACTTAATTTTGTCCTAGAAGATGCTTTTTAATGTTTGACTTGTAAAAATGCTTTAGTTGTTTTTGAATATAATTTTTACAAAGCCCTCAATCCTGAGAATCTGCTTCAATTTATTATTGATTCAGAATTTCATATCACTTCTTTTGATTTCAGTTCATTTTTAAAAATAGCATCGGTAATGATTATTAGCTTCAGGCACCACAAGATTGCCAAGTCAGTGACACCACGAAAGTCATTTTCAAAGTCAGTCATTCAATTAACAAATACAAGTAAGTGCCACCATGTGCCAAGCTCTGTGTTAAATGCTGAAGATGAAAAAACAAAAACAAAATCCCTAATTTCAAGTAACTCATAATATAATAGGGGAAACAGCATGCAAACAATGATGCAAAAAGAAGACATATAAAGGACAAAATGGAGATCATCTCAGAAAGAACTAGGATAAGAAAAGTTTGTTAAAATGAGAAGATTTTATTTGTTTTTCATCCTTTGTTCTTGAAGAGGACCAAGATCATCAGGAGGATGTTGTCTTGACCTGAAAGTGAATTGGATTTAAATGAAGCAGAGTTGGGCAAGGACATCAGCCCTACCTTTTCCTCCAGAATTAACAGAACCCAGTGGCAAGACACAGATCAGGACAACTGGTGATGGTCCATGGGATTTTATCTATTTTAAAAAGAAGCCAGGGAGAGATGAGGAAGGAGAAAATCTAAGTATGGGGGGAACAGCCAATAAAAATGTTGAAAATGGAGTATTTTGTTCAAGGAACAGTATATGGCTGCATATAAATTGGAATAGGGAGATAAGGAATAGAATGAATTGTAAGATGGCTAGAAAGGTTGGATGGAGCTGAGTTTGAACATCCAAAGAGGAGTGAGATTTTATTCCAGAGGTTATTGTAGTTTCTATGGAATAGAGGGATGACATGTTCGATTCTGCACTTTAGAAAGATCAATTTGACAGCTGAATGGAGAATGTATTAGAGTGGGAAGAAATTTGAAGAAGGAAGACCAAGCAAAAAGTTATTGCAAGAGATCATATGGGAGCTGATGAGGGCCTCCCCCAAGATGGCAGCAGTGTCAAAAGAAGGTACTTTAGAACAAATCTCAAACTGTGGGTTGCAACTCCACATGGGGTACAAGAAACTTGTAGGAGTTGTAAAATTATCATTATTTGATATGTATATATATATATATATATACACAGCTCTTGAGTAGTAGAATCATTGAATTTGAGCATTAGAAGGAATTTTAGCATCTTTCTAGTTCAAGCCCTAAACAAAAGCACTAACCAATATATATATGCTTATAATATTTGCTTCAAGTCTTCCAAAGACATAGAATATACTATCATCCCACGTGGGAACAGCTCTAGATTTTAGAAAAATATTCTCATGACATAAGTGTCCATTGAACTCTTTGAAACTTTAATTCATTATTCTGACTTCTGAAATCAAACAAAATTTCTCCTTTGACTAAAAGTCCTTCAAATCCTCAAAGGCTGCTATGAGATGTCCTCTGAGATGTCCCTTCCTCAAAGCTAAAGATCCACAACTCTTTCAATCAATTTTCATTCAAAATAGATGCTAAGACCCTCACCATTGTGGTTGCCCTCTGGACAATCCTCCTGAAATCACTGTGCCTAGAAATGAAAACAATATTTCAAATGATGTCTGATAAGGACAGAGTATCACAACATGATTATCATATTCCTATACTGGGAAACTATGTCTTTTATAATTACTATGTATTACATTGTTGGATCCACTTCAATGGAGTTTTCAGTCTACAACTCCTCAGTACAATTATTTCTTCCCATATTTTATACTTGTAAAAATAATAATTAAATGTTAGACCTTCCATTTTTATATTACATTCTTATCATATCAGATTCAGTTTAATGCTACTTTATTAAGATCATTTTGTATCCTGACTTTGAAGTCCAGTAATTTAGCTACCACCCCATTTTGTGTCCTCTACAAATTTGGTGAATGTACAACTATCCCTTTATCAAGGTCACTACTCAACTAGTTGGTTGGTAAGTAGGAGGGATGGGCATATGTATGGTCCAGTAAATGGCATGCCCACCCACCTACACTTCATTCATCACAGAGATGTTGCTTGGTTGATTGTTTAAGAGACAGTGTTTTTATTTCTTATCTATAAATAATGACAGAGACAGTGTTTAGTATGCTTAGCAGAGCTTTATAGATTATATTATAGGCATGATTTATTAACCAATTATCAATATTAATATGCAAACAAAGGTATTTGTATTCTAGGTAATTCTGGGAATGCAATTCCTCTTTTTTGGTCTGGTACCTATCCTTTGTGATATAGATTATATATGTGAACATTTAGATTAAATGTGTTAGGTACTCAGAGTCTGACTTTTAGTCTTATTTTCCCTCTCTAATGTAGAAGGAAACAAAAATATTTTTTGTGTGTATAAATTTCAGAATCTTGATCAAAAGTATTTCTGTATTGTGGAGAAAGCCTTAGAAATATGTGTCCAGGTATATTGTCATCAATCATAAATAGTGCAAGTACTTTCATGTTAATCTCTAAGGACTTCTGGGGGTAGAGACAAGATGGTGGAGAGGACACACATTTATTTCTGACCTTCTTCTACAACCCTCTGACTAATTAGAAAATCCAGCCTCCACATTAGCTGTGGACTGGCAGAACCCACAAATATTGGGAATGCAACAAACTACCAGCTATGATAATTTTGAAGATTGCCAGAAAAGAGTCAGCATTGACCTAGCACAGCCCCCATTGCTTGTAGAGGAACCTTGGAGAACCTCCACTGCCCTAAAAGCATACCCTAACATTAAAAAAAAAAGAGAGTAAAAAAGGTAAAGGGGATTGACAATGGACAGCTTTTATAGTTAAAGAAAAGAACAGACTTCAAACCCTGAGGAGACTAAAGTCCTATTATCTCCATATGAAGCTCCAAAAGGTGATGTAACTTGGTCCCCATCATACAAGGTTCTCCTAGAAAAAAAATTTTAAGGGTCTTAAAAGAGAGAAGAAAAATGGAGAAGGAAATGAAAACTTTGCAAGACCGTTTGGAAAAGGGATATAACTCATTAATAGATAGATTTGATAAAATGGAAAAAAAACAACTCCCAGAAAAACAGAATTTGTGAAACAGAAAAAGAAAATAACTCCTTAAAAAACAGAATTTGTGAGATGGAAAACATTCCATAGAACAAAACAACTTAATTAAAAATGTAATTGCATAAATAGAAAAAAAAGTAAATGAAGAAAATCGCTAAGATTCAGAAGTGAACAAATAGAAATGAATGACTCAATGAGATAACAAGAATCAGTCGAGCAAAACCAAAAAATAAAAAAAAAATAGAAAAAAATGTAAACTATCTAATTGGGAAAACAACTGACCTGGAAAATAGATTTAGGAGAGAGAATATAAGGTTTATTGGACTCCCTGAAATCCATGATGAAAAAAAGATCCTAGACACTAATTTTCAGAAAATAATCAAAGAAAACTGCCCAGATGTGAGAGAATAAGAAAGTAAAATGACTATTGAAAGAATTCACCAAATAACTCCTGAAAGAGATTTCAAAACTAAAACCCTAAGGAATATTGTGGCTAAATTTCAGAATGATCAGACCAAGGAAAAAATATTACAAGCAGTCAGAAAGAAACAATTCAAATACTGAGGAACCACAATGAGGATTACACAGGACCTAGTAACTTCCATTTTAAAGGATCAAAGGCCCTGGAATCTGATATTCTAAAAGTCAGAAGAACTTGGAATGCAGCCAAGAATAAATTACCCTGCTAAACTGAGCATTTTCTTTCAGGGAAGAAGATGGACATTCAATGAAACTGGTGAATTCCATTTATTTTTTATGAAAAGACCAGAGCTAAACAAAAAAGTTGACCCAAATATAGAACTCAAGAAAAACATAAAAAGGTAAAAAGGAGAAAAAAAAAACCTCTTGAGAACTATTTTTATCATGGGTATATATAGAGAATACGTGTATAATCTGATTTACTGTTGTAATATAAAAAAAAAGAAACTAGAGGTGGAAAGGGGATTGTAACAGAAAAAAGGGGAAAGTGGGGGTAAAATGAGGGAAATTACATCTCAGGAAGAGGCAAAGAAAACCTATTATGACTGAGGGAAAGAAAGGAGGATGATGAATATTGTGTGCATCTTACTCTTATCAATTTTGGCTTAAAAAAAGAATATTAGATATATTTGGTTTCACTGAGAAACTTCTCTCACCTTATAGAAAAATGGGAGGGGAAAGGCCAAAAGGGAAGGGGTAGGCTAAATAGGAGGGAAAACAAAAATAGTAGGGGAAAGACATAAGAAAGGGGAAGGGTCTCTAAATGGGGGGAATGCTTGAGGCAAGAAGTGCTCATAAGTAAAATACTGGGGAGGAGGGAAAGGGGAAAAGGAAAGAAAAAATATAATTCGGGGTTAATGAGATGGCAGGAAATGCAGAATTATTAGTTTTAACTGTGAATGTGAATGGGATGAACTCTTCCATAAAACATAATTGAATAGCAGACTGGATTAAAAACCAGAATCCTATAATATGTTCTTTATAAGAAACATGTTTAGAACAGAGTGATACAACAGAGTAAAGGTAAAAGGCTGGAGTAGAAACTATTAAGTTTCGAGTGAAATAAAAAAATCAGGAGTAGCTATCCTGATCTCAGATCAAGCAAAAAAGCAAAATTTGATCTAATTAAAAGAGATGAGGAAGGAAACTATATCTTGCTAAAGGGTACAAGAGATAATGAAGAATATTAATATTAAACATATGCACCAAGTGGTGCAGCATCTAAATTCCTAAAGGAGAAATTAAGAGAGTTTCAAGAAGAAATACATAACAAAACAAGAATAGTGGGAGATCTCAACCTTGCTCTCTCAGAACTAGATAAATCAAATCACAAAATAAATAAGAAAGAAGTTAAAGAGTTAAAAGAATACTAGAAAAGCTAGATATGATAGACCTTTGGAGAAAATTGAATGGACACAGAAAGGAGTATACTTTCTTCTTGGAAGTTCATAGAACCTATACAAAAATTGACCGTATTTTAGGACATAAAATACCTCAAATTCAAATGCAGAAAGGCAGTAATAGTAAATTCATACTTTTCAGATCATGATGCAATAAAAATTACATTTAATAAAAAGCCAGGGGAAAATAGACTAAAAAGTAATTGGAAACTAAGTATTCTCATCCTAAAGAATGAATGGGTGAAACAGCAAATCATAGGCACAATCAATATTGTTATCCAAGAGAATGACAATAATAAGACAAATGATAATAATGAGACAACATACCAAAATCTAAAGTGGTGCATCCAAAGTGGTAATAAGGAGAAATTTTATATCTCTAGAGGTTACCTTGCATAAAATAAAGAAATAGGTCAATTTATTGGGCTTGCAACTAAAAATGGTAGAAAAAAACAAATTAAAAAAACCCCAATCAAATACCAAGTTTGAAATTCTAAAAATAAAAAGAGAGATCAATAAAATTGAAACTAAAAAAAAACTATTGAATTAACAAATAAAATTAAGAGTTGATTTTATGAAAAACCAAAAATAGATAAACCTTTAGTTAATTTGATTAGAAAAAGGAAAGAGGAAAATCAAATTGTTAGACTCAAAAATGAAAAGGGAGAAATATCCACTAATGAAGAGGAAATTAGAGCAATTATTAGCAGTTACTTTGTCCAACTTTATGCCAATAAATTTGACAACCTAAGTGAAATGAAGTAATGCTACAAAAACATAGATTTCCCAGATTAACAGAAGAGGAAATAAATTACTTAAATGGTCCCATTTTAGAAAAAGAAATAGAACAAGTTATTAATCAACTCCCTTAAAAAAAAAATCCCCAGGACCATATGGATTTACATGTGAATTCTACCAAACATTTAAAGAACAATTAATTCCAATGTTATATAAACTATTTGAAAAAAATATGGAATGAAAGATTCCTACTACATTCCTTTTATGACTCAGTCATGGTACTGATACCTAAACCAGGTAGGATGAAAACAGAGAAAGAAAATTATAGACTATCTTCCTAATGAATATTGATGCTAAAATTTTAAATAAGATATTAGCAAAAAGACTACAGAAAATCATCCCCAGGATAATACACCATGATCAAGCAGGATTTATACTAAGAATAAATGGTATATATCAATAACCAAATTAACAAAAACATATGATTATCTCAATAGATGTAGAAAAAGCATTTGATAAAATCCAACACCCATTCCTAATAAAAATACGAGAGAGTATAGGAATAAATGGACCTTTCCTTAAAATAGTAGCATTTAAAACCATCAGCAACTATCATATGTAATGGGGATAAACTGGAACCATTCCCAAGAAGATCAGGGGTGAAATAAGGTCACCCACTAACACCATCACTATTAGAAATTGTATTAGAAATGTTAGCTTTGGCAATAAGAGAAGAAAAAGAGATTAAAGGAATTAGAGTAGGTAATGAGGGGAAAAAATCTCTCTTTGCAAATGATATCATGGTATACTTAGAGAATCCTAGAAAATCAACTAAAAACTATTAGAAATAATGCACAACTTTAGCAAAGTTGCAGGATGCAAAAATAAATCCACATAAATCATCAGCATTTTTACATATTACTATCAAAATCCAACAACAAGAGATACAAAGAGAAATTCCATTTAAAATAACTATTGATAGTATAAAATATTCGGGAATCTATCTGCCATGGGAAAGTCAGGAACTATGTGAACAAAACTACAAAACATGTTAAGCTCTATCATAGTGACAATTTTGGTCATATATTGGCCCATGAGGATAAATTGGCCCAATGTTATCTACAGCTGAAAAGTTAGTACATGTATTAATTGTAGTTAATTGGGTTTTAATGTCAGATAAAAATATTGAATTATCATTTCCAGTCCTGTTGATGTCATTCCTCCAATGTATCTTTGCCACCATGAGTTTTTTGTGTCTGATGTTTGTCCTTGCATCCACCAACTGTTTGCTACTGTTTTTCCCAATCTATTTATTTCATTGCTCAATTCTTTTGTTCCATGTGCATAGTTATATATGTTATAGAAGATATAGAATATACTCTATATGCTCCATTGTCATCACCAACCTATGTGTTTGTAATTTGTTCTTTTTGATTTGTCCAAACTTTTTGTGTTCCTATTGGTTCTGCTCATAGTGCTGGTTCACCTACGACTATTTCAAATACATATTTTGGGAATAAGTGGCCTACTTGTTGTTGTCTCTTTCTGTTTCTCGAATATACTATATCTGGTCTGCTTCCTCTTATTTCCCATTTTTTTCTTCTAGTAATTCTGCACTTTTTTTCATTTTCAAATTTGGTTTGATTCTTGGTATTATATCTGATTTTCTGTTTTTTTAAGAATATTTTTTCTTGGATTAATTTGATTGGTTTTAAATTGGTATTTAGTTTTCTCCTGTTCTGAGTATTTCTATTGGAATGCAGTTTTTAAATGTTATAAAAATGTTACCATATTCACGTATATCAATTTTTAATGTATAACTGTTAAGCTGTTAAGTGTTTGACACAAAGTCAATCTTCTGTGCTGATACAATTATATCCAAATTGTTGGTTAGCTTGCCATGGTTTATAGCCTAATGTACTTAGTAATGTACCATTTGATGAGCATGGAAAAATGTTGTTTGTGTCTTCTTCAATTAGCATTGTGGCTGTTGTCATTTGTATATTGTACGTGTGTTGATGTTGAAACTGTTTCTGTAACAATTTTAATGCTAATGCTGAATATTTCTTGTTCTAGGTCTATTAATTCAATGTTTTTGCATATCTAAGACATATGACTAAAGTCTGCTGGATTAATCCATACTCCCCATGTATTTGTGTCTAATAGAAATTGTATTAATATTGTCTTTCCATTGGAATGTCGCAATACCTATTGTAATTTTTAGTTATGTTACTCATAATGAATATTCTTAATGTTTTGCTTCTTTTACTATTATATGTCTAGCTGCATGGAAAGTTACAGTTATACATTCTCCATTAAATTCCCATTCTGTTGTGTTGTAATTTCCTATTTATTTCCCTATACCTGTTCTTCCTTCTGATATTGTTTCTTAGCTTGTGTCTCTAAATTCTTTTGAATAGTCCCTTAAATCTTATTCTATACTTTCTGGCATATTTTCTTTAGCTTTACTTCCTAAAATTTTCTTTTTTTCTGCTAAATTTATAAATATTTGCTTTGATGCTAGTCTTTTTAATTTATAAATTGGTAGGTTCTTTGTTGTTGTTGGTGGTGGTGTTGGAGGAAGAAGTTCTAGTGTTATTGCTTTTTTAAAATTTGAATGTTTGCTTCCAATCCAGACACCACAGTCTTTTGCCTGTTCAATTTATTTCATAAATTTATCATCAGCTTTTATAAAGTAGAAGTAGGGATTATAGCCCAGTTGCTATATAATACGGCAACTTGATTACCTGGGTCGTGGGTATTCCTTGGTCCTAGATATCTGTATCCACGTAATGTGCACCCTGTAAGCCAGAGAGTTACATTTATTATATTCAGTAGATATGTGGTTATTTATTTTTTTTAAAAAATATAGATTTTTGGCTTACTCTGTCTGGATTTATTAATATTTGGCATTTATATGAAGGCATGCTCCATTTCTGTATTAAGCCATCAGTCATTGAGGTGGTTGAGTTTGTTGAGGCAAGTTTGTTCCTTTTCCTGGTTGGTTTAGATTCAATAGAGCTGTATCTAGAGTTTCTAGAATTTTCTTTAATGGAATTCAATCCACTTTTGAAGCTTTCTTGTAATCTCCTCGACCAGGTATAAATGCTGCTGGAGTTGCTTAGTAGTTTTCATGCTTGTTTAGCTTGGAGTGCTATGGCTTATGTCTTTCTCTTATAGCTGATTGCTCCTCCCAGTTTTCTGAGCAGGTTGGTACATCATCTCAGTGTTTGACATATGACATCATTGTTGGATATTATCCCATATTTTCAAGTGTTTTAAAGATGTTTGGTATTTCATGGTCTCCTATAATACCAAACCTACCATTTAAAGTTTTTGTGACTTTTATGTTAGCATATCTTTGTTTTATTGGTTCAGTATGCTCTGGTCTTATTTCTACAGCCAATTCTTATTTAAGTTATATCTTCATTAGATGTCATCATTACTGGAGTTGGCTCAATTGATTTGATGCCTTTTTCTTTTTGATCCAGGTTAATACTTTGTCCTGACATAATTGCTTTAAATTGGTTTGCTTGTCCTAAGTTTCCTGCTTCTTCTATCTAATTTATGTTTTTTATTGCAGCAATCATTGAAAGGAAAGATTACATTAGATAGGTTATAACATCCTACATTACCAACTAAATCACAAATTTTTGTGCAATTAAGCTTTTTCTTATACTAGCTGGTCCTTGTAGGAATATTGTGTGTCTTTTTCCCAATTGTTTGTTTATTACACACATTATAGCATGTATAACCTTAATGGGATTATAATTATTTAATCTGCATTTTTAAAATAATATTATATCATCTAAATTTCTTTTAATAATGTTTTATTTTTCTGAGATTAATTCATAAATGTCATATATTTTAACATCCTTAAAAATACCATTTCCATTGTTTTTCATTATTTCTCCTCCTGGATTTGCTATTTGCCAATTTTCAATTAAAGCAATTATTTCATTACATAATTTACAGATGGTTGATGTCATTGTTCTTTTTTAGTTTTTTCCAATCTTTTTTGTTTGTGGTTCTTTTATTTCTGAGTTAGGTGACTGGTTTTCTTTTTCTATTTCTTTTATTAACCAATCTCTAATTTGGATTCTTGTGTTATAGTCTAGCAAATCAAAACAAGTTTCCTGTGTCTATACTTCTTACCTAAAAGTTTTTTCATCTAAATTTTGTGGTTTTTAATTTAAAAAATAGTTTAATATGAAGCCTTTCACATTTATTTGTTTTGCATACATATTTTTAGTTTGTTGGTCTTTGTAGCACATAAAGTCTTTCCATTCATTTTCTTCTACCATCTTTTTAAATTCTATGCTTTCATGTTCTGTTAAGTTTTTATTTAGTATAGTTAGTATTTCCCCCATTCTATTGCTAATCTTTTTTGTATCTATTTTTTGTTTTTATTATTTTTTCCTTGACTATGTAAGAGGGCATGAATATATCATCTTATATATTCACCAAGTTCAACTTGTAAAAAACATTATGACATCCTCTGATTATAATTTTCTAGTTGCAAAAATGTTAAATAAACATTTCTGAGTAATGGCTAGTAAATTAAAATTACTTGTTCTTCTGTTGTTTGCAAGCTGCCAATTAATTCTTTAGCTCTGATGTGGCTTTCTGTGATTTCTGAAATTTCTTTTCGCTTCGATTTTTTTTTTGCTGTAGTTTTTCCATTGGATTTCAATGTTGTTAATCCTGCAGTCTTTAGTTTTGAAGACCAATCAAGTGCAGTTTATCTGCTTTTTTGTTTAGCTATTCTATGGCTTTGTAAAAAGTATCTGAATTTTGTGCTGTCATCTTCTGTGGTAGCAGAGTGATTAAAGTATGGTTTCTTTTATATTTATAAGTCTTGGTTACTGTTATTTGATTGAATTTAATTTGGTTGGTTAATTTGTTTGTATTTGCTTTCAATTTTCCCTCCATATTTTTTTGTTTATTTTATTTTTAGTGAGAATTGATTCCATTGGCTTCTTTGAAAAAACTCTTATTTCACTGAGCAATCAATCCAGCTGAGCTCTGAAAGAACTCAAAGTGTGCAAAGATTGTTGTTTGGTTGCTGAAATATGCCCAGAAAAGCAGAGTATTGTGTAACTCCTGTCATATTTGCACTGAACCATTACTAACAAATTTTTGAGTCCATAAGTCAAAATAGTAATGAATCCACGTAATGTTGTCTAATCTATATCTCTATATTTTATCCATAAGAATAGTATGAAATACTTTGTTAAAAGATCTGCTAACCTCTAGGTAAAGATTTCTGAGGGTGTAGTCAAGATGGTGCAGCAGAGAAAGCACTTAGCTGGGTTTTCCCAATATTGCACCCTCCTTCCATAGAATACTGAAGCCCTCATAGGTGGAAAACAATTGTGAAACTGGATGGTAGTGCCACAAGCAGCATCAGATTTAAAAGTTCTCAATCCAGATATCATAAAGGGACCTGGAAACTAGTGAGAAAGAGATTTCAGTGGATCTTTGTGTTAGTACTGGACATCAGACAAAATACTATCTGGCAAATCTGTTGTCCACACCCATTTTGGGGTGATAATCCAAGAACATAAGTGAATACTTTCAGTGAAGAAAGAGCAGGAAACCCTTAATGTTCTTTTTTCATTTTCTGGAGGTCTTTGGCGCAGCCTTCTTTTCAGTTCAGTAATCACCACAAGAATAGCCAGGTATTTAAGTCCAAATCCGTTATTATCTCCTTCAAAGTCCTGTCTTCTTGTGTGAGGCTTCAGCTAGCTTTCTTAGAGGCCTTCCAGCGTCTTGGTTTCAGTAGAGAAGCTAAGGAGGATAGCCCTGCCACTAAGGTGGTGTGAGATGGGAGGAATGAATGAATCTGAGTCTAAGGGCTTGTGCTTCATCCTCCAGTCTGCCTGTCTTCCCTAGATCTGAATAAATCTGGCTGAGACTGCCAGCTTATATGCTCTACACTGAGTATAAACCAATCATTATATCTCTAGGAAACCATTATTTGTTGTAAGATTAAATCAATCATGCTGAACTTAGAGAACTTTTAATCACTGTACTAAACTAGATAACCATTGTCTCATCAATTCCACTGACAACATCTTGTAAGAATCCTTGTTTCAGAGTTCTGACCCATAATATCTCCCGCTTTCTTTTGTTTTAGAATATATGTGGTCACATTCTCCCTGACTTCTCAGGAAAGTGAGAACCCAAGAAAAGGAGGTGATCATGCCTTCCCTGATGTCTCAGCAAGGGCGATGAAAACACCAAAGGAAATGGGGAATCAAACCAAATTAGCAGATTTCTGAAGAGTCTCACTTGAAACAGGTATACATAAATCCATCAACATGGAAGGTTAACAATTTTTCATCTTAGAGAATCCAATAATTCCTGCAGGTTTTGAAGTTCTGCAACAGTCTTATCAACAATTTTTTATCTCAGGAAATCAAATGATTTCTGCTGGTTTTAAAGTTCTGTATCAGTCCTATTATCAGCCATGCTCTTTCAGTGTTAGATGTTTCTTAAGTCTTCTTCTTTGTTTTGAGGGTTTTTTTTCTGTCTCTCTCCAGGTGCTTGTTGGCACCCATCTGATTCCTTCTCCATCTGTAGAAATACAAGCAAACCCTTTCTCCAAGCAGTTAACCTTTCTAGTCCCTTCCATTCACCACTTTCTAGATTTCTCCACATCACCTGGCAGTTACATTGGAGCTACTCACACTGGACACTGACCTTCTGTTGGGTTAAAAAGCCTGTATTCTCCCCATTTGTAATCCTTTTCTCCCAGATGATTGCTTCTTGGCTGATTGATCATGTAATCCCTTTCTTCCATCAGATTGCTTCTCTGCTCATGGATCATATCAGAGTAATGAACTTCTAAAGACTCGCTGGGTGTAACCTTGTTTGCCATCATGCCCAACCTGGAGCCCTGGAGCTGGGCTCCTCCTCTCATTTCCCTGGGTCATTCAACATTCTGAGGCCCAGTGGAAGCCTTGGTTGCATTTTGGACATAGGGTTTGGGGTCTTCTCTCACCTTGTCTTCTCACTCTATCTCTAAGCTTACATTGAGCTTTCAGATGTCCTACTTTGCCACACTGAAAATATCAACGACTTTCTCTAGAAGTCCCTTGCCAAGAGGAACCCTGTCTTCCCATGTTCTGCATTATAGCCTAGGTATAAAAGGCATTTCTGCCCACTGTGGCACAGCATCTTATCATTCCCTCTAAAGGAGCATCTTTGTGTAGTCCCCATATAATTTTTCTACAAACCTCTTTAGCATTTCTTTAGCAATTTGTCTTATCATAATTCCTATAGCTGCATTTTCTCCAATTGTTCTTATGACAACTGTTTGCAGACATTCCAAAAAATCAGCAAAAGGTTCATTTAGACCTTGCTCTATTTTCGTGAAGGCTTCCCCTTAATCTTTTCCTGGGAGTCCCATGCTTTTATAGCATCAGCAGCAATTTGCTCATATGCTGCTATGGGATAATTAATCTGTGCTGAAGTGTCTGCATACTGACCTTAACCTGCTAGTTGGTCAAAGATGATTTGTATATTAACTCCAGTTTGCCTATTTTGGTGGGTCTGTATCCTACAGAGTTCCCTATATTCAGAGAGCCACAACAAGTGTTGTCTAGATTCTAAGCTTGCTATAGATTTCCAATCACTAGGGGTTAAAATTTCATACTTTCTTCTTTTTTCCTTATTCTAATACTTATATAATTCCTTAAAGCCAGTTGTATTAAGTTATATGTATAAAATATATCTTTGGGAATTGAATCATTATTATTATAGTATTCACATAGTTGTTCTTTTACTGATTTTCACTCATCTGGATCTAATTATTTTTCTTTAAAGAACTAAGGAGACATATATTTTAATATTTTGAAGAGTTCAATGATCTGCATCCAAGTTATAATCAGACCTTGGTTTTTCATAAGTCTTACAATGGTCTCTACACATTTTCCTTGAATTGGAAAAGGTTCCTTTCTAAACATTTGTCCCATTTCAGCGGCAAAGCTAGTTTAGCCCTTAACAAAGTTTTCTTCTTTTCTGTTTTTGTACTCACTCTAATTTCTGGGTCACATATGTAGGTACTTGGTCCCATGTTCAGATGCCAAAATGTAAATGTTCTAGTGCCAAAATGTAATGTTCTCATTTGGTTTTTTTGGAGGTCTTGGACAGCCTTCCTTTCAGCAGATTAATCACCACAAGAGTAGCTAGGAGTTAAAGTCCAAATCCTTTAGTGTCTCCTTTCCTGGGGCCCAGTTAGTTTTCTAAGAGGCCTTCTGGAGTTTTGGTTTCAGTGGAGAAAATGCAGGAGGACAGGCCTGCCACCACAGGATGTGAGATGGGATGAATGAATCTGAGTCCAAGGGCTTGTGCTTCAGCCCATTTGTCTTCCCTAGCTCTGAAGGAATTTGGCTGAGGCTCCCAGTTTATATGCTTTACACTGAGTATAAACCAATCATTATATCATTAGGAAACTATTATTTGTTGTAAGATTAAATCAATCATACTGAACTCAAAGAATAATTAATCACCATGCTAAACTAGAAAACTATTGTCTCATCAATTCCACCGAATTAGCGCTTTGTAAGAATCCCCTCCTTCTGCAGAATACTGAAGCCCACATACGAGGAAAACCATTGTGAAACTAGATGGTAGTTCTATAAACAGCATCAGCAAGAGTTCTCAATCCAGATATCATGAAGGGACATGGGAACTAGGGAGAAAGAGATTTTAGAGGATTTTTGCATTAGTGCTGGGCATCAGACAAGATACTGTTTGGCAAATCTGTTGTCCACCCCCATTTTTGTGTGATAATCCAAGAAGATAAATGAACATTTTCAGTGAAGAAAGAGCAGGAAACCCAAGGAAGAGGATAGCTTTTGGCACAAAGGATCAGAGAACCTGATTT
Source organism: Antechinus flavipes (assembly GCF_016432865.1). Lineage (NCBI taxonomy): Eukaryota > Metazoa > Chordata > Mammalia > Dasyuromorphia > Dasyuridae > Antechinus > Antechinus flavipes. The sequence goes on along the minus strand of NC_067403.1, from coordinate 63,787,501 downwards.
TTGGTTTTATGTGTGGGCTTGGTGAGGGAGGAGAGGAGGAGAGTTTATAGTCTTAGGGGGAAAAGAACCCTAAAGACCAGGATCATTTGAAATCCCAAGGGGTCAGGGATCCATTCTGAGTAAGAAACACAGTGCCGACTAGAAGAACAGTTGTCTCTTCTCAGATCAAAACATCATAGAAGCACTGAAAATTTCTGTAATCCTCAAGACTAACTTTGAATACAGCATTGTCTCTCATCTTTTGTTCCATGACAGAAGCAGACTCCAATTTTAACATAAAATTAAAAATCAAGGAACAAGCTGATAAAAATGAGCAAACAAAAAGAATCTAATCATAAAAAGATACTATGGTGACAGGGAAGAGCAAGACACAAATTCAGAGAAGATAGTAATGTAATATCAATTACAAAAAAAAAGCCTTAAAAACAAACAAAAACAATCTAGCAAGAATTCCTGGAAGAAATAAAAATGATTTTCAAAATCAATGAAAGTAATAGGAGAAAACCTGTGTAAAGAAATAAATGAGAACAAAGGAAGAAAATTGTGGGTAAAAAGGATAGCTTGGTTAAAAAAAAAAAAGGCACAAAAATACTGAAAAAATAGTACATTTAGAAACAGAATTGACTAACTTGGAAAAGAGGTACAAAACTTCATTAATGAAAATTTCTTCTTTAAACTACAGATGTGGTCAAATAGGGGGAAAAACAGTCACTGGAAAAAATAATTCCTTAAAACTTGTAATGGATCAAGTGGAAGGTAATGACTTCATGAGACAGTAAGAAACAATAAAACAAAGTAAAAACAGTGAAAAATTAGAAAAAAAGTAAAGTATCTTGAAATAAGAAATTGAGTAAAGTTCCAGAATAAGATAGCTGTAGAAAGATGATTATGAATTCCATAAGCTTAGGCATAGGGCCTGATTACAAGGGTCATTTTTTGAAAATGGAACAGAAACAAAATAAAATTTGAGCAATTTTCAAAGGATCATATTTTATCTCACCAGTCATCTGACTCTGATATGAGATAAACATCTTGTATGGAGGTCTGTATAGTTTGGGACTATTAATTTCTGTTGATTTTGTGATTTTCCATACTTTATACGTCTCTATAAACTTGGCAATGTAGGAAGTCTACAAAAATGCAAATCCGATCATAAACATACATTCCTATCCTAAGACTATTTCCATACTTTCATATATATTCTGCAGGTAACATCCAACTAATATTGTGAAGCCTTTCTCTAAATTTCTTAATATTAGGCATATATCAATAAAGCATACAGGGTATCCATAACTTATCCTTTACTCTCATTATATGCCCACTTCTTTTTCCAATTATGTCTATATATCTATAATATTATATCTTTCATAAAACTTTCCCATCACAATTTATTATTCATAACATATTACAATCTACTTATATTTTTCAAGTGTTTCCTTATTGCTCTTTGGATAATCTTCAACTTTAACTTTTTTTAGACTTTTTGCCATTATAAGAATGACAATTATAATATCTCACTAGGAAGATATTGATATTCTATATTTTATATAAAAGCTTGCAGTCATTATTAGAATTGCCAAATGTAATTCCATTCACTTTCGTCCTACATTGTTATTATGAACACTATCTATTTATTCTTAGTTCCTCTTTTCTCTTTGTCTCTGGCTCTTTCTCTCTCTCTCCTCTTGACCCCATTCTCATATATATATATATATATATATATATATATATATATATATATGTATATATACATATATATGACTCATATATATATGTTTGATGATTAATTTATCAGTCATATCACAACGTATATATGTATGTGTGTATATATATACATGCACATGTTTTTATGTATGTATATTTAGTATTTATTTTATTTATTTATTATATTTATTCTAAGTAAAATGTGTGTGTGACCACTCAAAAGAGTTCAACTTAAGGACATACAAAGGATAAGACAAGATGCAATATTAATTAGACATTGACATGCATTTCAATGGATAATCTATATTTTCTTTAGTCATTACATATGTGTTTGTGTATGTGTATGTATGTAAATGTGTATATATGTGTGTTTATTTCCCAGGAAGAATGTAAAAGAAACAGTTTTTAGAGCTGTGAGAAACCTCAGAGATTATAAAATGCAATCTCTTCAACTGAGGCAACCAAAACCCAGTGATTTACTTAAGATCACACAGTCTTAGAGCTGGTATTTGAACACAAGACTTCCAAATTAACAGATATTAACACTGCATCACCCTTCCAGAGCTTACTCCTTCTTCTTTTCTCCCCTTTAAGGTTATGCTGGGATACTAAGAGATACAGGATAATTTAGGTGAGTTTAAATACCCTCCCTTCTTGAAAATATTATGGTTCTATGATTTTTCGAAATACACTTATGGTCTAGTCAATAAGTTTGCCTTATTACTCAGGCTGCAGTAACGTATAGGAAAAGCTATTTTAAAGGCTAAGCCTGACCTTAAGGAAAATTGCAATATTTTCAATCCCTTCTCCATCTCCCCTTTGTTAATCCTTTAATGCCTCTTCTCCCTAGGGTCTCCAGGCTTTCCCTAGTCCCTCCTGTGACAGGCAGGAGGGGGTACAGGGAATCTCATAAGCCTATTCCTGCTAAGAGATTAGTGACCCAATGCATAAACTCCTATAGACTTCATTCTCACATTTTTACTAAGTAACAGAACTTCATATTAGAAAGAGACCCAAGTACCTCATCTTATGCCTGCTAAAGATATTTTCTTTCTTTCTCTCTCTCTCTCTCTCTCTCTCTCTCTCTCTCTCTCTCTCTCTCTCTCTCTCCTCTTTGTCTCTGTCTCTGTCTCTGTCTCTCTCTCTCTCCCCTTCTCTCTCTCCCCCTGTGTGTGTCTCTGTATGTCTATTTGTCTTTCTCCCCACCTCTCTTCCTTCCTCTCTTTCCCTCCCTCTCTCCCTCCCTCTCTCTTCATCTCTGTTTCTCCCTCTTTGTCTCTCTTTCTTTCTCACTGTTTCTCTATTTTTGTCTTTCTCTTTGTTCTATTTGCTTGTCTCTCTCAAATCAATTATGTGTGTAGAAATAATGCAAGACAACAAAAGCTACACAGATAGAACTTGATATTGGTCTTAATGACCAGTTTATAGCTAGGCAGCATCTCTGGCATTTTGAAGTGACATTATCAAAAATGTGGAGAAATGTGGGAAATTTTTCAAGAAATATTGAGCTGTCAAATAGGATTGGATGAGAGAGAGACAGAAAGACAGTAAGACAGACAGACAGAGATGTGAGAGAGAGAGACAGACAGAGAGAGATGTGACAGAGAGAGAGAAAGAGAGAGGGAGAGAGTCAGAGAGAGACAGAGACAGAGACCCAGAGACCCAGAGACCCAGACACACACACACACACACACACACACACACACACAGATCCTTTCATATACATATCTGACAAATATTCAGATAATACTTAAAGACCTTCAGTGACACGAAATCTGCATAGCCTGAAGTGTAAGAATCCATTCATCCTCCATTTCTGAAAATGAAAAAGTCACACAAAAAGGAACTACTTAACCCAAAGGAATAAAACATCAAGCTTTGTAGCATGTGGATAAAAGTGATTGTTGGGCTCAAGGATGATACAGCTCCTAAGATCTCCTGAATTCTCAATAAGTGAGCTCTCCTATGTGTGGGTCATATGTGGAATTCTCAAAGAATTATATGCAACAAAATCCCTATGCCTTACTGCTAATTGTGTCTCCAAATTGACAATGCACATTTATCTTGTTACTGGTTCAAATGCCCCCTTAGTCATTATCATTTACCAACAGTGTTCATTCTCACTTCCTAGGGTGGAGCCAAGATGGTGAAGTGAAGCCAGCCAAGATGGTGAATGGGGGCAAGAGGAGAGAGTGAGAGAAAGAGCCAGAGACAAAGAGAAAAGAGGAACTAAGAATAAATAGATAGTGTTCATAATAACAATGTAGGAAGAGAGTGAACAGAATAAGCAGCTGGAGTTTCCCTTGAAAACCACATGCAACCAATAGTGTTCATTCTTATGACTATATTCCATTTGTTGCTAAATATGTGTAAATATCTTCCCTATGTATTACCCTTTAAGCCAGATACACAGCAGTCATCATTAGGTTTTGTTTTCTGATTCAATACGAAAGCTCTAAATATCTTTTTCTGATTTGTCTGTAGTCTGTCCTATATAATCAAGTCCATAAGAAAATAATTTTTATTCAGCTGGGATCAGGTTTTTCAAAGGGATTTGGGCTTTCCAAGTTGCTGGAAAGGAATCATTTTTCCTCCTCATCATTATTTTTGGTAATATATTCTTGAGCAAATAAGATTTGTTTAGAAAATATTTTAGAATTTTTTTTCAAAAATGTTGAAGTGAACGCTTTTTGTTACTTTTGATTCTATGATGTATATATCCCATAATGAGCACTATAGTATAAGAGGATCATATTTTTTTTTTTTGCTGAGGCAATTGGGATTAAGTAATTTACCCAGGGTCACACAACTAGGAAGTGTTAAGTGTTTGAGGTCAAATTTGAACTCAGACTCCTCCTGACTTCAGAACTGCACCAGCTAGCTGCCCCTAATGATCAAATTTCTCACGAAATATTTCTTGTTTCTGAACAGATGATAAAACTCTGACGACTTCTTTATTTTCCTTCATAAGAAATGTCTTTAAGTTATTCTTTTATTTAACTGCAATTTCCTTTTTCTCTTCAAGGTTGACTTACAGCAGGAAAATACATATTGATGTGACTCAGTTTAGATGGATTTGTGTAGAGAATTTCCTCGAGGACGTGGAAGAATTTTATGAATTATTATGTCTAACCATCCCCTGTTTTGTAAGTGAGAAAACTAAACTCTAGAGAAATTAAGTATTTGCCTAAACTTCCATAGAGGAAGTGATAGGATTTGAAATCACATCTTTAGACTCAAAAATTACAATTCTCTTTATACCTTGTGTGAACAACATGCTTAATTTTGTCCTTCACATACTTATTTTTTACCTATTATACCACAAGAGACCTTGAATCTTTTAATATTCATCTTATTATAAGAGAAAAAAATGCTATTAGTATTGGGGAAGTGAATAAGTTTGCAGTATTGTCTTCAAAACTAATTATTCTACATCTTGATAATATGTTCTCAATCTGATAGCAAGTTAGAATTTGCTCTCAATACACCTCCACATCGAGGAATTCTGTGGCTTATTGTATATTTATAAATATATATGTGAAATGTGCATCCTTTTAATTCTATTTCTGGATTTCAAAAATGTTGCTTATTGTAGCATGAGGTTAAAGGAGAAGCACATTCTTGGGGTCAGATGATAACAGATCATATGTCAGCTCAAATCTATAAATGAAGTTGTGACTTTAGTCCTGGAGCATGAATCTAATTCAGTGTTGATGAATTGCATTTTTGAAATTATTCCTAGTTTCACATAGGGACATCAAGTATCTTTTTGTAATAGGTATATTTTTAAGATCTTAAAATAATTATCTACAAGAAATATTCCATTTTCTATTTTAAAGACCCAACTTTATTATTATTAAATTATGTAGAGTCTAAGCACCAGAGCAATTCATTGATAAAAAAAGATAAATATTAAAGCCTATAATCTATCTATACCTATACATTCACATGAATTAGATGCAGATCTCTCTTGGCCTGGCAATTCCTTAGCATAGGGAACTCCTCATGAGGAAAGTCTCCCTATCAATGCACATCATCTATTAGTCTGTGTGCCATGAGAGACAGTTAAGCAGCACAATGTATTGACCATTGCTCCTAGAATCAGGAATTGTGCTTCAGACACTTACTAGCCATGAGACTTTGAATAAGTCATGTAACTTCTAATTATTCTCCATTGTAAAATGGAAATAACAAGAGCATCTACCTCCCAGGGTTGATATGAGGATCAAATGAGTTATTTTTAAGTTATTTCAAATAGACAATTAATTGCTTTTTTTCATTCTTTCTTTTTCTTTTCCTTTAGTATTTTCAGTAAAGTAAAAGGAAGGGTAGGAATATTTATTGAATGTTAGACAGTACTCTATGGGACATTTTTTAGGAGAATATGGATAGCAGTCATACAGAATAATTAGTCCTAAATGGATTTTGATGATATTTTTAGAGGGAATATTTATATCAATGAAAACACTGGTCAATCAGATTATTTAAATATATGTATATGATATCTGCGTGTGTGTTTAAAGTGAAATAGAAAATTGTAGCTACTGCCCAGATAATTTGAGCAAAAGCATTACTCTTGAAGATAAAACCTCTCCCTTTCCTGGATGATCCCCATTGTCAACTCGTGTGGAATATATTCATCACATTATTATTTCACATTCTGATTCATTTGGCTTATATGACATCCAAAAGTTGGGCATAATGCCTTAAATCAGCAAAGGGCCCCACATGTTGGGTGGAGGCTACATGACTCAATGAGCTTAGGAACTCTCTGCCAAAGAAGGTCTGTAAGGTCTCCTCCCTGTTTTGCCATTGACATAATGTAGTCTATTCTTGAGATAGACCTAGTTATTTTTTCATCCATCTACTGTTAAAAGAGATAGAGCAAGAGATGTCTGTGCACTTGCTGAACATTAGGCAAACAGAAATTGAATGATGAATTGAACCATGTTTTCTCTCCTGAGTATAGTAAATAAAAAGTAAAGCATCTTGTGTAGAGATGAAAGAAAATATTCCATAACAGTTTATTATTGTGAGGATTGGAATAAACTTTGCGAATTTTATATCTTTATTTCTATCATTTAAAAACACCATCTATGTTAAGTAAACACTTTTGTGACTTGGTTTAGAGTAGAGGAAATATCATAAATGAGCCTGTATGGTTGCAAAGTTTATTTTCTGTGAACCTGTCAATTCTGCCTCAAATAATAGAATATAATATTGCATTCCCATTTTTAGAATCAGATAAAATATGAAGTTGTGTTTAGAATCAGCTAAGATATGTTGAGTTTAGCACACACTCAAGATTTTGACTGCCTTATTTTACTTAAGATTTGTTCTATTTGCAAAATATTCCATTTATTCTATAGAGAAAAAATAACTCAATCTTTATTTTCTGCTTCCCTCCCTTTCCTTCTCTAAAGCATTAACAAGTCAGCTTCAGGAAGGAAATATCTATTTACAGTGGCCCATAGGAAAAAAAATCACACAGAAGAAATACATTCATAATTCTTCCTTGAATTGTTGTCACTGATGTTTTAGAGGATTTGATTAAACAAAAGCAAATAAAACATTATTATTTCATTTAACTTTTGTAAAAATAATAACAGGCATTCTTTAATATCTATTTTTCTATCATTATAAATTAGGACACTCCTTTAATAAAACGAGTTTTATTTTTTGCTGAGGAAGGGAAGCAAACAAATCATGTTACTCCACCCACTGATTAAAGATTCTATTGCTATTATCTAATTATTGGGAAATATGGGCTAAAGAGAAGATTTCAGCAAATGAGTGGCTAATAAATATAGGCTATGAGTGGCCTGAGGATGTGATAGAAATAAACAACTCTAATTATTCTTAAGCTTGGTGATAAGAGCTTCATTTGGAAAGTACTTACTGAAGAGTAATTTAGTTCATTTTCATGGCATCCCACTTGGGTAAAATGAACCATAAGCATCAATCTCCTGGTTTTCCATCTGGAGTAGCAGTGTTTTAAAACAAAGAGGCGAAGAGTCATGTTCAAGGATAAGGTAGCTTGGTACACAGAGGTAATATGTAGCATTGAGTTACTCATGGGAATCTTTGATTCCCAAGAAGCAGTCCCTAAAACTTTAGTCCCTAAGAGCCTGGATTTAAAAAAAAAAGAAAAAAACAAAATATTATTAGTTTAAAAGATAACTAAATTATTAAAGTAATAAAAAAATCATACCCTAATTCTCACGTTTTCTCTGTTCCAAATTCCTATATTGTTGGCTCAATCTGATACTTTACTGTAAAATGGAATCCTAGAGGGAAAGAAAAGAAATAAAATATATCAAAAATTTAGTAAGTACTATGCACTGCGCTAAACTGTAATGATAACTATAAGAATCTGAGCAGGATTTAACTCTGGTCTTCACAACTCAAAAATCCAGCACTCTATCCATTATGTCACCTAGTTGCCATAGCCAGGGATTTACCCATAACAGTAAGAATTCAAGAACCTGTCAACACTTTTTCATTCTTTTGACTCTATTAAACTAATGTCATATTTTCCCAATTGGTACTTTTATTCATAATCTTTAAGTGTATTTCTTGCTTTGTTTTAGTTTATTGAGAATATTAATGTTATCAGATAAAGTCTCTTTCTCAGTCTCAGTCTTGGAGTCCAATTCTTTGTCTTTTTGTTACTCTTTTACACCCTCTTTCTCTCTTATCTTATGATAAAACATAATGTATTATAGATGATGTTACATAGATATATAAATGTATAGTCATATAAATGTATGTGTATGTATATATCCATATATATTTGTGTGTGTTTCCTTAACTTCTCTCCTTTCCACAATGAAAATTCTTGAAATATCCTCTCCTCTTCTCTGTTTATTTTATTTGAATTATTCCTACTTCTTGCCAAGATTAATCATGTCTCCTACACTAATAATTCAATGCTTTGGATACTATTCTCATCTTATTTTATTTTTTTCATTATCCCTTCTCTCCTAATTCTTTTTTTTCTCTTGAGGCAATTGAGGTTAAGTGACTTGCCCAGAGTCACATAGCTAGAAAGTTTTAAGTGTTTGAGATCAGATTTGAACTCAGATCCTCCCTGACTTCAGGGCTGGTGCTCTATCCACTGTACCACCTAGCTGCCCCTTTCTCTCCTACTTCTTAGTCTTTTCTTCTCTTTGTTTTTCAAGGAGATCTCCTATGTGGGCAGAGGGCAGGCTAGTCCCTTGTTGGTTAAATAATTTCCCCTCCCTGGTACAACTCTTCAGTCTCTTCTTCCCATGTGATAGCAAAGAATAGCTTTTCCCTCAAACCTCCACACCCAATGTTGGGCTACATGTGAATATTTGTAGGTATTCTTTATCTGGCTTGACGATCCTCTCCAGCTATCTCGCTGTTTTTCACATCTATTCCTTTCCTAGTTACACTTAAAACATTTTTTCATTTTTTTTCTTCAAACTTTTGCTCAAATATCACTTTCTTTATATACCTTTTTTACGTCCTGTTGTCTCAAATTACTTTATATTTATTCTGTCTCTATTTTGTATGCTTATTTACATGCATATTGATGCACACAAAGCTTACAAAAAGTAAGCTTTTTGAAGCCAGAGATTTTTTTTTATGAATCTGGATTCCCAATGCCTAACAATGCCTGGTACTTACTTGTACATACATAATTAGTGCTTGATAATTGATTTTTTCAATCGCTTGATTCTTTAAATAACATTATATGCTAATTTCACTTTTTTTTATAGTCACTATTTACATTTCTACCTCTTGACTTTTTCTCTCGTTGCTCTATTGAAAAACTCTCTTGAAAATTACTGTCATGGAAAAGATATTGATTAATGTTAGAGGGAATGTGGGAAAATTGGGACACTGACACATTTTTGGTGGGGTTATGAACTGATCTAACTGCTCTGGAGAGCAATTTGGAACTATGTCCAAGGGGCTATCAAACTGTGCATACATTTGATCCAATTGTCTCTACTGGATTTTTATAATAATAAAGTGATCATACGTGGAAAGGAATCACATGTGAAAAAAAGGTTTATAGTGACCCTTTTTGTAATGGCAAGGAACTAGAAACTGAATGGATGCCCATAAGTTGGGGAATGGCTGAATAAGTTATGGCATGTGAATGTAATGGAATATTATTGATTCATATGGAAAGATCAGCAGGATGATTTCAGAAAGGTCTGGAGAGACTTACATGAACTGATGCTAAGTGAAGTGAGTAGAACCAGGAGATCATTGTACACAACAACAAGATTATGTAATGATTAACTCCAACAATGAAGTGATTCATGTCAATTCCAATAGACTTGTGATGAAGAGAGCCAGCTGCATCCAGAAAGAGCACTATGGGGACTGACTATGGATGACAACATAGTTTTTTCACCTTTTTTGGTTGTTGTTTGCTACTTGCTTTTTTCATGTTTTTACTCTTTGATCTGATTTTTCTTGTTCAGCATAATAAATGTAGAAACATGTTTAGAAGAACTGCACATATTTAACCTATATAGGATTACTTGCTGTTTAGAAGAAGGAGGTCAGGAAAAAAGAAAAAAAATATGGAACATAAGGTTTTGCAAGGGTGAATGTTGAAAATTATTTTTGCATGTATTTTGAAAAAAATAAAAATCTATTAAAAAGAAAATATTATTCAAATTTAGAAGAGTTCTGGCAAAAGCCACAGAGAAGCACTAATTTATTGACCCAAATGGTTTATTGATACTCATGGCCAATTACAGCATGGGATGTTATGATCAGATGGATAATCATTCAGTTGAAGAAAGAGTTGTTCGCAACCTCTTTACCTAATTATCCATAATTAAATGACTTCCAGTGTGATCCATTTTTAAAATTATTATTTTTTTATTTACAAAGCATATGCATAGGTAATTTTTCCAACATTGACCCTTGTAAAATCTTTTGTTCCAAATTTTCCCCTCCTTCCCCCCATCTCCTCCCCTAGCTGGCAGGTAGTCCAATCAATACATGTTAAATATGTTGAAATACATGTTAAATCCAATTATGTGTATACACACACACACACATATTTATACACTTATCTTGCTACACAAGAAAACTCAGATCAAGAAGGGAGGAAAAGAAAAACTGAGAAATAAAACAAAATACAAGCAAATAATAACAGAGAGAGTGAGAATGCTATGTTGTGTACCATACTCTGTTCCCATGGTTCTCTCTCTGGGTATAAATGGTTCTCTTCATCACTGAACAAGTGGAACTCGTTTGAATCCTTTCATTGTTGAAGAGAGCCCCAGTGTGATAATTTGAAGAAGTGATCAAATATGTGTTCTTTTTTGAAGGCCTGTAACCCTAATGAAGTAACTTTTATGTTGGGTTTTCATACAAAAGTCCAACCTACTAAGTCAGCTGCTCCATTGCAAATGGGGTGAGATATTTTGACAACAGATAATTGGAGTTCTTTCCCAAAACTTCTTTGATAAAATAGGAAAATACAGACACCCTCAGGATGAGAAAGGTAAAATTAATTATAAATATGTCTAATCAAGAAGCTTGCAGGAGAATATCAACAGCTCATTCAAAGTAAAACAGGATTCAGTTAATCGTTAAGCTTGTCAGTATTATGTGATAGTAACCAGTCCAAGGTCAATGGGGCCCTAGATTCCTTTAGTTATTTATCATCAATAACTTCCTGGTTTCAAGGTATATTGATATCTTCTTGAAGCTTCTTCCTCAACATTTCTGCAACATATGAGGCCATTTTTCATCATTCATTTTTTATGCTCTTCTCTCTGTGAAAATGGACTCCCTTGCTTTTGGTTTTGGTTTTCCCTTCTCAACCACTCATTTTCTCCTTTGCCAATTTCTTATCATCTTATATATTTAATAAGAAAACTAGCTTATAGATGTGAATGTTGCCTCCAACTATGCAAATCATAATCCATCGAGGCTAGCCCATTCCATTCTTTACAGGATCTCCACCTAAAATATAAAAGATCCTTCTTCGCTTAATGCATATAAATAGGTTATCTGAGCTATACATCAATTTTTCCTCATCTTTACTGATAAAATATAAGAATTCTATAAGCTTCTGACAATTACTTCTTTTCTCTTTATGCTTTCTTTAACTGACTACATCCACTCTTATGATTCTATGATCTCATCAACTAAGGCTATTTGATATTTTTAATCCAGAAATTCCCATGCCCAAGAAGCAGCTGTTCCTTTTTTCCCATTCCTCTTTATGCTTGACTCGAAGCTATTTCCTTTAGAGCTTGATCATACATCTGTTTCATAATAAACACTTCCAGGTAACTACAGGAAGCAACAAACAGCACTTTGTCACACAAAATTGGCCAGAAGCTTTGTCAGCCTAATGTTCTATAGGTTTTGAACACACACTTTTACTCTAAAACAAATATGCAAAATAACCTGCATTCAAGTAAACTATTGTCAACTAATAATTACAAAGCTTATCAGGTTTCCTGTGCAGGATAAGCATGATTTTAGGGCTTCCTTGATAGAAGTAATACAGTATATAATTCAGAGACAAAACTATAGGGAATTAACAAAAAAGCTTACCTTCTTACTGACCCTGTTTTAATATATTGGTGCCATTTAATGTTCTTGAGGCCCTTAAATCTTGGAATTTCTCTTGTGGTGGAAATTGTGCCAGATTACATTTAGAGGACTTAGTTTTGAATCCTGCTTTTGCTACTTATTATCATAATTATTTATTATTATAGCCAATAAACTATGATTAATTGGGCCATTCTGGATTTTAGTTTCCACCTCCTAAAAATGAGGAGGTTGGAATATATGACTTCTTAAGTCCCTTGGAGCTTTAAAGTTTTGATTTGTGATATTTCATGCAGCATTTCAAAAATCAGGTTTAAAATGCATCAACATAATTTTGTGATGTAAGACAACTTGATTGGTTATAATGATAGAAAAAAGCATTAAGATAAAAGGTGTGAAGTAGAAATTGAGTAAATAAATGGAAAAACATTTATTAAGTGTGATAAGTATTATGGTAAGAAATCCCAATTTCCAAGTTCACATCTTAGATGGGGGAGACAATATTTCTAGGAAAGTTCAGAAATGCGTTAGATGGTAATAACCAGGAATTTAAAGGTTATGGTGTCATGATAAAGCCAATAGTAAGGACTAGCGTTCCTTCATGTTACTACATGGATTTCAGTGGATGACCATTCAAGTACTATAACCATCCACATCATATCATTCTATACTTATAATTTTTGGGAATAGTGGGAATATTCTTCAGGTCATAGTGGTTTAGTAAACTCTAATTTAATGTTGTGAGAAGGGAAGAAGAAGGAAAAATTTTGGAGGGGGAGATGATTGAGAGAGAAAGCAAAGTAGGTCTTTGTCAGAAATAATATATGATCTTAAGTTGCAGGCTCTACTGAGCCTTCTGACCCTTGGTAAGATTTTAGGCATGGGGCAGATGGATAGAGAAATGGGCTGACTCCCTTCAGGGTCTGCTCTACTGGACACTGATACAGTTGGTGGGATAATCCATTTCTTCATAAATTGTCTTATAATAACTTCCCTAATTTCCTTCCATTACTCATTCTTTTGTTAATAACATGTCTCACTATTACTCTTTCTGCCTTTTAGCTAAGTTTCTGTAGACATATTAGATTTCTCTGGGATTGCATGGATAATAAGATTTGGTAATTAATAGTTTTTATCAGATGTTAGTGAAACCTTTGGTCTCTCTAATATGATATCTTTGTGCCGAACTGCATGACCAAGAATTTGGGTTTTCTCCCTTTTGGTTAGATGGTGTTGAGTGATGTGGATAGCTGGAATTTACTATGTTTGGAGAATTCAGGAACATTTATGAGCTATATTTAACCAAGTTCTTTTTTAATGAGACAAAAAATTATCTAATGTTTTAGTGACATGGGTTAAATCTGTGACCTCCTGAGATACCTTTCAATGCTGAATTTTTATGATCCTATTCTCACATGGATTGAGTTTCAGATTTTAAAGATAAGTAAAAGAAATCTGACATAATAGACAGTGTATTAGGTCTAGAGTCAGTGAGAAGGTTCAATTCCTATGTTTAAATCTTGCTTAATGCAAGTCATTTAATTTCTCTGGACCTTAGTCAATTTACTAAATCTCTAAGTCACAGGTACAGGTGTGATCTGCCTTAATAGGAATAATTTTCATACCCTTGAGGCAAAACATCTTGTTTTTAATCTAAGTAGATTTAAATTTATTTCTGGAAAATTGCATCAAATGTCAGCATATCTAGAAACTGATTGACTATAATTCAAAGGAGAGTTCAATAACTTAATATTAATATAGAAAGGAAGGCAGATGTGATGCCATAAACATTTCACCAAGAATAAAATAGGCTATGATATTTTCACTGTACTTGTTATGGTAGTTGTTGTCCTTCATTCTCAAAAAGGACCAAAATGACATCATTATTTTATGTGGTCAAGGTGAGCTTGGAATGCTCTACCATAGGTCAGCCATCAATAGTTTGTATGAATATTTGGGTTGAACTCATGCATCTCACATTACTTCTAAGCTACTTCAGTTCTGTGTTGTTTATTGAGCACTGTACCTTTTCTGAGGAGGTCACACCATGTCATACAAACAATTCTAAAGTTCTTAAAAGAGACCTTGAGAGTATCCTTGTATCACCTTTTCAGACCACTACGCGATCCTTGTTCTGTGTGAGTTCTCTATAAATTGTCTTTTTGCTAAGGGTACATTTAGAATTTGAACTATTTGAGCCAACAGAACTGTGGTCTCTGCTGTGGAGTTTGAATCCTTGGCAGTTTCATTTAAGAAAGGACCAAAGTGTCTATTACCTTATCCTGCCAAGTGATCTTCAGAATCTATTTAAAACAATTCTAGTGGAAGTGATTCAGTTTCCTGGCTTGGTGCTGGTATACTGTCCAGGTGACACATGCATACAACAATATAAGCCACAACTTACAGCCTTTTCGAGTTAAAGAATTTACCATTATCCTGTTTGTCTTCATTGAAGGCATTTGACAACATAGCTGAAAATATTATACTTAAAAAGCACAGGAGAAAACATATAGCTTTATTTCATTTCAATGGTGACTAGGAAAGCACAAGAACATTGCTCATTATCCAGAATCTGGGCAAGCACGTTTCCACCATGAAAATGATGCACAATACTGATGAATTTTTCTGGGCAACAAAATTTTGACATAATTTTTCAGAAACCCTCATGTCTGACAGTATCAACATGCTTACAAATGTTGTATGCCCACTTCTTTTCTGCTCATCACATTTCTCCTGTAATTTCCAGGTAGTGAACACCATGTTAATTGTTCCTTGGCCCCTTCTGAAGAGACACTGGTTCTTAGCTATATGATCGTCTTTCACATGTCGGATCAGCCTATTAAGAAGGACTCTGGAAATAATTTTTTTTCAGTAATAACCTAGAGAAAGACCCCCTGTAAGTGTCACAGGAAAATCTATTTCATTTAGCTTTATAAAGTTGGACAATAGAGGTATCTTTGAACTCCTGGGGAATAATCTCCTCTTGCCATATAATCTGGAAAATGTCAGTCAGATTTTGAATGAGCAATGGATTTCTCCCCTGAAACCTTATAATTCTCAATGACATTTAATAGACTGAATTAAGGAGAAGAGACAGACAGGCAATGTGATATAGATCATTACATCACTACATCGATTTATTCTCTGCAAACTGAATATTCATATTCAACAAAAACAAAAGTCCCAAGGCAAAAGGACTATTGATAAAAGGACTATCAAAAGAATTAATGTCAACAGATTAGAATGCTTCTCTGGGTGAAACAGTTGTTACACTTGACAACAGTGGGGCAGTAAAGGAGTGAGCAGCTTTCAAGATTTGGTATACAGAATTACATTTAAACCTGGTTCAGAATAATTGCAAAAATCAAGACTGATTTGATGAAAATGATGGGGAAATTCAGAACCTGCTAAATGAAAAACAAGAACTTTGCAGGGTGTGTCAGCAGGAGAGTTTGTCCATCTCTAAGAAAGTAACATTCAATTCCATTAAAAGTAAAATATAAGTAAGACTTAGATGACAAATTCTTGGTTCAGTAAAAAAACAGATGAAATTAAGTTTTATGCTGATAGTAACAATGAAAAATACTTTTTATGGTGTACTGAATACTATTTATGGGTCAAAGACCTATGGTACATCTATACTACTCAGTGTTGATAAAACCATATTGATTAGTAATAAGAACATGATATAAGAGAGCTGGATTGAATACTTCCATAGCATTCTCAACAGACTGTTATCAATCATTGTTGAAGGCATAGAAGTCAACCTATTTCTACTGGTATTATGTTCTTTGTTGAAAATTTATCTGATGATACATTAGGATCAATTGATTAGGAAAAAATATATATAAATTTAGGGTGCTAATTTATTCTAATATCCACTAAACAAGAGAAGTTTGAGTGTTTGCTCTTTTCTGAGGTTCTTAGAAGGATGTATTAAATAAGACAAAAAGTATTATGTGAGGCATAATAATATAATAAACATGATAAAAGTAGAATATACAGAGTAGATGATAGGAATGGAGAAATCCATTTTGTAAAGGCATAATTGAAAAGATGATTATTATTCAAAATTGAAATGTATTTGGTGAGTGAGTATGTTTCAGGCAGATAAAATAAAGATACAAATACAAAAAAATGTAAGTTATATCTGAATATCAAGAAAATTAGACTACTTTGATAGTGGCATATAGGATATATGTAAGTGTAATGTGATAAAATATCTAACATATAATGACCTAATCAAAACTGAAAACAAAAGTCTAAATCCTTCAATTGCCTTAGCACCTTTTGCAATTTTTGATAAGTTTGTAGTAAAGTTAGTACTTGGCACACATTGAATGAATTACTACTACTCCCAAACCTAGATAGTTGATTTATTATTCCAAGCCCAAATTTTGATTCAGCATCTCACAGAAAAAGATAAAATAAGACAATATTGCTTTAGACTACTCTAAGGACTATGACTAAATTTAATATGTAATAGGAAGCCCTAGAAGGTTTCTATCAGGGATACAATTGGAACAGTATTTTAAGAATATTATCTTCTATTGACAGGGTGAATCACAAGAAAAGAAGGGAAAAAGTATGTTTATACACACACACACATACACACATATATATGTATATGTATATATGGATAATGGGATCAATGGAACTTTTATATGTATTTCTGTTTATTTATTTTTAGAATGTAAACTGAACAGTTTATTGGTGGAGGGGATGGATTCTTGGAGAGGAAGATTGAAGGATTAAAAATAAAGTAAATTGACAAAATAGGAAGGTGGGAGGAAGTGATCTATACATGTAAAGAGGTTAGGCTTGGAAATGAAAGGGAAGACTTTAGACTAAGATATTAAGAAGAATTATTTTTCACATAGATAACTAAAGTTGAAGAAGTTCAAGTGAGATGTCCTTGATTTCAATTAAAATAGGAGTTGACATAGTAAGTGAAGAATGAGGGGAACTGTATGGGGAGATTAAAAAAGATTTAGAACAGCCATTATCAAATATAATATGAAGTGAATAAGACATATGGATAAGGATCATAGAATATCATTTGAGTCTAAAATATATTAATCTGTAGTTGTCAAAGTCAGCAATTTTTCTCTTTCTCTACCAATTCTTGGCATCCCAAATTTGAAATAGAAAAAAAATAGAATATTGGAAGCATCATGTCATTTATATTCTCCTTTTCATCAGGCAATATGATTCTAAATCCCTACTCTTTAACTACAAACCCTCCAATATCCTTTAGGATCCAACAAACAAATTGCAACAATGTAATATTGTTTAACACTGTTTCAGGCAAAATTATCACCCATAATCACCTAGGTAAAATATTAACTTCCCCCCAAATAAATATTTTAATATAGTTATATTGAACAGATATAACCTCCAAACTACCTGAAATAAAATGTTCTGGAATTATAGAGACTTATAGAAAGATATTAAAATTATATAGAAACAGAAGGAGATATATATATCCTTCATGCTTTCTTGTCTGTTATTGGAGTTGCCCCAAATGTGCTTTTAGAGAATTTGCAGAACATAAGCCTCTGTTCCAATTACAGGAATCAATTATTTTTGTCCAATTGCACAATAGTTCAGGAAACATTAAGCATAAATGAACATTGAAAAAAAATAACTACTTTTCTTAGGACCATTTCTATTTAAATACCACTGAACATAAAGATGAAAAGAGTGAGATGATTATAATCATAACTCAAATTATAGAGCATTTTAAGATGTATAAAGCACTCTTTATTATCTCATTTGATCCTCACAACAACCTCTAAAAAAAGGTTCTATTATTATCTCCATTTAATTATATGAAAGTGTAAGTTGCAGAGATAAAAGACAAGGAATGGGCTAAAGAGTACTGTGAGCTGAAATTAAAGTTGTTTTTTTTTTTTTCCCCCAGTAGCAACTGAAACAGGAAGAAGGGTGCTCTTGGAGTTTCCTTTATATTTTATATGCGTGTGTGTGTGTGTGTGTGTGTATGTGTGTGTGTGTGTGTATGAGGGTCCCCTCAGAAGTTCAGGAAAGCCTATGGGCCCCTATTCAAAGGAGATAATATTTTTAAAGCATTTACCACAGTGACTATCACAAATTAATTGATTAATAAATGCTCCTTCTTTTCTTCCATTTGATTGCCCCAAACAGAAAAAAAAAGTTGTTAAATAAAATGAAAAGGAAACTAATTTTATTGAATTATGGTTATAAAGGTATTAATTAAAAATACAATTTTAGAGACTTCAGGTTAAGAACCCTGTTTTAAAGGAGTAATTGTCAGAACTATATGATCTTATATCTTCGTGACCCCTATGGAGAACTCCCTCTTTGGCAAATTGCCTTTAGAGAATTAGCTCAATGGATGCAAAGTTATTGCTAGATTTTGAGATTAAAAGTCAGTCATTAAACATTAGGGGATACATAGGGGATGGCCTATATTAAATGAAATAAGTAAAACATGGCTATGGGGCTGGACAATAGTGCAGATTTTCTCTTTTGACCACAAACAATGCACATGATATCCTGAGGGCACTGACATTAAAATGGAACACTATTCCATAGCTACTTTAATGATTCCTTCTCATATCAGTTTGCACCTAATTGGTACTATATATCATTTATACCCAATTATTGAGTAATATATAATATTATTGGGTAATAATTTGGTAATTATTGGGTAATATAATAGATAGAGAGCTGGACTTCATGTCAGGAAGAGTTGAGATCAAATTCTGTCTTAGATAATATTATGTGACTCTCCATAGATCACTTCATTTTTGTTAGCTGCAGTTTTCTCATCAGTAAAATGTGGATAATAATAGTAGCTTCCTCTCAGGGATACTATGAGGATCAAATAAGATGCTATATGCAAAGTGCTTTGTAAACACAGAAGCACAAAAGTAATAGTAGTATTTTTAAAAAAATAAACATAGTTAATAATATCTTTTCTGCCTTCACATTTCTAATTAGACAAATGGAAATTGAAAGAGAGGGAGATGATGATTGAAGACACAGACAAGTTTTTACAATATGGAGGTCATGTAAGATGGTCTCAATCTTAATTATTAAGGTTATCTAGTAGTGGGATAGACCAAAGTGGCTGAAAACTTGAGAAGACTAGAGAATAAAAACTGACCATATCAATGAAATATTTTCTAATGGTTATTGGATCATTTTGACATTTTAGGAAGTGAATTCTTTCATAATGACTAGATTCTTTAATAAAGTAGCAACTTTATTTGTAGTCTATTTTATTAGAGTTGATTCAATTATATCCAATGAGCATTTATATTATCAAGTAATCCTACTTGATAGAGGATTATTTTTAAATGATAGGTGGCAGACCAAGCTTCAGTTGGTAATTGTCTGATCCTTGATTGACTTAGAATGAAAGTAAATAATGATTATTTCTGTTTTGCACAGAAACCTTGAGGATCTCCTCTCCCAGGTGGACTTTTCTTTTTCATTCATTCATTCTTTCTTTTTTCTGAACTAGGTAAAAGAGGCCATTTTTGCCTTGATACTAAGTTAGTCTTGATCACTGAATGGGTATTCCTTTAGTCAAACTGAGACTTGTCAAAGCAAAGTCTCTCATTAAATCCAGCGCCATATCTAGTCATCCTATTTTATATCTTGTCACTGGACCTAAAAAGCTGTGGACGAGAAAGTAAGGCTGGTGACTTTGCACAACCCTTTCTCATTTAAATCCAATTCAGTTGTATGTCATGGTCTTCTTTGAGAATGAGGGAAAATCAACAATAAATAACTGGATTCAAGGTAAGGATACTGGTTGGTCTAGAGCATAGAGCATCAGGCCTGGAATCAGAAAGATATGTTCCTGAGTTTAAATCCAATCTCAAATACTTGCGAGCTGTATGATCTTGGCAAAGTCACTTTTAACAGTGTTTGCCTCAGTTTCTCTTCTATGAAATGATCTTGTCGAGAAATAGGCAAACTACTCTAGTATCTTTTCCAAGAAAACCTCAAATGAGCTCACAAAGAATTAAATGCAACTGAACAATAATAACCACAATAGAGAACACTATCTTAGGGGATGGAGAACCAAGGACAAAAACATAGAAGTCTGTCAATATAAGAAGCTAATTGTACTGATGGAATAGAATTCTTCAAGGACACCTATTAATCACTGCAAAGTATATTCAACATAATACAAAGTCATTTCAAGGAGACCCTGCTAATAACCTCATGAAGAAAATGGCACTTAAGCAGTTCTTTGGAGGAAGACAGGAATTCTACAAAATAGGGGTTAGCTCATGCAAAGGCATGATGGCAGGAGATGCAATGCTAAGCACAATGAATAGTGTGAAACACAACAATGGATCAGAAAATTAATTATAGGGAAATACGATAGATATTAAATTCTACCATTTTAGATCTGTGCAATACATGGTTATAATCCCCTTTAGATTCTGTCATTTAGAACGTATCAGGGCCAATTCCTTCATTTTAAAAATAAAGAAAATTAATCTTAAAAATATTAAATAATTTCTTCAAGACCACATAGCAGTGACTTAAACCCAAGTGTGCTAAAACTGTAGTCAATCTTTGCATGGCCCAAATCTGATTACTTTTGCAATAGACACTAATAAACTTGAATACATGAGAATCCTTATTTCCCTTGCTTTTGAATTTTAGTGCCAGTGTGAGATTCTAAGCAGGATTTAGGTAAGACTAAGCTCCCTTCAAAACTAGGACACATATTTCAGCACAGGTCACACAGACTATATTCTTCAGCTTTTCTCTGTAGTAGTTTTCCCTCTTGTGTTCTGCCAAAGCCCAATTCTATCTATACAGAGATCACTGACACTAATGATGTTAATGGTGGATGTGCTGTGTGGATAATTGAGGAAATTAGAGGATAACTTTTTTTTTCCATTTGTAACAGGACTCAGAATACAATTTGCCCTTAGTATGAGAGCAGTCTATTAATATGGGAGAAAAAGGGGGGAAGAATCTTAGCTCTCTAGACATGTTTTTGAACTTGAAACAAATATAGCTGTGCAAATGAATTTAGACTGAGGGCCCAGCCTGAGTCAGTCTATAGGGAAGGAAAAATTTAAATTATACCTGAAAATATGAATAATAGAATGAACCTTGCTCCAGCTCTGTAAATTCAGAGTCATTAGATAGATCATCTCAGTGACATTTGTCAATGTGGAGAGACTAGTGGAAGTTTCTGGGCAGATGGATTTCTTATAACTATATTCAGGACTACAATAATCTGTCCTTTCTTTGAACTGCCCTAAGGAAAAAGGCTTGTGGTCAGAAATTAAATCCATTTTGAGAGTGTTTTCTTTGAAATATTTAATAATTCTGTAATTTCTAGGAAAAATAGGACAAAGATGTAAATGATTGAATTGATAGAATCCCAAGTAAATATTAAACAAAGAGGAATAACTTTTCTTTACTGTTTTGACATTCAACATTATCTAGATGATGTTTATTTCCTCTACAAATAAAATCAATTTAACAAAGGATAGAAATAATGAACAATTTATATAATTAGTAAAGAGTTCATTTCAATTCAGCAAATATATGTATATGTTTATGATGTGTCAAACATTGTGTTATGTACAGAGATGCAACAAAACTACCAAAGTCATTGCAGATAAATAAATACATACATGTATACATAGATGGATGGATAGATAGATGAATAGATGGATAGATGGATGGATGGATAGATAGATAGATAAATGGATGGATAGATAGATAGGTAGATAGGTAGATAGATAGATGGATAGATAGATGGATAGATAGATGGATGGATGGAAGATTCCAAAAAACTCATTGAGGTAAATGCTGTTATTATTATCTCTATTTTACATAAGGAGAATCTTAGACTTAGTCTTCATATCTCTTTTTTAGGCATCTTGAGGGAACATCCCCAGCTCAGCAGAGCGAATTCTATAAAATGCAATAGGAGCTGCTGGCATCACATCAGGCTTCCATAAAAGGGAAGACATGACTAGAGGATCAATGAATCTCAGAACTAGAATGGAGCTGAGAAGCTAACTAGTCCAATATGTCCTGCAGTGAGAATCCTTTTCTTCAAAATTTTCAGCAAGAGTTCATCCAGTCTTTGGCTGAAAATACCCAATGCTGGAGAATTCACTGAATCTAGTATCATTTCAGACACTATGTATTATGCCCAACCTCTGATTATGCTTCAATATAAACTTTTTAATTAAAGGAGAATATTATAAAAAAAACTTGCAGCTGTCGGTGCTAAGTATAGTTACTAATGAGACTACGAACTATGGAAAAGTGGATTGAGTTTCATTAAATTCTATTTTTGGTCATTTTCTTATAATTAAACTCCTCTTTTTTCCCAATTACTTTCATAAAGAAAAGGTGAAAACTATTAAAGTTAATAGAGTCAAATTATTAAATGTTGTATAAATCTGATTTTATGTAAAAAGAAGATGGATGAAGTCTGGCTAAAATAAAATAACTTATTTATTTTTAATAATATCGTATATAATTAACATAATAATTATATAATATAATAATTAAATATTTTATTTATGTATTATAAAATGATTTCAACAGACAAAAAGAAAGAATTATATTACTTTATTACATTCACTTTAGGTATCATATCCTTTCATCAAACGTTTTACTGAATTTACTTTTAAATTAAAAGTTATCTTTGTAATTACTTAAGGTCTGTGTATCCTTTGGTAAAACATTTAACCTCTCTGAACCAGTTTGGTTATTTATAAGAGGAAAGGTTGGGATTTGATTGTTTAGATGGATAAAAGATCATCTGTCTCTACATTTTATGAACCTATACTTTGAAAATTCTAATTTAACTCGAGACATGAGGCAGAAACATAAAAAAGGAGGAGTAATAGTAATAGTAGTAGTAGTAGTAATAATAATAGTAGAAGAAGAAGAATAGCAACAATAACAAAATCAACATCTGATCTTTTCATTTGAAAATGATTTAAATTTGATAAGCAAAATTTTTCATTGAATGTAAACCACAAATTTACAGAATCTATGGTTTAGAAGGTACTTAAACAGCCATTTTCTTTAACTTCAATACACAAGAGAATCCCCACGACTACACATTGATCAAGTGATCATCTAGACTTTCCTTGCAAATTTCTCGAGAGGGTAAGCCTACTTAGCCTATTCTATATTTGTATAGCTAAAATGCTTAGGATTTTTTTTAATATCAAAATGAACCTTAATTTGACTCCTAATAACTTCAAACAAGTCATTAAACTTTTTGTTTCTTGGACTTTTTAAAAACACATTTTGCTGTCTTTCTTTGAGAAAGAATGAAAACGGTCTCATAGAAATCACAAATTATTTTTTGTTGAGTATTGACATGATGTGAGGGAGAAAAAAAGATGATCCAAGAATAAATGAGTCAGAAGCAGATGCTTCAAATTAATTTTTTCTCAAAACCCTTAAGTGCTCAGAGTTAATCATATCAGTTGAGCTATTTGGGGGTTCTCCTGATTTGTTGATCTTTTACATAATTCAATTGGAGTAAAAATGTTCTATCACCCTTTGGGTAGAATTAGCCACAAAGGAAACATCTATTCCTTGTGGCACAACAGAAAAAAAAAGTTTAAGGGGAAACATGTCCTTTATTTCCCTTGACTCAATAAACTGGGTCATGGAGACATGAACAGTTGTTTATCTGATGAAAGAACTATGATGTAATGGAAGCCTTGCCCAGTACTTTAGATGCTTTTTTGGAGAGAGATAATACTTCCATGGCAAGACTTATGCATGGGTTTCCTAATATTTTGAATTTTAAAAGTTCTTCTCTGTTCATTTTGGATAATCTTTGGCAAAATATTGCAAACTGTGACCTTTAAAGATGACTAAACTAATTTGAATCCAAATTTTTTTCATCTACTGTTATTCCTGATTAAGTTGATTAAACAGATACAATTTGTTAATTAAATTGGTTTAAAATGGAATCTATTTGACTGGTTCCATGTACAAACCTTATCTCTACATCAATAAAATATTTATAATATTTATTCTATTGTAGTAGAATTTTTAAAAAAAATTTTATTGTTTGCCAGAACATTGGTGATCAAGAAATAAGAATTCTAGCCCTATCTTCACCACAAGTAGTCCAGAATTTTTCTTACTTACTGTGTATAATAAAGGAACTCATCCATATGGCTCCTATAAAACTGTTCTACCTCTAAAATTTTATAATTTTTTTGGCCTAAAATTCTTCACCTAAGAAATGTCTTTTTGGACTTAAAAATGCATCAGTATTTCAAAAACCCATGAAGGTATTTATTTCACATTTCTATTAAAACACCTCATTTCAATCTTAGAGAATCAAATAAAAACTACTAGAAACAACAACTTTAGAAGAGTTGCAGGATACAAAATAAATCCACATAAATCATCAGCATTTCTGATTATCAAGAAAGTCCAGCAGCAAGAGATACAAAAAGAACTTCCATTTAAAGTAACGGTCGATAATATAAAATATTTTGGAGTCTACCTGCCAAAACAAGGTCAAGAATTATATGAACACAATTACAAATACTTTCCACAAAAAAAAATCAGAACTAAACAATTGGACCTTGGAAGCTTGTTCTAGCAGGGGAGCACAGCTGCTCATATGCCCTTGACCAAGGAACAATACGTCTCTATCAGGGAAGGTCATCCTCTTCAACCAAGTGCACAGATTCACATAGAGCGGTGAGGGAGGAAGGGGATACCGGCCTAGCCAGCCAGATCAATTGAATCAACCCCTGTGATCAATGGGGTGACAGATGTCACAACCAGATCACCTTCACATCCAGATCTAAACAATTGGAAGATTAAGAGCTCATGAATAGGGCAAGCTAATATAATAAAAATGAACAATTCTACCTAAATTAATCTACTTATTCAGTGTCATACCAATCAAATTGCCAAGAAATTACTTTATGGAGCTAGAAAAAATAATAACAAAATTAATCTGGCAGAATAAAAGATCAATAATTTCAAGGGAATTAATGAATAAATGCAAATGAAGGTGGCCTGGCTGTACCAGAGTTAAAAATATATTATAAAGCAGAGGGCATCAAAACCATTTGGTACTGACTAAGAAATAGAGTAATCAATTAGTGTAATAGGTTAATTCACAAGACACAACCATCAAAAGCTATAGATACCTAGTGTTTGATAAACCCAAAGACCCAGGCACAAAAATTGCTAGAAAAATTGGAAAATAATATGACTCATACTAGGTATTGACCAATACCTAACACTCTCTACCAATATAAGATTGAAATGGGTTCATGATTTAGACACAAAGAGTGATACTATAAACAAATTAGAAGAACAAAAGATAATGTACCTCTCAGATCTGAGAAGGAAGGAATTTATGGACTAATAACTACAATAATGTATTACATTATGTAATACAAAATGAATAATCTTAATTGTATTAAGTTAAAATTTTTTTGTACAAAGAAAATCAATGCAGAAAATATTAGAAGGGAAGCAGAAAACTGAAGGAAAAATTTTATATCTAAGGGTTTTAACAAAGGCCTAATTTCTAAAATATATAGAGAATGGATTCAAATTTATAAGAATACAAGCCATTGCCCAACTGATAAATGGTCAAAGGATATGAATAGACAATTTTCAGAAAAAAAATTAAAATCATTTTTAATCTTATAAAAATGCTCTAAATCACTATTGATCAGAGAAATGCAAATTAAGACAACTCTGAGGTACCACTATAATTGAGTAAGCTAAAATTTGGAACTATACTCAAAAACCTATCAAACTGTGCCTACCCTTTGATCCAGCAGTGTTACTACTGGGCTTATACCCCAAAGAGATCTTAAAGAAGGGAAAGGGATCTGTATGAGTAAGAATGTTTGTGGCAGGCCTCTTTGTAGTGGCTAGAAACTGGAAACTGAATGGATGCCCATCATTTGGAGAATGGCTGAGTAAATTGTAGTATATGAATGTTATGGAATATTATTGTTAGGTAAGAAATGACCAACAGGATGAATACAGAAAGGCTTGAAGAGACAAGAACTGATGCTGAGTGAAATGAGCAGAACCAAGAGATCATTATACAATTTTAACAACAATACTGTATGAGGATGTATTCTGATGGAAGTGGATTTCTTCAGCAATAAGAGGATCCAATTCAGTTCCAATTGATCAGTAATGAACAGAATCAACTATACCTAGAGAAAGAACACTGGGAAATGAATGTGGACTACTTGCATTTTTTTTTCTTCCCAGGTTATTTTTACCTTTCTAAATTCGATTTTTCTTGTGCAACAAGAGAACTGTATAAATATGTACACATATATTGTATTTAACACATACTTTAACATATTTAACAAAATAAATGAGTAATCTGAGAAGAAAATAATGATGAATGTTGGAGGGGATGTGGGAAAACTGGGATAATAAGACATTGTTGGTGGAGTTGTGAACTGAGCCAACCATTCTAGAGAGCAATTTGTAACTATAACCAAAGGGTTATCAAACTGTGTGTATTTCCTGACCCACAGTAGCTCTACTGGGCCTGTATTCCAAAGAGATAATCAAAAAAGGATAAAGTACTCACACGTGCAAAATGTTTTTAACAGCCCTTTTTGTAGTGTCAAAAATTGGAAACAGTGTCTACCCATTACGTGGAGAATAGCTGAATAAGTTATGGTATATGAATGTTTTGGAATATTATTGTTCTATAGGAAGTGATCAGCAGGATGATTTTAAGAAGGCTTGGAGAGAGTTGCATGAAATGATGCTAAGTGAAGTGAATAGATCCAAGACAACATTTTACGCAGCAACAACAGGATTATGTGATGATCAGTTCTGATGGATGTGGCTCTTTTCAACAATGAGATGTTTGGGCCAATTCCAATACACTCGTGATATAGAGTGACATCTGAATCCAGAGAGAGGATTGTGGCTTATATTATTAATTTCTCAAGACAGTAAAATTTATTGCTTTAAATTACTATCTGAACAATCAAATTTATCAATAGTCACAGGAAAAAATGCTATAAATAAATATTGATTAGAGAAATTAAAATTAAAATAACCCTGAGATACTACTTTTACCTAACAAATTGGCTAGCATAACAGAAAAGAAAAAAATGACAAATTCTGGGGTGGATATTGAAAAATTAGGACAATAATGAATTATTGATGAGGTTGTGAACTAGTCCAACTGTTCTGGGGAATATTTTAGGATGATTCCAAAAGTGCTAAAATTTGTGGATATCCTTTGATCTAGTAATTCCAAAACTAAGTTTTTATGTCAAAGTGATCAAAAAAGGAGAAAATGACCTAGTCATCCAAAAATATTTCTAACGACTCTTTTTGATTTTGAAAAGAATTGGAATTTGATATATTACCCATCGATTGGGGAATGACTAAAAAACTTGTAGTTTATAATTTGATAGAATACTTGTTTGTTGTAAGAAATAATATGTAGGATAGTTTCAGAAATACCTGGGAAGACATGTGAATTGTTGTCAAATGAAATGAGTAGAACCAGGACAGTATTATATATGGTTGGAGTAATATTGTATAATGATCAGCTGTGAATAACTCAGTAATACAATGATGAAAGACAGTTCCAAAGGACACATGATAAAAAATATATCATCTTCCTCCAGACAGAGAATTGATGAACTCTGAATGCAGATAGAAGCATTAAAACTATTTTTCTTGGGTTTTATTGTATGTCTTCTTTGCAATATGGTTACTAAAGAAATATGCTTTTCATGACATGTATAACATATTACATTGTGTGCCTTCTCAAAGAGTGTGGGAAGGGAATTAAAAAAGAGAAAATTTGAAACTCAAATTTTTATTTTTTTTTTGGTATTAGATTTTTTTATTATAGTTTTTTTTATTTACAAGATATATGCATGGATAATTTTTCAGCATTGACAATTGCAAAACCTTTTGTTCCAATTTTTCCCCTCCTTCCCCCTACCCCTTCCCCCAGATGGCAGGTTGAATAATACATGTTAACTATGTTAAAGTATAGAAACTCAAATTTTTAACAAGATAAAAGTTTAAAAGTTTGTACATGTAATTGGGAAATATTTAATAAAATACATTAAAATACATATTTTAAAAGGATTATAATCTGAGTAGAAAGTATTTTCTTAATATTTAAATTTAGCATTAAAATAATAATATTTAGTTTCTTCTCTCTCCTCCCCCACAAAATAACACACTTTAGATGTATAACTTTTTAAAATTAAAAAAAATATAAAAGAACCCTATACAACTAAACATGTCTCTTAAAAATATTTTGGGGAAATGGAATTCCTGTTGGATATATAGTGATAATAATAATAATAATCAAAAGAATATATTATCAGAAAATCTGACCAAGATTCTCTGAAATAATCTGATCAATGGATTCATATCATAGATGGGGAAAGTGATGTATAAAGAAGACAAAAAATTTTGTCCAACAATTAAAATATACAAGATCTGGGATTAAAATCAAAATCCTTGAATTGCATCCTTAGATGTAAAACTTTTTAAAATTAAATATATATATATATACATAAAAGAATCCTATACAATTAAACATGTCTCTTAAAAATATAAATGCCTCTTTGCCATATAAATTTAGCTTATTTACTATCATGATAAGTTTACAGAGCGTTTTTTCTAAAAAATTGCTAGGTTCTGCATTTTTTCCCTTAAATTGGGACATTTAGATACTCTTTTGTGCTGCCACTATCAAGTCAATTAATATTTATTAAGAGCCTATTGTGTGATAGGCACAGTGCACTGGTGATGAAAAGAAAGACAGAAAAGCAAGAGACAGTTTGGGATGTCAAACAACTTATAACCTAATGGAGGAGATAGCACCAGCATGAGAGAGGGATGGGAGGAAGGAAGGGAGGGAAGAAGAGAAGGAAGGAAGGAGAGAGATAAAGAGAGAGACAGAGAGAGAGAGACAGAGACAGACCAGACAGAGAAACAGAGACAGAGAAAGAGAGACAGAGAGAGGAAAAAGGAGGGAGGGAAAGAGAGAAAAAGAGATGGAGAAAGAGAGAGACAGAGATAGGGACAGAGAAAGACAGTGGGGAGAAGAGAGAGGGAGAGATACAGAAACAGAGGAAGGGAGGGAAAGAAGGAGGGGAAGAAAGAGAATTATATTCATAGATCCCCAGCAATCTATCTGTCTGTCTGTCTGTCTATCTATCTATCTATATATTTGATTAATTTTTTCCTTCTCCTCCTCCAAGACATTCAAGTAGATATTGATCTCTTCTCAGTAGATGTCTTCAATCAAAGGCTGGAGGATCATCTGTTACATATGTTGTAGATGGGATTCATTTTCAGGTATGGACTGAAGTAAATAGTTACTATC
This sequence comes from Antechinus flavipes, assembly GCF_016432865.1. Lineage (NCBI taxonomy): Eukaryota > Metazoa > Chordata > Mammalia > Dasyuromorphia > Dasyuridae > Antechinus > Antechinus flavipes. Next base: position 63,757,851 of record NC_067403.1, on the reverse strand, counting down.
ATCCTTTCACACGCTAAAATCTGTGATCTTCAGAGCATTATTACAAATTTAACTTCGTAAAAACTTTAATTTTGAAAAGTTCTGATTGCTACAAATTCCAATTTAGTAATAAGGACAACACACATTCATCATGACTACATATTGTCTTTTAAAGATGAAAATTCAACTTACTTATTGACTCTCTAGTATATTATAAAGGAAGATAAATGTCTATGTTTCATTTGGCAGGAAATGTTTTAAAAAAAAAACTCACCCTTCTAAGTATAAAAGGGATCATTATAGGAGAAAAATGAGGGGTGGGGGAGTTGCTAATCAAATTTTGTTTTATTATTTGTGCTCAGTGTTCTAGCCTATTTAGATCTTTTTGAATCCTTATTCTATCATCTGAAGTATTATTTTTTTCCCTCCCACTTTGTGTCCCCTGATAATTTTGCTACTTTTGGGAAAAGAAAAGCTCAATTGCGTAAGCTTTCTGTACAAGACTTAGCACTCTTCCAAAGGAGGAGCAATATCAGAGCAAGGTCTGATTGGGGTGAAGTCATCAGGACTTAATTTCATAGTGTAAATTTTAGAGGTCACTGACGATACTTGCAGTCCTCTCCTACAGTAAATAACTAAGTTTTGCAACTAATTACAAGAATAATGAATTAAAATTAAAAGCTATTGGATGTTTTCCTACAGGCTGTATTCTAGTTCTGTCCTGTTTGATTTTGCTTTCCCTCTCCATGAGAGAGAGATCCAGATTGCAGTATTTTGGGTATATTTCTTAAAGCTTTAACAAAAACTTCTCATTACAATTCTGAGAAATAAGACAGATTAATTAAAAAAAAAAGACTTGAAGATTCGAGAGAGGATATAAAACCAAGATGGGAGAGTAAAGGCAGAAACTTGCCCAGCTTCTCCCTTAAACTGATCCAAATAACTCTAAGCAAATTTCAGAGTTTTCAGAATACCCCAAAAGATTGGGTAGAACATTTTCCTGCCAAAGGCAACTTAGAAGCTCTGTAGAAAAGGTCTGCAACAACAGGGTGGGGGTCTGGGAGCACTACATGTTGGCACACGGGCCCAACCTCTGCATCAGTGGCAGTACTGCTGACTTCCAGACCTCTCAGCCCAGAAATACCAAAAAGGAGCTGGAAGTTCAGCAGAAAAGGTCTGTGGGACCAGAGTGGGAGCCCAATCCTCAATCCCAGGGCAGGCCCTCCCCCTCTTCCATCTGCAGCCTGGACTCCAGCATCAACAAGGTGGGACCTCTCAATCAGCAGCAGTGCTGGAGACTTCTGTACTTCTCAGGCTGTGGACATCAGGGAGGAGTCTGTGGCAACTGGGTGGGAGTCTGGTAAGCACCTCAATTCAGTCCCCATCAACAGAGCCCTAGTCTGGGCCAGAAAACTGGATCTTGCAGCTACTGTGGGATGTGGACACAGTTAACAGCTCCAGGGCAGAAAAGGGTGCTTATGATCAGATTGCTATAAGGATTTCTGAAAACAGTGGCACAAAACCCCTGAAGCTTGGGACAGGGCTGCTGCCACTCTGGAAGCAGAACCTTACTTTAACAGAGACTTAAACTCCAAGTAATAGGGTAGGAAAATGAGCAGAAAATAAAAACATTATTTCTAACCATTGAAAGTTATTATTTTGACAAGGAGGATCAAAACATACACTCAGAAAATGATAACAAAGTCAAAGCTCCTACATTGAAAAACTCCAAGAAAAATAAGAATTGGATATGGACTATGGAAGAGCTCAAAAGGGATTTTGAAAATCGAGTAAGAGAAATAGAGGAAAAATTAAGGAAAAATTTGAGAGAGATGAAAAAGGAAATTAAAAAAAAAAAAAACAACTAATTGGAAGAATGCCTTAAAAAGCAAAATTGGCCGATTGGGAAAGGAGGTAGGAAAGCTCACTGAGTAAAATATTTCTTTAAAAATAGAATCAAGCAAATGGAAGCTAATGATTTTATGAGACATCAAGATATAATAAAGCAAAATAAAAAAAAAATAGAAAAAAGTGAAATATTTCATTGGAAAAACAACTGACCTAGAAAATAGATCCAGGCGAGATAATTTTAAAATTATTGATCTATTTGAAAGTCATGATAAAAAAAGAGACTGGTCATTATCTTTCAAGAAATTATCAAAGAAAACTATCCTGATATTCTAAAATTAGAAGGGAAAATAGAAATTGAAAGAATCCACTGATCACTTCCTGAAAGAGATGCCAAAATAAAAACTCCCATGAATATTATATTCAAATTCCAGAACTTCCATGTCAAGGAGAAAATATTGGAAACAGAGAGAAAGAAATAATTCAAGTATAGTGGAATCACAGTCAGGATAACACAAGATTTAGCATCTTCTAAATTAAAACCCCAGAGAATTTGGAATATAATATTCCTAAGAGCAATGGAGCTAGGATTGCAACCTAAAATCATCTATTCAGTAAAACTGAGTATAATCCTTCAGAGGAAAAGGTGGTCATTCAATAAGATAGAGAAGTTTCAAGCATCTGTGGTGAAAAGACCAGAGTTGAATGGAAAATTTGATTTTTAAATATAAAACTCTAGAGAAACATAAGAAGGCAATCAAGGAAGTGATATCATAAGGGTCTTAATAGATTTTTCTTTTTACATACCTATATGGGAGGATGATACTTATAACTCATTAGAATGTTCTAATTGTTATGGCAGTTAGATGGAATATATATATAGACAGAGCACACAGTTGTAAATTGAATATGAAGGGATAATATCTTTTTTTTTTAAAATGATGAAATTAAGGGGTGAGAGAAGAATGTACTGTTAGAAGGGAAAGGGCAAATTGGAATGCTGAAAATTACTTGCCATAAAAAAGTGGCAAGAAAAAGATTTTACAATGAAGATGTAGAGGGGGAGTGGAGAGTGAATGAATAAACCTTATTCTCATCAGACTTGGTTCAAATAGGAAATAACATATGTACTCAATAGGGGTATGGAATTCTATCTTACCCTGCAGGAAAATAGGAGGAGAATGGGATGTGAGAAGGGAGGAAGGGTGATAAAAGACAGGACATATTTGGAGAGGGAGTGGTTAATAGCAAACTACTTTTGTGGAGGGGCATAGTGAAAGGAAAGAGAGAATAAATGGGAGAGAAGAAATACAATTAGCAATAATAATTGTAATTTTTTTTCAAAGCATTTTTTTTGATGAAATCTTATTATTCTCTGGAAATAATGAGCAGAATACTCTCAGGAAAAAAAAAAAACTGGAAAGTCCTTCATGAACATATGCTGTATACAAAGTAAAAGCAATGTTTTATGATGACCAGTTGTAAATGACTTTGCTATTCTCAGAAATACAATCATCTAAAATTACTCTGAAGGACTTATGATGAAAAATCTTATCCATACTCAGAGGAAGAACTGATAATTTCAATAAAGATTGAAGAATTCTCCTTCCCAAAAACAAACAAACAAATAAAAAAGATTCTGGAATAAAATGTGTTCTAGAATCTTAGCTCCTAACAAAGTATGTGACTGGCAGCCTGGTGTAAGATTTTAATTGAAATATTTGAATCCAGCATTTTACAACTTGAAAAGAAACATGGATATTACAGTCAATAGGAGATCGGTTTTAGAGAAAGAAAACAATGATTTTAATTCCTGAATCTTGACTCTGGTCAACTCACTTGACCTCTTAGTAGTCAAAGTAAATCTCTTAGGGGACTGAAACACTTTTGTTTCAAACATTGAAACAACCATTGTTGGTGGAGTTGTGAATTGATCCAATCATTCTCAAGGGCAATTTGGAACTATACCCAAAGGACTATCAAACAAAAGGGTGTATGCTCTTTGATCCAGTAATTTTTCTACTGGACTTATCTCCCAAAGAGCTCATAAAAAAAGGTAAAAAGACCTTTATGTGGAAAAATGTATGTAGCATCCTTTTTTGTAGTGGCAAAAAGCTGGAAACTGAATGATGTCCTTTTGCTGGGGAATGGCTGAATAAGTTATGATGTATGAATGTTATGTAAAATTATTATTCTATAAGAAATGACAAGGAGACTGATTTCAGAGAGTTGTGGAGAGAAATGCATGAACTGATGCTAAGTGAAGTGATTAGAACCAAGAGAATATGGTACACAGTAACAGCAAGATTATACGATGATCAATTCTGTTAGATGTGACTCTTTTTTTTTTAACAATGAGGTGATTCAGGCCAATTCCAATAGACTTGTGATGGAAAGAGCCATCTGCATCCGGAGAAAGAGCTATGAAGGCTGAATTTGGATCAAAGCATAATATTTTCATCTTGTTTGCTTGGTTTTTTTTCCCTTCTTTTACCTTTTAATCTGATTTTTCTTGTATAGTATGATAAATATGGAATATATTTAGAAGAACTGCATATGTTTAAATTATGTTAAATTGCCTGCTGTCTATGTTCAGGGGAGAGGGATGGAGAAAAATTTGGATCACAAAGTTTTGCAAAAGTGAATGTTGAAAACTATCTTTGCATGCATTTGGAAAATAAAAATCTATTAAAATTAAAAAAAAAAGAATTGTAACTCAAACCTTTAAATAAAAATGCCTTTTTAAAAAGACTATGAGTTTCAGAGAAAGTGTCAATCTGCATTTATAGAAGGAGTTTTGTTAGTCAAATCATAGGACCAGTTATTACCTCTGTCTGCCACATATTACTTCTTAATATTAAGCAAATCCCTTAACCTTTTGTGTATAGCAGTTTCCTCATTGTTAACTGAAAGAGTTGGTCTAAATGAGCCTTATTGTCTTATTCCATTTCTAGTCATACAATTCAGTTTTTAAAGCCTTTACCTCTTTGAACTTCTATTACTAATCTGAAAAATGGTGATTAGATTAGATGATAGCTGAGATTCCTATCACTTTTTTTGTGTAAGTGGTAGAGAAAGATACATCACAGCAATGAGAAGATATATTGCTGTTGGTGATAGTCATGGTATGTCATGGAAAAAAATGTAATTAGAATCTATACACATGGACTCAAATATTGATTTTAAAATTTAATATTAATTAATTCACCGCTATGAGTTTTAGATTCCCCATTTGAAAAATGAAATCACAATTCCTGTACTACTTACCTAAAAGACTTATTGTGAGAAAAAGTTTCCCAAACCTTAAAATACTTTAAATGTTATTTACTATTATGCTAGATAAGGAAAAATGAAAGAGGAACTGAGGAGGAAAATGAGATTAAATGTAAATGAAGAGACAGGGCCAGGATAAAGAAAACATGGCTAACCTCATGCAAGAATTCAAACCACAGTAGTATGTTGAGCTCTTTCTCTCCCTCTCTGTGTGTGTGTCCCTCTTTCTTCCCTCTCTCTCTTGTCTTTGTTTATCTGTTTCTGTTATCTCTGTCTCTGTGTGTGTGTGTGTCTCTCTCTCTTAGAGCCGACTGTCCTTGATATGAAACTAGCTTCCCTTTCTTCCTAACATTCCAATTCAATCCCCCTGCTGTTGTAAAATTGTATGCGCCATGCTTCTACAGCCAGAACCTCACCAAATAATTAGTATCTCACCTAGAACCTACCCCTCTCCCTATGGTCCTTGCCTGCTTTAGTTAATTAAAGGTGATGAAGGATGCTGGCAACTTACATTTCCACTAAGAGGAGGGAAAAGATCCTGGCACAGTCTGGGTATAATGAGTCTGAGGATCATCTATCTTCTTTCAAATGGTCAGAAAGGAATGATGTTAATTTTATAGTTTAAAAAAAAAAAAAGAAAGAGATCATCTTGTTGCCTCTTTTCTCTACTTAGAGTTTTTGGCAAAAGACTGGAGAGAAAACAAAGAACAAAAGTTAGAAAAAAAATGTTAGCTACAAAGTCAGAACGTGCTGCAGCAGGAATCCACCAGCTGTCCTTGAAATGTGTATTATTTACATGAAATAGCCTTTTAACTCTGCTCCAGTAGGAAAAAATAATATGTAGTCATAGCCATACCAGCCATCAACAACATCCTATAAATTATCTGAGGATAGAAATGGTCATTTAAGCCTCTGGACAATCAGAATTGAAAAAGAACTGAGAAATTGTTACCAGGAAAAAAAAATCATAGTTTTTTCCTTCTTTTTCCTTAAGTAGGAAAAAATACTATATTATTATTTTTATTATTAGATAGTGATGAAGTGTCTATTTTAGCCATTTGGAGCAAATGAAGATTCTTGCTTAAAAGGAATTATATTTTTAGAAATCATCTTTTAGATTCTTGAATTATTTTTAACTTACATGATAGTGGAATATTTCAGTTTTGAGAAAGAGATAATTGACATTCTCACACAGCTTCAGGGCAAAAGGAGTCAAGGGGAAAAGAGGCTGGTTAAACAGCAAACACACAGCAGGAAGGATTATTTTTATACATAACAATTAGCAGAGGGCCAGAGTGAATCTGTAGAAGCAAAAGACCATTTGGCACTTCTGGCCCTCTAGGCACCTTAGAGTGGAAGTGCTTGGCTAACTGTATTAATTCTTTCTGGAAACTTTTTCTTTATCATGATTAAAGCCATATGACTCAGAATTTAGTAACAACTACTATGTGCAGACATTGTTCTGTGCTTGATTGTGGAAGAACAAATGTAGAAATGAAATATTCTTATCCTCAAGGAGCTATGTTCAACTGGGGAAATAAGCATGTACATCTGTGTGTTTGTATGTGTGTATACACACATATATATTTACATATATGTACACACATATATGTACATATATGTATAAAGATACACAAATATAATTTAAATATGTTTATCTCATATACACATATAAATTATTTAAATGAATAATTAATATATAGAGTCACTTTTTAAAGAGGAAGTTCTAGCAGCAGAGGGAATTTGAAAAACACTAAGATCAGCTGGTTGGTTCAGTAGTTAGAGCCCAGGAGTAAGGAGGGTCTGAGTTCACATTTGGTTTCAGACATTTACTAGCTGGACACTTAATCCCATTTGCCTCAGGGGGGAAAAAAAAATTAAAAGCACTGTGTAGTTACAAAAAAAAATCTACATAATCACACTATGAGTTTGATAGCTCAAGGATGATCATCTTCATTTTAGAGATGGAAAAACTGAGGATATATGTGAAGTGATAACAGTGACAGAGCTGGGATCAATAACTATTTATAAAGCACTTTATAATCTTCTACAACTGGGCCCTCACTACTGCTAGGCAATCCTTTTTTACTTTATCAACTTAGTATCCCAGTCTTCACAGAGGATCTTCTAAATCTTATTTAATTCTCCTCAAACCTGCGCTGGCTGTTCCTACCTCCCCCCAAAAGGCTAAGGATATGTACTCTTAGCCTTTATTTTGGGAGGGGGATAAAAGAAGCCAGGGAATATACTTAGAAACACACACACACACACACACACATATATATATATTTATATATCATCTATGTATGAAGGATCTGTAGAGTTGAAATAATAATTCATTCATTCACTTCAAAGACATTTAATAAGTGTTTTCTGTGTGCCAGGTGCTGTGCCAAATATTGGGGCACAGAGGGAAAAAGTGAAAAAGATTCCACTCACAAGGAGCTTTCATTTCCACGGGAAAGACACCATGTACACATATGTGTTGCAAGTATCATAAGCTTTGTGACATTCTTCTAGCATAAGTGAGTCCCTCTTGGGAGGGCAACAGTTCCCCTGTTGGCTCTTGTTTTCTAGGTCTGGGTTGACAATGCAAGCTGCAACTATCTGGCAAGAAGGAAAATCCCTGTCCAGGGACAAGTTTATGTCTAAGGAAAGACCCATGGGTCATCCAGAGAGTTCGAGGAAAACAAGCCTCATAATGAATTTGATTGTTGTGAGTGTTGTATAGCGAAGAGGTTCTGTTCAAAATTTAAGTTTTATTGACAAGTAATATTCCCCTACTCACAAATTTTCATTGCTTTTCTTATAAAATATGAAATCCTTAGCCTAGTAATTGCAATCCTCTAAAATATGACTTCAACTTGCTTTCACATTATTATTCAATATTCCTTCTAATATTCTTTCTTTCAGTAAAATTTGCCTAGTACATTTTTTCCTGATACATAAAATCCTATTTTACACTTTTATGCCTTTGCATAAATGATTCCTTATGATTAAAATGCATTCCCCTCCTCTCACTTCTATTTTGTAATTAGTAAAATACTTAGCCTCCTAAAAGTACAACTCATCTGCACAATTCTACAAGGGGCTTTTCCTGATCCTACTGATTAGTATGTCTTTACTTTTGAAATTACTGTTATTCCTTAGTAGTTTTTTTTTGCATTTACATTTTGTTGTATTTGGAATTTTCATACCCCCTACCTCTATCCCATATTAGTATATGCTCATTAGGAACAGAGATTTTTTTTCTTTATGTTTGTTTTTCTACTATCTCCAAAAATCAGCATAGTGCTTTGCACAAAATTTCTGTTTAATAAATATCTGTTGAAATATTTGAAGAGAGGGTATCATGTTGAAGTAGAAAACTTTGTGTTCTTTTAGAGGAAAGAAATAGAAAAAATAGAAGTTATTGGAAGATAATTTTGTATGTCAGTTATTTTCTGTCATATCCAACTCTTCATGACTCCTTTGGGAAGTTTCATGGCAAAGATCTAAAGTGGTTTGCCATTTACTTCTCCAAATAATTTTATAGAAAAGGAAACTGAGGAAAACAAGTCAAATCTGACTTGCTCAGATTTACACAGCTAGAATGTTTCTGAGGCTGATTTGAACTCTTCCTGACTCCAGGCTCAGCACAGTGAGATCCACTAGCACTCTAGAGAGATCCACTGTCAACTCAAAATGCTGTGACAAGTTGAGAAAGTCTACAGAAGATTTGCCTAGAGTGAAATTGAAAGAATATAAGACAAGATATTTGCCAGAGGTGGATGAACTTTGAATTATATCACTAGAGAAAACTAAATGGATGCTTAAATATTTGATAACATGAACAACAACTTCATTCATTATAACAGAACAACATCCAACATTTTTTACAATCCTTTGATTTTCAAATGATATAACATATATTACTGATAATTGAATTTTAAAATAATACTAAAAGATTGATACTGCCATGCAGGAATTAAGGTTCAGTGAGCTTAGAGTTTTACAATTGTGGAATGGGCTACTTTTTTTAAATGAACAACTTTGTGATATTAGAAATGTTCAAAGAAAAGGAGACATTAGTGAAGGATGTTGGTGGATTTTAAGCTGTGGGCATGATATTGGTCATAATGAGTTCTAGTTTACCCTCCCACTCTAAAAGACTAAAAAAGAAAAAAAAAGTAAAGAAAAAAGAAGCATTATTACAAATGTACAAAAAAGAAACCAACAAAAGATCTATTGTGGCCATTGCCATTATAAATAATGAGTAATGGAGAAGATTAGTCCTTTTCCAACTCAGGCTCTCTTCAAAATCAAACATAAAAAAAAAACCTGCATTTTCATAACAATCAGATTACTTAAGTGTTCTAATAGTATCATAAACCACCATGCAATGAAATGGAGTATTTTTTTCTATTGTGGCTACAATCTATCTCACACAAACTTTACCAAGAGTTAGTGGAAAATACCTTAGCTTTTCTGAAATCTTTTCTCCTTCTTCCTTATACTATTTGAATAACTATAAAATTTGGTCAAGAGAATTATTTTCATGAGACCACACAATAGTGCTGGACATAGATTGGGCCCTTGATTAGTCAATACTTCTTATGAATCATAGATTTTTTTTTACTGTAATGGTCATTACTAGGGAAAAACAACAGACCTATTTATAACAGTTAATAAATCTATTCCTGAGTGAAAGTGAATTATATCAGTGGACCATGAGGATTTTAATGGGAATCAAACAAACAAAAAAAATGAACCAAAAAAAAAAAAAAACAGAATTTAAGTTCAAAATCACCTCACTTTACTCCAACCCACACCTTTTTTACATATTCTACATTCTAGTCATACCCAGATGCCAGTTATCTTCCTTTTGTCTTTTCTTCTTCTAAGCATTTTTACATACTAACGCTGTTCCTATATGCTAGAATGTGCTTTTAAAAACTCTTTTTGTGATCTTCTTCCTTCATTTCTCAGCTTAGGTTCCACCTTTATGAAATCTTTCTTTGATCCCACACCTAAAAGCCATGCTGGGATATGGAGTAGTCCAGGACTAACAACTCTAGCATGGAGGCTGTTGAGCCCTTTTCAGGGCTACTTATCTACCTTTGGAATCTATATTTCACACCATTTCTTCTGTGGCTCTAAGAAGATGTAACATGACAAGCAGTCATATCGTGATAAAAACATCTTGGCTGAGAAGCTTAACCAGATTGAGGGGAATTAAGAAATTTTTAAATCTATTGGTGAATTAGGGGCACATCTACTCTAAACATGTTAAGACTTTCTCCTGCAGAATGAGAACAATATCTTCCAATGTCCATGAAGCAGGTCCTATGGAACTCTTAAAAGTTTGGTCATAGCTGGAAAACCCCAAGATCATGCCCTATGTCTTGGATCATCATCGGTCCTTTTGACTTTTGTCTCCCCACTGGACTTCAATGATTCTGGAAAAGAGAATGAATTACATGCATCATTTCATGCACAAGTCAAGACATGATGACATGATATCATTGGTCCTCTTCTAAAGTGGAGAACAAATAACCGAATTCATGTATCTCTTCTCAGACTTTCTTAAAGCACTTTGGCTAGATCTCTACCCTTGCCTCTGTCTACCTTGCACTCTGGAGTGTTCAGATGGCACTTACTGGCTCAAGAAAACTAATTATTACAATTTCATTGTGAGCATAACCTGGAAATTAGCAAATATTACAAATCAGGACTTTATTTTTTTGATTATGTAGAATTAAGGAAATAATAAAGGAAATATTAATAATGTACTGTTTTTAAAGACCTAATTAATAAACATTTACCAGAAAATTCTGGCTTTCATCATACTAATTTGTATATAACTTACATTGTTGTTAGTCATTTTCAGACTCTTGTTATGACTCTATAGGGTTTTCTTGGTGAAGATACTGGGGTACTTTTCCATTTCTTTCTTCAGCGCATTTAGGTACAGTTAAGTGACATTCTTAGAGTCCCAGAATAGTGAATTTCTAAGTCTGAATTTGAAAGCAGTTCTTCCTGGCTCCAGACCCAGTACCCCAATGGTCTATCCACTGAGATACCTTTTCCCTTAAGTTATGTATTCCTTATGTTCTCGAAAGGTCCTTGAGGACAAAAAACTATATTGTTTTTCATCTTTTGACCTCTAGGGTGTACATAGTGACTTACACATAGTTTATTAAATTGAATGGAATGCAGTGGAAATTATTTAACTCTTTTCAAGAACAAGCCTGAGGTTAGGAACATTGCATTTCTCTAATTTTTCCACAAAATTATTCATGGATGCAATCTGATTCTAGAGTTGAGAAGAGATAAGTACTGTTAGTTGGATGCATATGAGAGAGACATCTGCTGGCAGGATTTGAGGAGTTCATTTGAGTATTTTTTTTCCTATAGTTATCTCTCTAAAATTTTTTTCTGTCTTTCAGTATTGGAGGGATAGGAAAATATAGTTCTCTAATTCAGGCATCATATATTTTATTGACAGAGCTATAATTTATCAGTTCAAAATGAGTAAATATATTTGTACATCTTAAGGAATCATGTCAGAAATATGCATTGAAAACCTCTCATCTTCCCCTATTTCACTGAAGAAAGAAGCACATGTACATAATGAACAGCTTTTATGGCACATTATTATATTGACTGGATCCTAGAATCTCATAATTGCAAGAGAGCTCAGGGGTCATTCCATCTAGCCCCTGTCACTCCATGGACTTATTCTCAAAAAATAGAAATGAATAGATGATCTGTGAGCAATTTAATAGAAACAAGTTATGATCTGAGAACTCTAAAGACTGAAGAGCAAACTCTATCTACAATCATCTGAGTATAATAATATCAAGTTCTATGCTTCATTGTGGCAAATTGTTCATTCTTAGGAAAGATCTATCTATACAGATTTCTTATCAGGATGAGTATTAAATATCTAGGGACATTCAAACTACTTCCAGTTATTGAGGATGCTAGATACATTTAAAAAGAAAAGGGAAATAATAGGATGTGAATGAGAGATCAAATTTTATTTAAAATGAAATCCACACCTATTCTTCTACTTTTTTTCTTCTATGCAAATACATGGTCATGGAGGCATTTATCAATACCACTATTGATATAATAAGTTTAAAATCATTCAAATACTTTGCTTGTTCTGTCATCATACAGTGTCAAGTTTTAAGCTGCAAAATTCAAGACAAACTTTGAATTTGATGCCATGGTTGCTATTTTATTATTGTCGCTTACCTCCCTACATATCACATCAGGAAATACCATTTTACCAAGTGCCCATTTCTGAGTTGATTTAGTCCATATAGTATGGCAGGACAGAAAGATTACTGGATTTAAAATAAGAGGATGTAAGTTCAAATCTTTGATCAACTATTTACTAACATGTGGTCTCGGATAAATCACAACTTTTCTTGACCTCAGTTTCCCCATCTATGGTCAAAAGAGAAGACTTTTAGCTTTCCCCTCCAGTTCTAAACCCATGGTCCTTTGAAAGAAAGCCAAAACTAAACTAATGATAATAATAATAATAATAATCAGCTATGTGTGAATAGAGCAGCCTAATGATTTTAGCCTCCTGAAATAGCTTTCCTTTTTCATGAAAGCACTGGAAAAATAACCAATAGTTTTATTTATAAATGTGTTTTTTTTTTGAGCAACTATGTGCAAGATAAAAAAAGAGTTTGCTTCAATCTTTTAAAACAAATTTCTTGTCCTTCAAACCCTTGGCTTATCTGTCCATTTGATCTAATTCCTTTTCCCGTTGGCTCTGCTCCTGCTTCGTTGCTCTCTTTATCCCTTTGTTCCAAGGATGGCTTGCTACATCAGTGACCTTTATTGAGTGTCTCAAACCGCAACTCTTTTTTCAGGATGGCAATAAAGAAGAAGGCATCATTGTCCAGCCCCAAGTCTGAGGTCCCACATGAATGTCATTATAGATCATGATGATGTTATAAAAAAGATTTTGCCTTAAAATACTGGCCCTTTAACTTTCTTTTTCTTCTATATCTTTAGTACTCTCAGCTTCAAATCATTTCTCTCCTCTTAAAAAAGTCTCTCTCTCTCTTTCTCTCTCTCTCTCTCTTTCTCTGTCTCTCTATCTCTCTCTCTTTCCCTCTCTCTCTCTTTCCTCTTCCTCCCTCTCATGCACTCTCTCTCTCTCTCTCCCCTAGAAGTCAGATTTAAATTTGGAAATGGCCTTAGAAGTTTTTTAATCCATTTCCCCTTATATACCTCCCCCAATCCCTTTTACAGGTGAGAAAATATGGCCTAGACATTTTGTGCATCATACAGGTCATCAATAGCAAACCCAGAATTTTAACCTAATTTCTCTGAGTAAAAATTCAGTTCTCTTATCATTGCATTACACTACCCTTTCTCTGAATAAACACAATTTAAAGCCAATTCTCATATTTATTTTCTCACTTAAATTTTCACCAGTTCTTAGCTTCTAAAACTCTTCTGATAGGGAAGCAATATAATAATCACTGACTCAGGAGGTAAAGGACCTGGCCTGAAACTCAGCTTCTGATGTTTAGTACTGGGGTAAGACTGGATAACTTCTGTGGACCTTAGTTTCTGCTTCTATAAAATGCAAAAGTTGGATTATATAGTCTGCTTTGTTTCCTCTTCCCCTGTATCCTCCTAGGAGCCATCCTATTCCATTCTACTGATTAAATTCCTTGCCTCTGATGACTTCCTCTTCATTAACTTTTCATTTTCATTTTCATTCTCTTATATTTCTCATTTTATCTTTGCCATACGAGATCTTACTCTATACTAGGTTTTCTTATTGATTTCTATTTGATTTTTTTAACTGGCCTGTTAGTATTCATAGTGATGGCTCTTTCTTTTCTTGAATGTCACATTTAGTAGTGGTACGATATAGAGTATAACATTAAGTAAAACTTAATTTTTTCTACTCACAATTCCTTTTTATCAGAGACATTTTCACATGATCCCAAGTATCTAGATATATAGAATATGTATACAAATCAAACATTTACTGACAATAAATCATGATTTCATGACCCTTACATTCAGTTAGGAGACCTCATATGGTATATTGAACCACAGTTTAGGAAGCTGGGAATAGAAGACAGAGAGCTGATCTGAGAGCCAGAAAGACTTCTGAGACAGTGTATGATCTCTTAGCATGTTAAACCACTTTTTAAGATAATAACTTAAGAAGGAGTGAACTTGTACAGATAGAAGTTTCATCTCTGATAGTTCTTTGGAATGAAATCACAGGGCTAGTGCCTTTATATAATCCTATCTTGCCATTAATGAATGAGTTATGATGAGTCAATATACTTCTCACTGGGGTCTGGCCCTCTAATGGCAAGTGTCATTAAATAGCACCTTGTCAATCCTTGGGGGACTTTGTTGATGGACACAAACTCAAACTCTTAATTGTTTAGTGATGGCTGAACCTAAAAGATGGAGGGGATTATACAAATCATAAATTGGAATCAAGGAGCTACTTGGGGTAAATTGTGGAGATAAAGAAAATGAGTCTCAGAGAAGTTAAAATACCCAGACTATTTCCAGACCTGCAACTTGTAGTTTGGCAAGATGTGGCAGGGCCTAATTTCCATTGACAAAGACTTTAAGAACCCAGGATTACTTCTATGCCCTGATAAGGTAACAGATACGGAATTTTTTGAGGACATATGATATACAGTTTGATTGAGACAAAATATTACATTAAGTAATTTTATTTAAGTGAGTGTATTTTCCAATGCAAATTTTCAGTAATAGTGGTTAGTCTTGAACTTGGAGTGAAAATGCTCTGGATTTCAATTGCATCTGAAACACTTCTTGTGTGACTCAGGGCAAGTCATTCTATCTGAGCTTCAGAATCTTTACTAAAATGGGGGAAATAATAACTCCTCCTTTAGAGGATTGGTATGAGAATCCAGTGAGGCAATTTATATAAACTTTTTTTTTTAAATCAGATGATAAAAATGTCAGATCTTCCCCTTACTGGACACAAGGATCCATTTTTTTGTCTGCATAACTGGGACCTTTCATGGCATTTGACAAACAGTAATTACTTAAAATACTTGTTGATTAACTGATTCATCATTATTATTATTGTTATTGTTATTATTCTTTGATTTTTCTGTACTAAAGAGTTTAGTCCATAGTAAAAACTCTGAGCGAATTGCTTAGTAGTTTCCTAAAATCAAGGATGTTGTTGTTTTCCTACAAATAAATTCAAATTCAATATTCTTAAAGGTAAGGGCTATTTTTTAATTGTCTTTGCATACTCACCATTTAAATCAGTGAATGATATGTAGTACGCATTTAATAATTTTTTTGAAAAAATAAAATAGGCAACTGTATTGTAAGACTGGAATACTGAAAATACACTTTGAATCAGCCTCTAACTTTCTTAACCCCAAACTTGGCAAAAGATGTGAAATCCCCAGGATAAAAATTCTTTTTTGAGGTCTTCCTAATTTACATAGGCTAAAAATATAATGACCATTCCCATCCAGATTCCACTACGGAATAGTATAGAAGTCTGGGCTTGTTTTCGTCCCAAGGGAGACTGGTTTAATGCCCTTTCTAATGCAATCTACTTGCCTCCTGCTCTTGAGTGCTTACAAAATCAGTGCTGGACTTGGTGTGAGTACTTGACTCAGCCTTCTGCTAAGATTTGATTTGCTTATTCATTTTTATTTTCTGTTTTTTTAAGTCACCATAATTATTCCAAACACCTTTCTTTCCTTCCCTGAGAGCCATTCAATAAATATCCAATCTTTTTTAAAGAGGGGGGAAAAAACCTCAACTAATCAATATAATAAAAAAGCCCTAAATCGTGACCAATGTGTAACACCTGTGGATATTCTAGCTCCAAAAAGGGATAATTTTAAGGTACCTTCTCAAACATCTCCATTAGAGTTGTACTTGAGCCTTATAATTTTGTTACTTTTACTTTTGGTATTTCTTTATTCTTTGCATTTATGTTATAGTTACTATGTATATTATTTTCTTGACTCTGATTATTTCACTTGGCATTAGTTCAAGTACATCTTCTCATGCTTCTCTGTATTCATCACAAACATAATTTCTTATATTACAGTAGTATTCTATTACATTCTTGTATCACAATTTGTTTAGCCATTTCTCAATTTATAACATCCTTTTGTTTCTAATTCTTAGCTATGACAAAAAATGCTGCTATAAATATTTTGGAGAATCTGTGACTATCTATTTATCCATGGTATTCATTCACTTAATAAATATTCATTAGGCTTCTATTCTGTGATTAATACTGGGGATAAAAATGCAAAATGAATTAAGCCTCTGCCCTTAAGCAACCATATATTAGATTATTAGATTGCTTTTTAATAGCTCAGTCAATATACCTATTCATTGACTTGAAATTGCCTTTCCCCCTACTGTTCCCCTAACACTTAAAAACTTGGAACCATGTTACAATCAATTTTGAGGGAATACTTCTGAGAATACCATTGGTGGATCCTGTGGATAAATATAATTCTGTCCCATTTCACTAAAAAAGCCAAATACTCTAGTGTTTATCATTCAGGGATATCATCTTACTATATGATATCTTAGGTCAAGGCATACCTTATATAGGAAGTTACTTTTGGAAATAAATGAATGAATAAAATCACACACAGATAAATGAATATCCTTATAGTCATAATCCTCTTTAAATTAATCTAAATCCTTTATAGCATGGTGACTTGCACTAAAGCTAAGGTTCTATAGGTATGACTTTTAGAAAGTAAGTGGTCTTATCCATTTTATTAGAAGATATCCAAATTGAATCATAGTGGGAGAAGAACAGGATGTAGATATGCTATAATCTATCTGCTGCTGATGTAATATCAATTATATTTATTCTAAATATAAATTTTCTACAGGAAACCATCAAAGAGGTTTTTTTTTTTTTTTTAGATTTTCAAGTGTTTCCAAATTGATCTACTAAAATTTTTGTTGAGGTTGAAAATTGGAAAATAGACAAAAGAAAAGATATAGACTGATTATTATTGTTTCCCGAAGAAGCTTGAAAAATATAAAAGTCATCCAAAGGAAGCTGAAATCAACAGTCATTAGCAACTATTAACATTTTAAATGGAAACTCATGATCAACTACAAATATATGTAACATAATCAAAGAATGAATCGTAAATGGTTTCACCAACCAAAATCAGTATTTCAAATTTAATAATAAGCCATGAAGACAGATTATAGGCACAAAGTTCACAGGTAATTGTATAAGATAAATCCATTAAGTTGGGCTAAAAACTAGTAACTAGAGAACAAAGAGCACCATAAAGTACAGAGATACTTAAGGTCAGATACCACATAGTCAATGGTAGTGACTATATCTTTGTCCTTCTGTTTTGTCTTGGTTTTGAATTCATATGCTCACAGGATAGCCATAGTATCATGGAGTCATAGGATCATACATTTAGAATAATGTATAGAAATCAATTTTCTTACTTTATTCAGCTATTGGGTACTAACAAAAATAATCACAATTGTATGGATGCTATATAATAATTTGTTCTGAATTTTTTTTTAAAGTTGATCTTTGGTTTCAATATTTCTGCCAGGAACTTCAATTAATCTTCCAAGGGAATGTGTTTCATCTAATCAAAATATGGTTTCAATAGAAGACTCTGACATTCCACATACTTGGCCATTCTTACTTAGAGTGAAAGATACTTTGGCTTTTTATGGAACTGCATTACTAGTAGTTATGTGGTGATAAAGAAATAGAAAACAGTTGTTACGTAAAAAAAAATCAGAATCATTTTCTTCATCTCTAATCTTCATCACTGACTCATCAAAATCACAGTCTGGTCTTATCTGTATAACAGAGTATGAGGAAAGGTCTCAAAGAGGATCACAGGAGGACTTCAGACTCCCTACTGATACACTCAACTCCCCGAAGCTACTGACTACTCAGTAATTCCATTAAAGTGTGCCAGACAAAAGACAATCTCATAAATCTTTTATTTAGAGATAAAGAAGCTGAAATACCATACTATAAATAAAGCTACTTGAATTTATCAGGAACTACATATGGATTATACCTGCCGTGTTTTAAAAATATCTATCCATCCATCTATCTTTCATTTATCAGTTTGTCTACTTATCTGTGTTCATAGAATTTTGAGCTTCAATTAGCTTTGTATGTTTGGAAGGGTGAGGATGGAGGGGAAGATTATATCAATTAACAATATTGGGCAAGAACTGCAATATATTATGCATGTATATTATTACATGTATATATTAATATATTTTGTAACATTATACAACATGTTATATATTAATATGTGTATATGTATACACATAATACATATATTTTTTATAAATATAATTTCTTTTTAAGGAACATACTTGATTCAGCTTCTATTCTAGTTTTATTTAGTGAATAAAGAATAGTATTTATTCTTTGGAGACATGTTATACAAAATGGTCAGAGATCCTTTCCAATTATGAAGTCTTATGAGACAATGAGAAAATTCTTAAATCTGCATTTTTATCATTCAGGTAAAGTCTAGGACTCCACTCTCTACATTCTGTTTGATGGGAAGGTCATCTATTCACAACAGTATTAAATGATTCCTGTGCCTATATTGGAACACTGAACTGTTCTTCCCCTCCACCCTTTCCTACTGCCCTAGGCATTTCTCTTGAGTCAAAGTTCCATATTTCCAATTGGTTTCTGGGATTTGATGGGACAAAACATTAACTCTATGATCTCCCCTCAAAAGCAGTTTCTTCTTATGTTCCCTGTGCTTTTATTGACTATTGCCATTTGCAAAGACAAACATTTTAAAATTCTCTGTCTCTACATATATGAAAGTATATGGAATCAAAGTCTCTTGGAAAAGTATGGGGAGAAAAGACTAGAGACATATAGATAATATAAGAGCAATAATTTTCAGGTTTAAATTTAGTTTCTACTGGTAATCCTTCTGGGATAAAGTTTTCCAAGCTATATATCTAAGACTTGACTCCCTTTCTCCAAAATGTCAGCTCCATAAAGAACACATGTAGCAAATACTAAATAAATCTATGTATTCATTCTTATTCTTATTTAAGCCAATAGACAACATAAATCAGAAAAGTTATACAGATGAGAATATATTGGAAAACTCACAATTTAGAATTCTCCCAATCGGAGCAACATATGTCTACCAATGAAGAAAGTCTTATACAAAGATATTTTAGTGTCCTGGAACACACAGATACATACACACACATATACACACATATATGAATATGTGTATATACATATATGTGTGTGTGTTTACCTCATTTATTTGCCAAAGTTTATTGATTTTATTCTTTAGAGTCATTGTCTTAAAGGTTCCCTATTGTGGTTCCACTGTCTTTACCCTACATCAGATTATCCTTATTTTTCATCAAAAGACTCCTGGTTTAATTTGATCTCATGCTCAGTCATTGCCCTATTTCTCATCTCCCATCCAATCTATCTAACCCTATAAGACTAATGATAATGAAAATCATAATGATCATATTCTTGGAAGGTGGCCAGGGATGAAAAGGATCTGTTACCCATAGCCAATCAAATTAAGTCCAAATTATTATGCTTAACATTTAGCATCTATCTGAACTATACATTGTAAGGGCAGGCAATGTTTCCACTTTTTTGTCTTTGTGTCAGGAGGAACTGGGTTTTAGTTCTATATTTGAAATTTATTGGTTAGAATTGTGGTCAAATCATTTAACTGTGTTCCAGTCAGAATTCAAAGTCTTCAAATTTTAGAGAATCTGTGGATATGCAAGAGTAGAGAAAGTTCCCTACATTAATGAAATTAAAAGACTTAAAATTAAAAGGGGATTTTTTTCAAGGATTTAACATGATAGTCAATACATTTTAGGTTTTTAATATGTTTGTTGAATTGAATTACAATGACTAGGCAATATTAACAAATAAGCATTTATGATATGATTATGTATTGATTCTGTCCTGAAAATATAAAGACAAAAGTGAAATAGTAGCTATCCCCAAGAAGCTTATATTGTAAGGGTGGAGACAACCCATTCTTTTATAAATATATAAATACATATTTTAAAAATTATAAAATGTAACTTGATGTAGAAGGAAAAGCACTGATAGGCAGGGGGGCCGAGAGAAATCCCATAGAGAAGTATATGCTTGAGTTGAATATTGAAAGAGAGCAGAGATTCCAAGAGGCAGAAGTGGGAAGGGATTGTAATTCCAGATCTGCAGATAGCCACTTCCAAGACTCCTTGGATATAGGGAACAGCAAAAAAGCCATGTGGTTGGAACATAGAGTATATAGAGGAAAGCACTGTACAGTCTGGTTAGAAAGATAGGAAGGGATTAGCTTGTAGTATGCTGTAAATTCTTGAGGACTTTATTTTAGGCTCTAAAGATAATAGGAAGCCCCTTGTGTTTGCTCAGGTGGGGATAACACAGTCATGTCAGTGCTTTAGGAAAAAAACACATAGATGGTTGTTGAGAAGATGGATTTGAGACAAGAGAATCTAGAAGTATTAAACATTGTTGAGAGCAGTTGAGACCAGGAGTATTTTGTTAAGAAATAATTAGGGCTAAAAGGTCTCAGAAGCCCAAAATAATAATAATAATAATAATAATATAATAATAATAATAATAATAATTAGGGCATCAGCAATAGCAACAGATACTATGGCAAAATTCAAATAGACATTCTGGAAAATAGCCTCCATAAGAGTTGGTGAATCAGTGAATATGGATATGGGGATGGATAGGTAGGGATTCCAATTAGAAGACGGAATAATCTAGTTGAGAATTAATGAGGATTTGAAATATTTGGGGAGCTGATTTCATAAGTATGGCAGAATAAAAACAAGATAAATGTGATGGGCTTTCTTTTTTTTAATGCTGGCTCTGCTAATGGCCACTTATATGAATTTAGAATACAAAGACAGAAACAAAATTTTCCTTCAAAACGATTAAGAGATAATCTGTACTTTAGTCAAATTGGACTGTTTTCTAAACATAGTTAGTTACTAATGTCAACCCTGACTTGTTAAAAATCCTACCCTCTTCATTTTTCATTTTGTTTACAAAGAATTTCCCAGTTTCCCAAAGGCTTGTGATCTCTACTTTGATAGCCAAGATAAATTTTCTTGAACTTTTGAAATAGTTCTTCATTCTTCTGCCTTGTATGACACTTATTTGAGTATCTGTCCTCTTCCTCTACTCAATTATTTTTCTCACGGACAGGGACTTATCTTTCAGTCTTCTCACACAGTGCTTTGTACATGATGCTCATTCAAAATATTTTTTTAAAAATTGGATTGAACTTTAACAAGAATTTTTCCAGTTGTCATTTCTTTTCAGAACTACAGCTTTAAATTTCCAATTAAACTCTGTTTTTTGAAATGCCTGTCATTTTGCATAGAGTTATAGAATTATCTGAAGTCTGAGGGAAAGATTTTATCTTTTTCTTCTTGAAATCCATATCTTTTAAAAATGCAGTAATGTAAGATGAGCCAATAAAATTATTAACATGTGAAAGACAGAACCAGGAGTAATTGTTAACTTAGATGAATTCAAAGCTGATTTGGATTACCCAGAGGCAGCCTGGGTCAGAGGAAAGATAACAGGCTGTGGAGTTTGGTAGACGAAGATCATATTCCTGTTCTATTTATTATTTACATTATCCCTTAAAGAAGTCACTTCAAATATCTGGGTTTCTGTTTCTTCATCTGTGAATGAAGGAGCTGTTTGTGGGTTTGATGACCTCAAAATTCCTTTCTAGTTTTAAATGTATGATACAATGATTATCCCACCACATTTCCCTAATGTATTGATCATTAAAATTATTTCTTTTTGGATCTTTTTTCATTTGAGGTCATTGTAAAGCAGTTTTTGGAAAATTTTCTGCACACACTCATTCTGCCTATCTTCAGTCAGGGGTTGGGGAGTAGATGGGAGCTCTGAGACATATGGATCACATTGCTATTCAGTCTGATTTTGGAGCCTCCCAAGAGACAAAAAGAAGAATAGCAAAGGCACGCATCAGCCCAAGTCAGAACAAAATTGACTTCTACTCAGCCCTTTTAGTAGACAACAATTCTATTGGTCATCTCCACTCTGTGCTTTTGGAGAGAGACAATAATACTTCTGCTTCTGTCCTTCTTCCCCTATTTCCTAGCTCCAGCCCTATTTAACACGATGGGCTAAATGTTATGCTTAGCACATGATGTAAAAGGTAATAGAAAAAAGCCAAATGGAGCTCTCTTTCCTCCAGTAGTTAATATTCTATGAATAAATGATGATAGGCAACCTTGACTTTCTTTGACTCTGTCCTCCAAGTGGAGATAGATTGCAGTGAGAAATGGCTCTTCTATAAAAACTACACAAGAGCTGTAGGGCACTTGACCTTTCTCCAAAATAGTTATACATGGATGTAATGCTGAAGAATGATAGGAACCTGGTATTTTGTGTAAGAACAACTTCCCTTTATGACTCAAAATTTTCTAATTTTCCTTCCCTAGTAAATATTGTCAGGTTGATCATTTAGATAGGATGGCTCCTGAGGTCTCTTCTAACTCTCAAATTCTGTGGTTCTTAATTTGAATGCATTACAAGCCTCTCCAGTACCTTCTTAATTTGATGAATTATTCTTAATAATGAGATGATAAGTTTAGTAGTTTTAAGTGCTGTTATTATCCTGAAGCAAAATCTCAGTCACTGACCCTAGTTTTAGCTTTGTCTTGGATATACATCTATAATTCAGATAAATCTTAGTAATACATGAAATACTAAGGTCATTCTCAACTTGGGGCATGAGGGGGAGAAATATTTCAGACTCAATATTTTACTTACTTAGGCTTATTCTATCAACTAACCTCCTGGACCTTGACTTCTTTTAAGGTACATCCAGAAAAAGCCCTCATTGATCTTCTCTTCTCTCCATTGATTATCTCCAGTTTACCTCCCTATTTTGTTTCTACATAGTTTGCATTTTGTCTCCTGATTTGTCACACTGGGTACTCCTAGAGAGCAGGGACTTTCCTTGATTTTCTTTATATGTTAGTGCTCAGCTCAATGCTTGACTTTTATCAGTTGCTTAATTAATTCTTATTGACTAATTGAATTTCACATTTAGTTCTGCTGGATCCAGATGCCTAGTCACAACTTTGTATGTCCAGTCCTTGATCCTTATCAAATAGAACATCATCATTTTAAATTTGTTAGTTTTCCTATTGATTTTTTTTTCTTTTTCATGTTTTGTGTTTGATCCTAGCTGAATAGAAGTTTTAAGTGTAAAAATGTCTTAAGATTTACCAAATAAGGAAAAACAGTATTTTTAGAAATCTCAGTGACTCAATTCAGCAAAAGCTTATGATTTCCCACTTCTGTAGTATTAAATTTTTTCCTGCTTCTTAAATTAGCTTTATGTATAAAATTCCAAAAAGTAAGGAGTCCCAGGAGCTGGTCATTACAAATAAAGGCCATGTCCAACTTCTGAATGTTTTAAAAGTTTATTCATAAATTTAGAAATCAAAGTGCTTTTTTAGCCCCCAAAGAAACTGTTCTAAATCATGGTCAGGTTTCTAGGCCAGTCCCCACAGGCTGCTTTAATTACCTGAAATACTAGATATTTCCAATAAAATAGTTGAAAACAATGTAAAATTTTCCAACATAATAAAATATATTTTAAAATATGAAGACAATTAAAATAGTTACATAACTGGCTGTACCCTTAGTGTAATTTATATGTCCCTCAACTTCAGTCCAAATGGTATAGTCTGGAGTTTACTTTGGGCCATTTTCATTGTTTAATTTTGGCTGGAGAGGAAGCTGAGCAAAAGTATGGGGAATATCTCATCCAAAAGGAAAAGAGCTATTTGTGTCAGGAGGAGGTAACTAAACAGCCAATAAGCTGAGGAGAGCCTTCTAGTAAGGAGAGCTTATGAAACCAGAAAAAATATATTATTCTTTTTGTCATAGGATTACTTGTAGGAATGATTCAGGGCAGGGAGAAAGGTAAAGTAGACAGAGTAAAGATGATATTGCAGGGAGGGAGAGAAGTAGAGACTGAGGAAATGCTGATGGAGCAGAAGAAGATTAATGAAAGGGAAAAAAAATGACAAGTACCACAAGCACAAAAATAAGATTGGGGCTTGTACCACTGTTTCGAAAACCAAACAACTGAGGAAAGGCCTTGGAAGTTATTTTTGCTATCCTTTGATATTATAATTGAAGAATCTGAGACCCACCCCCCTCCAAGAAGTGAAATCATTTGCTTGAAATTGTACAAAACTTAAATGGTAGCTACCCAGATACCAAGTCTAATGCTCCTTTCACTATCACAAGACTCCATTGTGACAACATTTAACCACCACTGATCAGTCCAAAGCAATAGGGCTAGGTGTACTAAAAGAGCCACCGGAAAAGGTAATTGAGATATGCCATTTATCTCTGAAAAACCATGCAAAATAAAGAAATAGTGATTTTTCTTTTTGGATTATAAAGTCCTTTATAACCTAGCACCTTCCTTCCTTTGTAGTACTACTTCCCTCCTCCCCTCTGTGTACTGTAACATAGTGGCACGGGTATCCTTACTATTTCTTCCACAAAATACTATATTTCTCAATTCTAGACATATTTATTGATCATCCTCCATGTCTAGAATTCTTTCTCTCCTTATTTCTGCCTCCTGGTTTCCCTCACAATCTTCAAACTTCAGCTAATGTCCCAACTCCTTGGGATTTAGAAGGCTTTTTCATCTCTTTGAAACTAGTGATTTCCCTTTGTGGTTTATCTCTATACTATTTAAATGTTGTTTAAGAGGTTTTATTAGGCGTCTTTCCCGATAGAGTGGGAACTCGAGATCAGAGGTTATATTTTGACTTTTTTTTTTAATATTACTATTGTTTAGCAGTGTCTGGTACATAATAGATGCTTGATAAATCTTAGTTATTTGACTGAATGATTACCAAATTTAAATTGCTAGTTTCAGTTACTACAATTTTAAAATCAAAATTACCAATTTAAATATGGACAGAGAAAAGTATCTTTAAACTATATTCCTGAGAAAACTTTAAGAAAATTAAAGACATAATTGATGAATAACTAAGAAGTGATGATTACAAAGAATCAGCACAGCTTCACAAAAACAAAAACAGAAACAAATAAAATCACACCAAATTATCTTCATTTCCTTTTTTGCTGGTTTCTTTTTACAGGTTCTTCTAAACTAGAAGATGAAATAATTCTGAATATCATTAATCACAATTTTATCAAAGTTTTAGTGGTGATCACATATTATTCTTGTGAAAAAGATGGAGATATATGGATCAGTTGGCGCTAAAATTAGTTAGATTCAAAAGTGGTTGGAAGCTTGAACTCAAAGAATAGTGGTTAATTTTCAATGTCAATATGATAGGACATCTATTCAGCAGGACCCTAGAAATCTGTTCTTAGCCTGGTTTTGTTAGTTAGACTGTGTAGCCCCCAAGGTCTATTCTCACTTTCAAGTCCTGTTATTCTATGATCCTAAACAGCCTATTTCTATTTACCTTTCTGAGTTTTTTTAATATTAAATATTTATTAACAATTTCAAGCAAGAGGTATCACTTCCATAGCCACACATTTCATGCCAAGCATCTTGTTAATTCTTGCATGAGGGAAAATTAAAAGTTTAAAAAAAACAGAGCTATTTGAGAGTAAAATCAAATCATCTTGCTCTTTAACTTTAAATAAATAATCATCTTAAATAATCGAAAGAATATAATCAAATATCGGGACATAAATGGATTCTGGGAGACATTTTGATCCTGTTTTAGAAACATTTACAGCACAGCAAGATATTATAAAGAGCACAAAAAAGCCCATTTTCTACCAGTTGTGATGGATTAGCAATTTATGTGATAAATAAATGGAGATCAAATTTTCCTTTATATATCCTGTGGATTGTTTATCTTTCAAACAAAGAAATATTGCAGAACACAGCTATCTCTGCCAAGATTGAAAGTCCTGTATCAGAGAAGAATACCAATGATATTTTTGAAAATACCTGTTCTAATGACATCAAAAACATTTTAAAAAGTCAGGTTGGCTTGGATTTTTTTTTAGAAATTATGCAGTCTTTTATATTGAGCCTGTAGTTGTCTTGTATTTCTGATCTGATTTTATATTATTCAAATAGAGATGATTCTGAGACAAGTCACTATCCTGTTAATATTCTTTTATGTTTAATCTTCTGTAAATTATTGCACATGTTAATAAAATTATTGATTTTTAGTAAAAGTATGAGGATTTAATGTCATCTTCTACAGACTCACTGAAAACATATTTAGAACAACTTCGTAGGTGAAAGGGCATTGTGTTGAAATGTATGCTGTTCTTTTCCCATGTGATTTAAAAAAAAATTCTTCCCTTCAGTCTCTATATTTTGAAAGTTTTCTATTCTTACTTTTGAAGGTTGAGGATAGAATATGGAAATATATGTTTTCTATATTCTTAGATTTTTTTTTGAACAGCATGAAGTGTGGAAGATAAGATAAGGGCAATGCATTTGTGAAAAAGTCTCAGTTTGAGAAAAAAATAATTTGTTCAATTTTCAAGATTATTTTGTGGCTTCTATTTTTAGTATGGCAATTTTTCATTTATTAACTGATAAAATATAATGAGCTTTTGAAATATAACTCTTTTCACCTCTTCCTATATTTATGGATATTCAATAGATATTACAAATGTTCCTTCAATAAGTTGGATTGTTCTATAAGTTGTAACACTCTAACATAATCTTTCTGTAATTTCTAATAATGTTAATTTTTATAAGACTTACCTGCTCGATAAAACAAAAGACACGATTACAAAGGAAACCAAATACATTGCTATATAGTTATCTGTCTCTCTGTCTCCTTAAAATTCATAGTGTTGGAGTCAAGATAGCATAGTGAACCCAGGAAGCTGCTCGAGCTCTCCCATTTTCCCTCAAAAACCATATAAAACTACCTCCAGCTCAAGATACACTGAAAAAATTTCAACAAAATTTAATCACAGTAAATCAGCGAGTAAGACCCTCAGTCCTTGAGCAGTAGTGAAGTGAACCAGTAGGACAGTCCCCAGTTCTAGCTTAGAAGGTACAATCTGGGAACCAGGCTGTTTTCTGAAAAGAGCAGAAACAGTTGCCCCTACAAACGCAAGAGGCCCCTGTGTCCAAGCCTCTGCGTAGGAAGCTTGGGACAGCAACACTTTAACCTAGGAGAAGAGCTGTACAACATGTTTTTTTTTTCCCCTCTGTTCTGATTTTTCTCTTCCAACATGATTCATAGAGTACTGTGTATTAAAAGTAAGTAAATTAATTGATTATTTAAAAAAATAAAATAAAAACACATTTTGCCAGTGAAGGTAAAGTTTTGACCAATCCTATCAAGTTTAAAAAAAAAAAAAGGTGGTGAAAATAGGGCTGCTGATTGGTAGTATGTCTGTCACAGAGGAAAAGTCTAACCAAATATTACAAGATTCATCCTTAGAAAGTTGTAATAACAAGTTTTTATTATCTATTAGCAACTCATAGACAAAAGAAGAGGTGCTAATGAAGCTAAAAATCTTTCTAAATATGAAAATAAAACCATACCTGATTAAAATGCTTTCCATTATAGTTTTAAAGAAAGGTCAGGGGGCTAAATATCTATTTTCTAAGTAAAATGGAAAATCCAATATCCTACCTGTATAAGTCCTATATTTCTTGCCTCTGTGCCTTGAGGCAAGTTAGTCCTGGAACCAACACCATCCAATGGGAGAAAACGCTGAATTTAGAGTAAAAAGATCACATTAAAGTTTTGCCTTTCCCAAGATTGTGTGATTTTGGTGAATCAATTCTGGGTTTCAGTTTCATCAACTATCAAAAGAAGACCTTGAATTACATGATCTCAAAGATCACTTCCATCTGTAGACAGATGACCTATTATTCTATAAAATCTCATTCACATGTCAACATACTATTCTTCTTCTAAAACCCAGTTCACATATCAGCTCATCCATGAATTGTTTTCCAAATCTGTGAAATTGTAAATGACATGTCTTTCAATCAACTCAAATTTATTAAGTTTGTGTCATGAGTCAAGGAAGTATGCTAGACCCTATGATGTACAAACAAAAGAATGGCAAAATACCCATTCGTTTTTTTTTTTAACTTTTTGAATTTATCTTTTATACTTTCCAATGTTTTCCAATGTATTTGTTTGTTTGTGTCCTATCCCATTTTTAGATTATAATTACCTTGAGAGCTGGAACATATTTATTGAACCTTTTGTCATTATTATCCTTGTTGTTACCCATCAATAGCCCCAGTCTAATGCATTCAGCAGTTCATACAATTTAAGAAATGGCAATTTGGATGAATTAACCTAAGACTCTGTTAACAGAAATAGCTTCAGCATAACAGAAATAGCTTCATCATAGTGGAACAATATACTTGCATATCTATCTATCTATCTGTCTGTCTGTCTGTCTGTGTCTTTCTGTCTATCTATCTGTTTGTCTCTCAGCTAGATCATTTAAACCAAATTAATTCCCCCTTTAAATTTATCATTTATTTCTATATTTCCTTTTCTCTGACTTAAACATTAGGGAGCAAGCCTACCTCCAAGCTGTGGCATTATGTTGATACCACATAATTTCTTACTTAGTAGGATTTGCTCTCATCCTATTTTTTATTATTTCCCCAAAGAGAGTCCAATAATAATGGGTTAATTATTTTGTTTTTCTTTCCTATCATGTTTAGGGAATAGAGAGTTATTTTGTGCCACTTTTTCTCTTTTGTTTTTCTTTGCCATTTATCTTTTTGGCCCACTGCAGAGAGCATCTTGCTGATTGCAGGTGTAATACTTTAATTTCCAAGTTCCTAGAGACTAAATGCAGTGCTTACAAATAGACATATTTTTCTTACCAGGGAGGAGAGAGCAAAAATTCTTACACTATTTCTCTTGATATATGTTCATAGAAAACAATTAGCAAACATATATTGTTTAAATTTAAAACAATGCCCTATATCTAATTCTCACATAAATTATGCTATTCTAATTCTCTACAAATCACTTCAGAGAAAATAAAAATGCTCTGGTGTGAAATAAGACTTCTCTTTCCTCACTTATAAAATAAGGGGATTGGATTACATGTTCTCTAAGATACCTAACACATCTCAAGATCTGAATCTTATGGACTTGGGCTTTTTCAATTATAAAATGGAGTTAGAGAGATAAGTTCCATTTCCCTTTGAAGTTTAACGTTCTATAATGCTATAATCTTCCAGTGGCCAGTTTATTTCAGGATTTATCTCCAAGCCCAATTTACTCTGGAGTCCATGAATCTATCTTCTATCACAATAGTCAGAAGGTAAGAATATTCTCATTTTGGGGGAGTGAGTGGACAAGACAAGGGAACATGGGAAAGATGGAGTAAACACAAGCGGATACATCCAGGAATAAACTATTGAGTCCAAAGTGTGCAAGTTACTCAGGGAGGTACTTTTCCTGATTTTTTCCAGATGATCCAATGACAAAAGCCTTGGCCAAAATTTACATACACATACACATGTACACACATATACACATACATATATGCCCACATAGATAGTATAAGAAGTCTTAGAGGTAACCTATTCCAACATCTTACTATTTCATAAATTAGAAAAGTGAAATCTAGAAATGTAACTTTTTCAAAGTGATACTATGGTTAATTAATGACAAAGCCAGGATTAAGATCCAGTATCCTGACATCCATGCTACAGATCGATCTGCTTTCTATACTAAGGGTTTGAATTTTATTTTGTGTCATAGACCCAATTGATCTCTTCTCAAACTAGCATTTTAGCTATATAAAATAAAATATATTTACTTACAAAATGCAATTGTGTTGAAATATATTTTTTTAACAAAACATACAAGTTCACAGACCTCAGGTTTGGAACTCAACCTCTAAACTATGCTACTATTTAGGAATTCTTCCTGCCCCCAAACTCTATCCTTTACTACTTTACTTTGCTACTTTACTTTACTTTACTTTACTACTTTACTTTACTTTTTACTTTACTACTTTACTTTACTTTTTACTTTACTCCTACCACCTTGGAAAAAATATCAAAGGAGGTGAAAAAAATTTCTTATGTCAATTATAGTAGATACCCCAAATTATGTTTCTAAAATGTATAGGCAACTTGCTGATAACTGATTTTTTTGATGTATATATATTTTAAATGAAATCTTCTTTCTCTTCCCAACTTTTCAGTTTTCTTTTCCAGCTAAAATAATTTAAATAATTTATATTAATTAATTAATTAAATTTAATAATTTTTATTTGTGTACATGTCATTTTACCCAATGGAATGTAAGTTCCTTGAAAACAGGAAGAATTTTCATTTTTGTCTTTTGCCTGCCATAGAGTAGATATTTAATAAATCCTTATTGTCTGATTTTGAAAAAAAAACAATAAATGCTTTCAATGTTAAAAAAAGATTACAGCATAGAGAGGCTACATTAACTCTAGCCTACCACTGCTGAGACCTTACAGATACCATAAAATACTTGATTCAGTTAAGTTAAATAAAAAACATTTATTAAGTGCTTGCTATGAACTAGACACTGTTAGGAGCTGAAATTACAAAGATAAACATAAAACAGTCCTTGTCATCAAGAAGTTTATAATTTAAATGGAAGTATGATCACTGCATCTAAAATATCAGAATTTGATCCAGGATAGAGGACCAAGGACTAGGGGAAGGAGGAGCTAGAGAAGGTGTAATAAAAGGGAATATGGCTTGTGAGCTGAGTCTAGAAAACAATTAGCTTTGAAGGGACAGTTTTTTTTTTTTAATTTTCAAGAAGAGAAGGCTTATGACAGATATATTACTTGTCTACAAGAATGTAAAATGCTGACTTATGCAAGCACAGTTATACATATTCTGGTTAGCCCTGGCAAGCAGATCCAGCGACAATGAGATTGTCATGGAGTGGATAACTGAGTAAATATAAGGGGTGTTGGCGTTACACCCAGAGCTATCCAAAAGTAGAGGTTTTTTCCTCAGAAGAAATGGCTTCTTTCTTATAGGAGATCTTCAGTAGAGCATGGGTAACCACTTGCCAGGGATCTTATTGAAAAAAAAATGCCTTTTCAAGTACCAGTTTTGATGTATAATTTGTTTTCTACAATCTTCCATCTTCAAGAATCTTTAGGTTTTGATTCTTCACTGAACCTGCAGAGTGATAAATATATCATCGTTCTTAAAAATCAACCATCTCAGCATGTTTATGAGGTTTATTTTTTTGACTGACTCTAAATCCATAGGAATTCTACAGAAACTTGCTGAAGCCTAATTTATTGAAATATGATATAGATCATTACTTTAAACCAAAATCGAAAGAGTTCATGTTCTGTAGGTATCATAAATATTTGTTCTATATTTCTAAATGTAGCAAAATATTCACCTAGTAAATTATTTTTGATGACTAATGCACATTTTACCACAATCAATTATTAAAATTAATGGAATCTTTAATTTAAAATTAATGGAATTAATGGAAACTTTTTAAATGTTTGTTTATTGAAATATAAAATAATTTGCAACTAAAACTGAAGAAAACACAATTCTCTATGAAAATCCTTACCTCAAAATCATAGACTTAAAAGGGACATTAGAAATCATCTAATCCCTATCAAACCATAGATTCTTAACTTTTTTCTTTTCAAGGACCCCTCTGATTTCTTACTGAAACCTATCAGCCTCTTCTCATAATAATATTTTAAATAAGTAAAGAAAATGAGTTTTAAGCAAAGGTTAATGATTTCTTTTTAAACATTCAAATTCATGACACCTTGAAAGCTATCCCGAACCTTGGATCCCAGGTTAAGAATCTTTGATTTCATCCAATCCATGAATTTACATACATCCAAAATACAATCAAGTGAGTTTATGTGATTTATAATCCACTCAGTTAGTGGCTTCTGTCTATTATGAATTGAAAGAGATAGTTATGTTTTTAAGAATGGTACACAAAGAGCTAGAGGGCTTTAGGAAAATAGAAAACCTGTATACATATATACCCACATATACACGTATATAGTTTTATACATATATATATGCATAAATTTGCACACATATTATTCTCATCGAGCCAACCATTAATCCAAGAGTACCAGATTAGTTCAGAATAGTATGGTTTGTTTGTTCCCCCCACCATCAACCAACTTTTACCCCATGTGGTGGCCCTTTCCTTTTAGTACTGGGATAGAGCCATGACAACAGATGGTAAAACAACCTAAAGAAATACAATCTTTATTCACCAGGTCTATTTTTCCCCTAAAATGCATCACTCATATCCCCCAGAGGAAGATTTGGGAGAACAATAGCTGCAGCTTAGCCTTGATCTATAGAATGCAGACTAGATCAAATCATGGGGAATTGGATAGAGTACTGTGTGCCTCCTGCTCAGATAATGTCTGATATTTCTTTTTGCATTTTCTCTTATAATCACCACCTCACCATCTTTTTTGGCTGAATACTCTCTCCTGACAGCTTTGCTACTTCCTCTCTTTTCAATGATAAAAAGTTTAATGTTGAAATAGGAAAGTTATCTATACAGTTCCTTCAGTTTTTCAGTAAGATAGATGAGAAGTTTAGCAAATAAATATGCCTGAAGGAAGGAAGATAATTATCCATATTTGGGTATATTTATATGTTTTACCAATATTGTGGTCTCTAATAATAGCTAATAATAGTAGTTATCATTTATGTAGTGCCAGGTAGTGTGATTTACAAATATTATGTCATGTTATGGTGGTAAGCTTAGAAATTAGAAAATACTTTAAGTATGTTCGCATATATTCATATGAGCACCAGAAAAATACATTTTCATGGATGAGTTCTGATTGATACCACACGTGGCAGTACAGAGTGCTTATATCAATAAGGTCATAGATCCATTAAAACAATGAAGTTAGATGACATTCTAAGTTCCTTGATGGCAGGGTCTGTGTGTGTATTTCTTTGCATCCTCAACGTTTACTACAGTTCCTGGGATAAATAGCACAATGGCATAAAGCTTAGGAAAGGCATGCATGCTTAGGCTAGGCAAATAGTAGGTGATTAATAAATTTTTGTTTGTTTGGTATTCCCAACTTGAGTTGGGTTCTAGAGGAGCATTATCCCTCCATCTCATTTTTGGTGATATAAGTAATCTGTACATGTACAAAGCTATACTTTAGGTTTCTGAAATTCAAAACACCCAAATGTTTCTTCATATCCCCTCAAACCCTCTCCTATTACTAAACTTCTTATATATCTATTGAGAGCATTATGATTCTTAGAGGTTCAAAATTTGGACGCATCCTTAATATTCTCCTCAGATTTATCTCCTTAACATTTTTTTTTGCATTAGTTCCTTTTTGGCCACTGACACAAAACACATCATTTCCCCCTTCAAATACATATGAAGCCTAATCTCAAAATCCTTCAGTTTGGTATCTTATCTAGTCTCCACCTTAAGTCTTCTTAACATCTTCTTAAGTGTCTTCTCAGCATCTACATTTACATATCACATCTCAAGCTAAAGGAATAATCTCCCTAATGATTAGAAAGTATTGAGTGGGAAGCTATAATGATAATAATAACATATGTATATGAAAGATTAGGGAATGCTAGGGCATATTATAGATAATCCTTTCACACTTTTACCTAGAGGAAGAACTAGAAGTAATCATAATTATAAGGCAAAAATGATATTTTGATGTAATTCCTACACTGTTAATCTTATAGTATATAAAATCTATAAATGTAGAAAAATATTTTGGGCACTAAGAAAATCTATTCAAGGAATAAACTATTCATTATTATTTTAAACTGCCCAAAGCTTTTAAAATATATTTGAAATATGTTAGAAAAATTAGAAATATATTGACAATAATTCTTTAGCGACTAAAGAAATAAACAGAAACAAAGATTCCATTATCTAGCAACTGAAACAAAATAATAATACATGCCTGGTATACACACATGGGGAGAGAGACACAGACAGACAAAAGACAAGGACAGCGATAGAAAGACAGAAACAGAGATAGACAGACAGACAGACAGAGACAGAATGGAGAGGGATTTCCAAGAGAAGTTAGAGTGATCTTTTCAATTTTGACTTCTTTAAGGTAATTTTAGTTTTAGAAATTGCTTTAGAAAAGTGATAACTATAGCTAACATTTATCCAGAATTTTTTCATCACAAACATCTAATGTAGATGAAATTAGCAATCATATTTTATAAGACAGGGAATTGAGGCTTGGGAAAGCTGTCATTTTTCTCATATTGCATAGTTCACAAATACATGAGATAGGATTTTAACCCCTCTTTCTGACTCCAAATCAAATATTGATCACAAGATGAACTATATAAGAGAACAACTTAGTTCCTGTGTAACCGGCTTAAAAAAAAAATCTCATTTTATATATTTTTTCTCTCCAGAATCCTGCATATCACCAGGTTTCTGGGTATTTTCCCTGAATTTATGTTGTCTCATGGTCCATAAATACTTTCCCAGAACAATCATTTCAAAGGACAAAATGTTATAAATAAATGGCTGAATATAATACATAGATTTGGATCCAAATAAACTGGATAATACATAGACAATATAGAAAGCAAGTGAAGCAACAAATAGAACTATAACATCTGGGATTAATAGGTGAAAAATATTCTAATAAGTTCCTACAAGATGTTGGTATCTTGATTTCCTTCCAATATTTTATTTCCCCCTTCAAATACATATAAAGCCTAACTTCAAATTATTTCAAAGTTTGGTCAAATTGCTACTCTTTTAATTGCCTTCTCAGCACTTACATCTACATGTCACATCTGAAACTCAAGGAATAATTTCCCTAATGATTAGATATATTTAAAATGAAATTGAAAGCCTTGGAAAGTGGATGGGTTCCTTCTCATTAGAAATTTCTCCATAAAACTATCCTTCATCCTAAATTCCTTATTTCTGTTGAGTATATCACCCACCTCCCAATCACCTAGCTTCACAATTCCCAAATAATACTTAATATCTCTTTCTCCCTAAAACTCTTTTTTAAATGAAATGTCAAATCTTGTTGATTCTACTTCCGTGGTATAACTTGCCTTCCTTTTCTCTTCATTTACATGGTCATGTCTGTGTTTAAGAAGCTTAGCAATATCCTCAAGGAAAAAATAAAAGCTACTCTGTTTAATTCTTAAAGGTACACAGTCTGTCTCCAATCTGTCCCATTAGATTCATTTCATGTTACTTCCTATAATGTATTATATATTCCATAATACCATGTGTGTGTATATATATGTATATGTATGTATATATATATATATTTCTGTATATATATTCTCCAGGGAGAAAATTAAATAGGAATAGAAAGGAATGTACTTTTTTCTCAATAGTACATGACACACAAAAATTGACTGTGTCATCAGGGCATAAAAACCTCATAATGAAATGCAGAAACAGTAAATGCTTCTTTTTCAGGTCATGATGCAATAAAAATCACAGTCAATAAAGGACCAGATAGACTAAAAATAAATTTAAAAATGAATAATCTAATTCTGAAGAATGAATGGTTCAAACAACAAATCATAGAAACAATGAACAATTTCATCCAAGAGAATGACAATAATCGAACAACATAGTAAATCAATGGGATGCAGCCAAAGTAGCTCTTACAGGAAATTTTATTTCTCTAAATAAATAAAATAGAGCAAGAGGAGATCAATGAATTGGGCATGCAACTAAAAACATTAGGGGGGAAACAAATTAACCCCCCATTAAAAAAATAGAAATTATGAAAATCAAAGATGAGATGAAAAAATCTTGAAATTAAGAAAATTATTGAAATAATAAAACTAAGTTGGTTTAATGAAAAGACAGCAACAAAATAGATAAACCTTTGGTTAATTTGATTAGAAAAAAAAATGGAAAGGAAAAAGCCAAATTACCAACATCAAAAAATGAAAAGATTGAGTTTACTACAAATGAAAAAAAAATAAAGCTTTAATTAATGACTATTTTGCCCAATTTATGCCAATAAATCTGACAGTTTATATTAAATGGAGGAATATTTTCAAAAAATATATAAATTCCACACACTAACAGAAGAGAAAATAAATTATTTAAATAAATCCATTTTAGAAAAAAAAAATGAACCATCAATGAACATCCTAAGAAAAAAATTCCAGAGCCTGAAAGATTTACAAGTGAATTCTATCAAACATTTAAAGAACAATCAATTGAAATACTATGTAAGCTATTTGGAAAAATAAGCAAAAAAGTAGTCCTGCCAACTTTCTTCTATTATATAAATATAATGCTGATACCTAAATCAGGAAAACCAAAACAGAGAAAGAAAATAACAGACCAATACCTTAATGAATATTGATGCAATAATTTAAAATATAATATTAGCAAAGAGATTACAACAACTTATCAGCAAGATAACACGATATGACCAGTTAAGATTTATACCAAAAATGCAGAGCTACTTTAATATCAGGAAAACTATTGGCATAATTTACCATAATAACAAAACTAACAGAAATCATATTATAATCTTAATAGTTGCAAAAAGAAGCTTTTGACAAAATATAGCATCCATTCCTATTAAAAATATTAGAGAACATAGGAATAAAGGGTGTTTTCCTTAAAATTACCAGCATCATCTATCTAAAACAATTAGAGCACATCATTTGTAATGGAAAGAAGCTATACACATTCCCAATAGGATCAGGGAAGAAAAAAGGAAGCACATTTTCACCACTATTATTCAAAATTATACTAGAAATGTTAGCTTTAGAAAGAAAAGAAAAAGAAATGAAAGGAATTCTAGTTGGCAATGAAGACATAAAACTAACACTCTTTGTAGATGATATGATGGTATGCTTAGAAAATCCTAGAGAATCATCCAAAAAATCATTTGAAACAATTAACAACTTTAGCAAAGTTTCAGGATATAAAATTAACCCATATAAATCACCAGCATTTCTATATTTTAACTAGCAAATCCTTGCAGTGATAGATAGAAAGAGAACTTCCTTTAAGATAATTATAGATGCAATCAAATATTTAGGTGTCTACTTGCCAAGACAACCCTAGGAACAATATGAAGACAATTATAAAACACTGTTCATACAAATAAAGTCAGATCAAACAATTAGAAAAATATCAATTGTTCATGCATAGGCTGAGCTAATATAATAAAAATGACAATTTACCTAAATTAGGAATTCTACCAAAATCAGTGCCATATCGATCCAATTACCAACAAATTATTTCATAGAGTTAGAAAAAATAACAAAATTCATTTAGAAGACATAAAGTCAAGAATGTCAAGGGAATTAATGAAAAAAATACAAAGGATGGTGGTCTGATATGAAACTCTATTGTAAAGCAGCAGTCAACAAAACCATACAGTATTGGCTAAGAAATAGGTGGTTAGATCATTGGAATAGGTTAGACACACATGACATAATGTTCGATAAGCCTGAAGATTTCAGCTGATGGGATAACAACTCACTATTCCACAAACATTGTTTAGAAAACAGGAAAATAAAATGCCAGAAACTTGTCATAAACCTACATCTCACACCCCATATCAAAATAAAGTCAAAGTGTGTAAATGATTTAGGTGTAAAAGGTGAAACTATAAGCAAATGAGGAGAGTAAGGGATAGTTTATCTATCAGAGCTTTGGAGAAGAGAGGAATTTATGGTCAAAGAACTAGAGAACATTCTGAAATGGAAAATGTTCAACTCTGATTACATTAAATTTATAAAGGGTTTGCACAAACAAAACTAACACATGGAAAATTAGAAGGAAGAAGAAAGGTCAGGGGGAAAAAATACAGCCAATCTTTATGATAAAGGCCTCATTTCTAAAACACATAAAGAACTGAATCAAATTTATAAGAATATAAGTTATTCTCCAATTGATTTATGATCAAAGAATATGAACAGATAATTTTCAGATAGAAAAATTAAAGCTACCTACAGTTATATGGAAAAAATGCTCTAAATTGATTAGAAAAAATCAAATTAAAACAACTCTGAAGTGGCCACCTTATGCCTCTCAGATTGAGTAAAATAACAGAAAAAGATAATGATAAATGTGGAGGAGGATATGGGAAAACAGGGACACTTTCTTGTTGGTGGAGTTCTTTTGGGCTGGAAAATCATTTCATTCTACCCTTTTGTTGGTTCAGCAGTTCCAGAATGAGTTTTTAGTTGATATTCTAAATTATCTGCATTGTAATCTGTTCCACTAATCCATCTTTCTATTTCATTGCCAGCATCAAACTGTTTTGAGGATTACAGTTTTGTAATATAGTTTGAAAGAAACATTAAGAGATGATTTAAAAAAAAACTTGCATAAAATAACCTTTGTGTGGAAAGTGTTTTCTAACTGTGTTCATATTCTTCCCATCTTAATCTTGGCAGGTAAACCCCCAAATATTTTATATGATGTACAGTTATTTTAAATGGGATTTCTTTTTTATCTCTTGCTGCTGAACTTTGTTGGTAACATACAGAAATGCTGATGATTTATGATTTATGATGATTTATTTTTTATCCTGAAACTTTGCTAAAGTTGTTAATTGCAGTTTTCTTCAGAAAATTTCTGGTTCCTTTTCCAAACTTTCCAATAAAACTCTCATTTCCCTTCCCTATTTTTCTTCTAACTTTTTTTTAATATCCTTTTTGAATTCTTCCAAGAGAGCCTTTTGAGTTGGAGAGAAATTCATATCACCTTTTGAGGCTTCAGTTAGAGATGTTTTGCCTTTAGTGTCCTCAGGGTTTGAGGTCTCTTCTTCTCTGTCTCCATAAAAGCTTTCTATAGTAAGCATTCTTTTTGCTTTTTCCCCCTCATTTTTAATGGTTGAAGTCTGCTTTGGGGCAAAGGGTAGTTTTTTTTTTTTGTTTTTTCCCTCCACAAGCTTCCTCTATAGGCAACATTAACTTCATAATTCCCTTGAGCTGGTGCTGCTGCCTTCCTTTCCATGCTGAGTAGGTGTGGCCAAGTCCTGCATTATTCTGGGATTCAGGGACTCATTATCTTCAGTAGTTGCATTGGAGATCTTACAGCTAATCTGCTGATCCACTGGCTTTTGAACCAGAACAGAGTAGCCAACACTACTGCATTTTGATTAAACACCTCCCAGTAGATTTCCCCTGGCATATCCTGGGTCCCTGTGCTGTACCATCTGCTGGATTGGGACACACCTTTCTGAAGTTCTTCAAAAATATTGTCAACTGGAAATTTATTACACTCCAAATATTTCTGGGTGGTGTCAGTCCAAAACCTTTTCAGAGGTTTAATTTGTTATTGATCTGAGGGGAGCTAGGGAGACCTCAAAGACCTCTCTACTCCCAATTATCTTGACTCCTCTCTGGTTATGTGTCTTTTAATGACCTAATACAAAGTAAATTTTTCTGCAGGTACAATACATTGCCAAGAAAAAACACATATTTCTTTTTATTTCCATTCATTTTTCTCCAGAATACTATCATTTCTAAATTTTCTGAAATTTTATTCATGTCCTGAACTTTTTATTTTTTCTTAGATTTATCTAGATCTCAAAATATAAATTTGAGATCCTCCACTAGGACAACTTCACTGTAAATTTCCTCCTGTTACTCATTTAACTTTTCCTTTAAGAATGTTGATATGTCATTTGTTACATATATGTAAAGTAATAATATTACTTTAATGCCTATGATGCTTTTTTATAAAAGTGTACTTTACCTGTTTATTTCCCATATACATATATATACATATATGTTTATATATATAAACATATATGTATATATATGTATATATATATATATATATATATATATATATGCCTTGAAATCACAGTTGCTACATCTCCTTTTTAAATATATATATTTATTTATTTTTACTTTAGCTGAAGCATGATATATTTTCTCCTAGCCCCTTAACTTTAATCTGTGTGTCTATTTCAAATATGCTTTTTGGAAACAACAATATAGGATTTTTGTTTTCAATCCACTCTTTAATCTGCTTCTTATTTATATGTGAATTCATTCCATTTACATTCCAGTTATGACTAAGCATTTCTTTCCCTTCATTCTCTCTCTCTCTCTCTCTCTCTCTCTCTCTCTCTTTTTCTCTCTTTCCTTTCACACTGTCCTCTAAAGTGTTTTGTTTCTGATAATACCCTCCTCCAATCTACCCTCTCTTCTATCACATGCCCCTTTCCCAATTTTCCTGTACTCAACTTCTAATTACTTGTAAGGAAAGTTAGATATCTATAACCAAGTAGGTGTGTGTTATTCCCTCTTTCAATCAATTCCAATAACATAAAGGTTTAAGATTTTTCTATCCCACTCCCTCATTTTCCCCTTCAGTTTAAAAGCTCTTTCTGGTCACTTTTAAGTAAAATGATTTACTCCATTATCTCTCTCCCTTATCCATTATCCATAGATACATATATACATATGTGTGTATGTGTGTGTGTGTGTGTGTGTGTGTGTGTGTGTATAGTATATATATTTTTTCTCACTGCTCTAATGATGATAAAGTTCTTGGGAGTTACAAGTATCATCTTCCTCTGTTAGAATGTACACAGCTGAACCTCATCAAAGGCCTTATCATTTCTCTTTCCTGTTTACTTTTTTTATTCCCTTGAGTCTTGTATTTGAAAATCAAGTTTTCTATTCAATTCTGGTCTTTTCATCAGGAATTCTTGAAAGTTCTCTATTCCATTAAAAATCCTTTTTTCTCTTAAAAGATTTAGTAAAGTTGTGTTGGACTGGAAAATCATTTAATTCTGCATCTCAAAATTAGTTTTGAGGTATTATTTTAAAATTGTTTGAAGGGAAATTTGGGAGAAATCAGGCAAGTCCCTGTGTTCACTCTGCCATCTAGCTTCCACCTCCAAAGAAATGGTTTTAAGGAGAAAAAAATCAGATCCTTAGGAGGTTTGTCTTTGAATTTTTAGTACTTTCATTAAATTCAATTATATAGATATAGATAATTATTAATATTGAACTTGTTTATTTGTCTTTTTTCTCTTGGAATATGGTAAGCTTTTGTATAGAAAGAACTGTTTTTTTTTAGTTTTGTTTTTGTATACTCATATTTTAGAAAACTATAGGACATAGTAAGTCTTAATAAATGCTTCTTGAACTTAATTGAGCTGAGCTGAGTTTAATTAAATTGGGTTTTTACTAAGACAACTAATTCATTGTTCCAGGGCATTACAACTATAGCATAGTTAGAGCTATGCCTCAGAGACATGGAACAGAAATGAATAATTTACCTATATTAAGAACTTTATTTCTGCTTTTATTCTTTCTTCCTCTTCCTTCTGCTGGTCATTTTCCATAGATGGGAAGTGACTAATGCAAGAATATGGAGTTGGAAGATTTGAATTATGAAAAAGGTATTAAAAATGCTTGGTGCTCCATTCTCAACATCAAGAAGGTAAGATGAAAGACTATAAATCAGTTAGTCAGTAAGCATTTAGTAAATATTACTATGTACTAAAGACTGTTTTGAGTGTCAAGGATACCAAGAGAGGCAAAATAGTCCCTACCCTCAAGGAGCTAACAATTTTATAAAAGAGACAACAAACAAATAAATATCTACAAAAAATCTATGTATAGGATGAGAAGGAAATAATTAGAAGAATAAATGCATTAGAATTAAGAGGCATTGTGAAAAGATTTTTGTAGAAGATAGGATTTTAGTTGGAACTTGAAAAAAGCCAAAAGAGTCAATAAGTGGAAATGGGGATAAAGAAAATTATAGACATGGAGTAAACATGAAAAAATGTCTGGAATGGGAGATGGGATGTCTTGTTCATAGATTATTTCTCAGCATCATTGGATAATCCCTCACTCCTTCCACACATAATCTTCATGATAATATGTGTGAGTATATTATTTTTTCTTATAAAACTTCTTTTGCTTTTGCTTTTTTACACGATCTCACCTATTCAAAATACAGATCATTAGATTTACAGATGAAAGGCATCTTAGATACCATCTAATTCAAAGCACTCATTTTAGAGATGAAGAAACTGAGGCCCATTGAGATCAAATGTTTTGCTCAAGAACTATTCTTCATAAGTAGAAAAGTCAGAATCCAAATCAAGTTCCTCCTACTCTTTGGTTCTTTTGGCTCTGGATAGTTATGCACATCATTTAAATAGAATAGATAAAAATTAAATCAATAATAATATAATTTTAAAAATTATTCATTGAGAGAATATGATTCATGTCTGATTCTTATACTTCCCTGCTATCAAGGAGGGAGGGAGTTAAAAAGCATGATGAAGTATAAAAGGTATTATAAGCAATAAATTGGAGTAGGGTTGGGGGGCAATGAATCATTTGTTTTTATTTGTAATCATCAGACCTGGTTTTGAATCCTCACTTTAAGTCTTATCACCTCTATGTTCTAGGGCAAATCATTTCCCTTCTTCAGCCTCAATAGTCATATTTTCCTCATTCTCAACTTCTTCCTCTTCGAACTCCTCATGTCCTCCTCTTCTTCCTTTTCCTCATCTTCTTCCTCCTTCTTTTCTTCTTCTTCTTTTTTCTTCTCTCCTCTTCCTCTTCTTTCTTCTGGAAATTATCTCAGGTACTTTTTTATCTTTACAATTGGTTGTAGGAAAGAAAAAGCCATGAACAAGATGTTAAAATAAAAGAGTGACTGAGACATCAGAGTTGAGACTATATGATTTGCTCCATGGTCTCTACCCTGCTTTGAAGATAGTTTCACACCTGCCACAAACCTCCATATATGCACCTTAACATGAAATCAACGTACAGTTAAATTCTTAGATGTTCTACTAGTCTAAACCTTCACTGCTTGTGTTTTTTGGGCAAAATTTCAAGTCAGAAAAGATACTGGTATTCTAGATTGTTATATCTTATCAGAAAAAAAAAAACTCTGCAAGTCCATTATGACTCTTAAAAGAGTATTTTTTCTCTCTTAAAACCTGTGTTTTTAAGAATGCTGCAAAAAGTATTGCTATAAGAGCATTCTTTATTTGCTTTTACTTTTTGACCAGCACATTAAGATGTTGACTGGTAACTGGTTTGGAATTTTTAATGTCTCAGTGTCAAATGGAGGAATTGTTTGTTCACTTGATTTTTTTTGATCCTTTGTTCAGAATCACAGACATGCTACTTTCGTTCTGAAACTTTTTAAGGAACTTTCTCATTTTGAAAACACTTCTAGAAGTTTCATCAATTGCTCATAAATTTCTCCTTTAGAAACATTCTTCTTTCCTATACCATTAGAAATGAGAAAAGTACTCAAACTTGGGAATACTTACCTTGGTAAAATAGCCATTTTTTTTTTTTACTAAATGATAAACCCAGTCACAAATAGTTATAGCTGATTCACTTTACTCAGGTTGCCTCATGTACTTGACAGCATATGGGACTATTGGGAAAATATACATATTATGTGGAAGAAAATTGTTTATTTTACAACATGTTTTGCCAAGAAGCTTCATACTGGTAGGTGAATAGAGAAGTTCAGAAAGAGGTATGTCCACTGAGGCTAGAGGACTATTGGGATTTAAAAGAAATAACATTGGTGAAACATGAAAGTTTTTTAACATCCTGACAATTCTATGAAAGAGAATTGATATATAACTTATTGAGTAATTAATTATCAATGTTCCTGATATAGTGGACACAAGAAAAATACTTCCATATATAGCTTCTGTTTTCATAGCATAATTGAAGAAGAATATGGGAATTACTAGGGAAAAATTAAAAAGAAAAATTAATTTAATATCTGGAATTCTGTACTCAGCTTTCTCAGACATTGTTTGAGGTAAATATTTAACAACTGCACCTCCAGGGAAAAATGTATACAACATACTATTAAGGATAATCAGCTTTTTCTTTTCTTTTCTCCATCATTTTCTAAGTCTAGATAACAAGAAAATAAGAAATCAAGCTCTGATCTGACTTTTGCTAATTTGTGAAGAGTACATACTTATACAGAAAACAATAATAATAATAATAATAATAATAATAATGCATCTAACATTTGCATAGTATTTATAATGTGCTAGGAACTGCTCTAAGCACTTTATAATTATTAACTCATCGGATTCTATAAGAAACTTGGAATGTAGGGTTGTAATTATTTCCACTTTATAAATGAGGAAATTGAGAAAAACTAAAGTAAAATGATTTGCTTGGGGTCACACGGGTAATAAGTACCTAAGGTCACATTTGAATTCAGGTCTCCTTAATTCCAGTTCCCATATTCCATCTTACTGCTCCTAACATTTGACAAAGGACAGGAGCAAGAGAAAGCTGAATATAGCTAACCTGCTTTATCCTGTGGTGAAGGACTTCTTCTTTCAGGGACATTGTTTCTTACTCCTGTACACAATATTATCAAACGACTGTCTCTCAGTTACTTAATTCTTGTTCATTTTCACAGTTTTAAAGCTGGCATGAACCTCTCTCAAAGGGATGGGATAAATATTGCATTGGATTAAAAAATATGAGATAATATATCTAGTATTGAAAAGATTTTTTCCCAGAAATATAGTCATGAAAAGTAAAAGAATCTTTGATGAAGTGAAAGACCACAATCATGAGGTCAAGAGAAAGTTC
This sequence comes from Antechinus flavipes, assembly GCF_016432865.1. Taxonomy (NCBI): domain Eukaryota; kingdom Metazoa; phylum Chordata; class Mammalia; order Dasyuromorphia; family Dasyuridae; genus Antechinus; species Antechinus flavipes. The sequence goes on along the minus strand of NC_067403.1, from coordinate 63,713,080 downwards.
ATTCCCTACTCTTCCAGAGAGTTTAAAATTCTTACTCAAGACCAATAGATAGTTAATATTAAAATTAGGATTCAAATCAAGAAAATTTGACTGCTGATCCATAACTGTGACCTGAATGACTGATAAGTGATAATATCTTAGTATGAGTAGTTTCCAAGCATTTCTTCTATTATATATTTGCTTAGGAGATTAAAAGATATTCTGACTGTTCCAGTACAAGGTCTTTTTTTGCAAGGAGGATATTTAGAGGAAACAGGACATAATTAATCCTCAGTTAAATTTTTGAAGAATTACAAAAGTGAAAAGAAAACAATGTCAAAATTTGTCTTGACTTTGCAAAAATAATACTAATTAGCCATTAATGTCTGTTGCTTACCAGTTATGCTTAATTACCATGGAACACAATAACAATTATGTATATCATCAAATATATGTCAGAATAATTCATTTAGCTTTATTTAGTTAAAAGGCAAGAGTCTGTTGACATATGTTTAATCTTCATAGTTTGTTGATCATGTAGCCTGGTTATTGTTCTCTTTTATACTCTCTTACACACATATACAAATAGAAATACATACAAATATCAATAAAAACATATCAACATCCTATTTTTAGATTACATATCTATGTTAAGGAAAAACTTTTTACAGGTAAGTGGATGAACATAAAAAAGCAGGGTGGGGGGATTTTTCTTAGGGAAATTGATAAAGAGTGATACTAAACCTTTAAATAAAGAATAAGTCTTATTGTAGGTATTTAGTTATTTTCTCTTCTCAAGAAATGATTTTATTATCGAACCACCTGGTTATTTCTTTACTGACTGCTTGGTAGACTAATGCCCACTCTTCTCCAATAAGAAGGAATTAAGGTATTGATAGAAGAGAAAAGACCCTTTTAATGAATTCCAGCCATAAATTCTGCTGGAGGGGATGGTCCAGGAGGAGAGAGATAGTGACTTAGTTCACTCAAATCTGTAATATTAATAAAGACTTTATGTTGAGAAATGTTTCCTGGGGAAGAATATAATGTCAGAAGGCATGGGTCACTATGATATTTTGGACATCTCTAGTTCTCTCTTCAAGTTAGAAATGGATTAGACATATATAAGTGTTAGCTTATAAACAATATATCTATGTGGATCTACACACATGTTTATACCTATACCTATATATATATATATATGTTCTTATATATGTATATAATGCATCCATCCATATCTATTTGGAAGACTTGAGCTTTAAAACAGACTATATTTAGGAATGGCATTTTGTTAATATGTACCTCATATATTATATAAAGATGCATACATGTATATCTATATGTATATATGTTCACATATATACATATATATGCATGTACATATATATATGCATGTATATATTTGTAAATTCCTTTGGTGATGTTGTATGGCTCTAAATCATTGAATATCATGATCACTGAAGAAGCAAAGTTGAAAATGAAAATCATCCAAAAATGAAAAGTAACAGGGTGAACATGAGCAAGTCTCACCATAATAATTAGACATAGTGGAGGAATATTGTATAAAAATGGGATCAGATAAAAGTATTACTGGGAAAAAAAAACATAAACTAATCACATAGAGAGTGTGAAAGACAACTGATGTATATTTCCTGTGCTGCATTGATATCTATACAATAAAAAGGGAAGCCTGGCTTCCAGGAGTTTTGAGTAATCCTCACTGCCCTGTAATAAATTTATTTAAAAATTATTTATAAATGTATAGTTTATTAGTTCATTTAATATATGAGCAACAACAAATATATTAAGTACCTAGTATGGGACAAGCACTATGCTAGGCAATAGGGATAGAACAACAAAAGAAAATAGTTCTTGATCTCTGGGAGCTTAAAGTCTACTTAGAAGACATAATACTGCTAGTTTTGGATTTATTTGATCTTCTAGGGCTGAAGTATAACCATCAGAAATTTTTTCTATGAGGCTAATGCTCCTCTGTAGCAGAATATTAGTATCTTTGGGCATCATAATCTCAGCTTTTTCCAACCCTTTTTGCCAAACTAAATCTAAACTCTTAGTTAAAATTCCTTTAAACAGACATATGCAAAAGATTAAAAAAATAATGGGGTCAAAGGCATGGGGAGAATAGTAAAAAACTAACTAAAAGAGACATGAAATGATCTGTGTAGAAAGTGGTGCTAGAACTGACCCTTCAAGGAAAATACGGATTGATTATAAGTGGTAGAGGTGAGAGGAAATGTTATTCAGGTGTGTGTGTGTGTGTGTGTGTGTCTGTGTATTGATTAAAATGAGGAGATTTGAGGGATGGAGATCAATTATTAAACTGTTGAAGTAATGCAGGTGAGAGTTGATGATGATCTGAATTAAGATGGTTAGTGTGTGAGAAGAGAGAAATGAATACAAGTGAGACAACACATAAGATGACAAGATTTGACAACTAATGGGATATGTAAAGTATATAAAAGTGACAAGTCAAGGATAATAACAATATAGTAAACTGAAAGATTGGGAAAAATCACAATGCTCATTAGGGATTAGAAAAGGGATGGATTTAGGAGAGAAGAGAATAAATTTCATTTTGGATGTGTTGATTTTGTGCTCTCTCTTATATATCCATTGGAAATGTCCGATCAGCAATTGGTAATGTTGAACTGAAGCATCAGAAAGATAGTTTGGTTAGATATAAAAATCTGGAAACCCTATACTTAGAGATGATCTTTAAACTGAAAGGAATTGATTGAGGAGTGTGTGTGTGAGAGAGAGAGAGACAGAGATAGATAAGGGGCAGGGGAGAGATGCAGGGAGAGAGGGAGGAAGAGGGAGAGAGAAAAGGAGAGGGAGAGGGAGACAGACAGACAGACAGACAGATATAGAGACAGAATGTCAGAGAAAAAAAAGGAAAAGACCCATAATAACAATTTAGGGAATAACTACTAGTGAGTATGACATAGGGGATTATTCAGCAAAAGAAACCTAGAAGAAATGGTCCCTCTGACATGTAAGAGGAACTCTTAGAGATGAAATGATACCTTGGAAGAGATGGTAATCAGCAAAAAAGTACAGAGTAATATTTTGGGTATTAAAAAACAGGATAGGGCAGCTAGGTTATACAGTGAATAGAGTGCTGGGCTTGGAATCAGGGATATTCATCTTCCAGAGTTCAAATCTGCCCTCAGACACTGAGTAGCTGTGTGATCCTGAACAAGTCACTTACCCGGTTTTGTCTCAGATTCCTCATTTGTAAAATAAGCTGACAAATGAAATGACAAATTATTCTAGTATCTTTGTCAAGAAGGAGAAGGAAATGACAAACCCTTTCAGTATCTTTGCCAAATGTCATAACAAAGAAATTGACTCAACTGAAACAAATACAGAGTAGAATCAAAATAGAAAATATTACAGAAAGAGCAAGAAAAGGGAAAAGGAGCAGGAGGAAGCCATCAGATTCAACAATCAAGAGATCACTGATAACAATGGAGAAAGCAATATGAATAATGAGATTGAAAGCCTGATGAAAAAGGGTTGAGAAGTGAGTGCAAAGAGAGGTAATAAAGGCAATGAGTGTAGAAGGTTCATTCATCACTTATCCCACGCTCATCATAAGTGCATGGATGATTGCTCCTTTCATACATTTTTCCTTCTTTAAATTGTATTGTGGCAGACTCATAGCTATCATGACATTCTATGGCCCTTTGGGTGATCTCCTACTTCATTTTTTTTGGTGACCACGGTATTTTGTGATTTGCAATATATCATGCCATGACCACAATACTGCTGTCAGAAATACAGGTCTTTATTTCAGAGGGAAACTTAAGGTTATTAAAAGACCAATTTCTTCTTCCCTGTGCACTGCTGCTTTTTATCTCGTCCAATTTTCATGTTCATATTGTTACTGCATATTGTCTCTCCAGTTTTATCATTAAGATGTCCTTTTTATGCTAAATGATTACAAATATTGGCATTAAATAAGTTTTTGTTGTTGTTATTGTTGTTGTTCTACACCAAAGCAATCAACATCTTAATATTGTGAGCTCTGCATGCATTGTGTAAGTTTAATTTCCAACGTTCTTTGAAATTCATGGGGGTAAAAAATGGAATTAATGAAACTTTGCAATCTTTATCACTATTAAAGTTGTAAAGAATACCCATCATATTAAATTTCTGGGAGAACATCCAGTATAATGCAAGGTTAACATTATAAAGGAGCTAGACACACATTGATGATGCCTTTACCCACCCAGAAAATATATACAGTGCTTCTATATCCTCAGTTCCCTGTTTGTCCTTTGAATTATTTATCATGTAAATGTGAGGTGACAGTTACAGGTATGAAATGCAAATTTGGCTCATCTTTTCTAGCCTATGAATATTAAATTAGGTGTATGGTAATTTTTCTGGTGCTTCTGGAATGGCCTTTAGATACTGCTTTCAACACTGTTGAATGTGAATTGGTACTCATCCATTCCACAGACTTGGATTTATTGAAATTCATAAAATCTGTCATGCCAGTTTCTTGCCTTTGGACTCTCCTAAGATTATAATGTTAATAATGTGTAAGGATAATTATCACTCTTAGGACTGATTAGGACTTTTATAGAACCTTTCTGCTCTGTTTGAAGTAAAATAAATTTTGAATGGGAAGAAGAAAATATTACAAAATGGTGGTTACTACTGTCATATAAGTGACAAGAGAATTATTTTGATATTTGGCAATATACTTATGATTTTGTAATCTATTACCTAGATAGTATAAGTGAGAATACCAAATACACAATTTTTCATTGAAAATATTTTACTTCTTTAGAGTCTCATCTTCCAAAAGGATAAAAAAAAAATCAAATAGGAAAACAGTAATTAATTGTTTTCCATCTTTTCCTTAATTTCTTCCATTTATGTCTTAGGCTTTTGTCTGTTTCACCATTCTCTTTCATCATATTACTTACTGTGTATAATTCTTTTCATTCTCATAAATGCTGGAAAAAAACATGTATGTTACCTATTTATCAGGCAAGGTCCAGTATAAGACATATAGATATAGTCACTACTTTCTGAATGCTTACAATTTGAGACAGATTATGATGATTTCCTAATAAAATAATTTCAATTGATCAACAAGTGTTTATTAAGAACTTACTCCACAACAGGCATTTTCTAAGGGTTATAAGGTACAAAGATAATGAAAAAATATGCCTTTTTTGTATGTTCATCTAAATCAAATTTAACTCTATCACCAGCCTGTAGACTGAAATGATTTGATGAATTGGTTAAGCCTGAATTTGGATGACACTTTCTATTAAGGTTGTTCAATCATAAAACCTACCTATTTCTTCAACTATAGAAAAATTGACCACATGTCTCATATTGATATGGGGGTTACGTAGAAATTTACATATTTTTTTTCTGAGTCCTTTTAAAACTACACATATTGAGGAGGATTCTGGGAAGATGGCAGAATAGACTGGTTAAATTTCAAGCTCTCCAGATTTCTCTTACAAATAGAAAAAATTCACACATCAGGGCAAACATAGACTGATGAAAATCAAGAACATTTGAGGTAGAACTGGATTTATAGGATACCACCCAAGAAGATCTGAAGAAAGACCCTGGCCTGGGGAATTAACCCCTATAAAGGACAAACATCTCTAGAGTAACTTTACAGAAAGTGAAGTGCCCTGGGGCTAGCTGAATGAGGTTGGAGCTTCAGCAGGGGCCAGGGAACTTTCACCTCCTGTGAATGTGTGAAGTCAGGGTTTGAGTCTGGGAAGATTGAAGGAACCTTGGCTGATTAGGAAGGCCAAGCTCAACTGCTGAGACTTGGCCTGAGGTGAGAAGGAACCAGCATCTGTGAGTGCAGAGGGCAGGGAAATGCTGGCTGTGATCATTTGCAGGAGGGGAGAGCTCTTGCTTTTGTACTGCAGTTCAGAGCAGAGAGCTCAAGTGAAGCTAGAGGTACCATCTTCCCATTCCATGATTAGAGGTGCTTATGCTAATTTCTCTTATTTAAAAAAAAAAAATAAACCTGCAAAGAAGAAAGGTAAGAACCCCAGCATAGAAACTCACTATGGGAACAAGGAAGACTGGGGTTCATCTTCAGAGGAAGACACTGAAGTAAAAAATAAAAAGCTTCTTCTACCCCCAAAGTATAATGTGCAATGCCTCTGGGACTGGAGAGAAGTGATAGAAGAACTCAAAAAAATTAAAAATCAAATGAAAGCCATTCAGGAAAAACAACAACAACAACAACAACAACTAAAATAACAAAGAAAAAAATACCAATAGATCTGGAGAACAGATCAAGAAGAAGAGAAAATATTAGAATAATTGGACTGCCTGAAAATTGTGACCAGAAAAAGAATCTTGACCCAATAATATAAGAAATAATGCAAAAAAAATTGTTCTGGAGTGATAAAAAATAGTGGGAAAGTAGAAATAGGAAAAAAACAACAACACCCATTATCTTCTTAAAGAGATCCTTTTGGAAAAACACATAGGAATATTATTGCCAAATTTGAAATACCCAGATCAAAGAGAAAATTTTGCAAAGAACAAGCAAAAAATTCAAATATGCTGAAGCTACAATTAGAATTCTACAGGACGTATCAGCAATCATATTAAAAGATCACAGGTTTTAGAATCATAACTACTGACAAAGAAAAGAACTAGAACTGTGGCAAAGAGTATCATAACCAGCAAAATTATTTATAATATAGAATGAAAAAAATGGATATTCAATGCATTTGCAGGTTTTCAGGACTTTCTATCAAGCAAACTTGAAAATAATAAAAAAAAAATTATCATATAAGAGCCAATACCAAAGGTCATTTTCAAAGAACTTGATATGGACAAATTATTTATGCTTTTTTTTACATGGGAAATATATAAAAAAGTGTTTAAAATTGACATTAATAATGGGGTAGTTCAAAAGAGAGATTGGGACAGAATCATGGTAAAAAATGGTAATGATGGTTCAAATGAGGTACAGAGGTAGACACAGAGGCAATAGAGGAGGAAGAAAGTCTCATAGTTTTGAAAATCTACTTATATCAGGAATGGGTTCAATAGGCAATACTATATATATATATATATATACCACAAAGGCTATAACATACTCCAAAATCCGTAAATAAATTTAGGATGGAGAGTTGGGTTAAATGGAAAAGAAAAGGGTGAGGAAGGAAAATAAGGTAACAAGGTAGGGATACATGAGTGGGGGGAGGTTAAGTAATAGTAGCAAATTAAAGAGAATAGCAAAGAGTCAGCAGGTATAGGAAAGATGTATGTGTGTGTATGTGTGTGTGTGTGTGTAGGGCAGTATGTGTGTGTATATATACACACACACACATATATATCCTTTCTTAAGTATAGCTTGCTTGGGGATGGTGGGGGTGATGAAAGAGGGGAAAAAAAATAAATTAAAAAAGGTGAGCAGCGGAAAACAAAAGAAGAATCTCTATAAGAAAGTAAAGAAAAGGTGCACATTCATGAATATAATTTCTTCTGCTAACACATATATTTTCTTGAACTAATAATCTGTTACTATACACTTTGAATCCTCCCTGGGCACATGACAATGCTCTCTTTTCTTTTGTCTTAGATCATTTTGTATTCCTTTTTTTTTTTCTCTTTTTCTTATTCTGTTTTTTAAAAATAAAATGAATTTTAAAAAACACATATTTGCATTTTTAATATTTCAGCTTGGAAGTGTTATTAAACTCAATTTTTAAAAAATTCTTTCACTTCCATCTTCATATATACATATACAAATATGTATGCACATAAATATATGAATGCATACACACACACACAGAGTATATGCACAGAGACAGACACAGGACCAAAGGCACAGAAACAAGAAAAGAAAGACAGAGACAGATGTGACACAGAGGGAAAGGTTAAATTATTAAATTAGCCTCTAATGTATAACTGAATTTTATCATAAAAAAATGTTCTCTGTGGGAGTCAAGGTGATAGGGTTATCATACCATGTGGACATTCTGTTGATGCTAAAAGCTCTGAAGATATTGCTGGAATATCATTCATAGAATACTTCTATAAAACTGGTGATCTTCCTTTCTTCCAAGCTGTTCTATCAGGTTATAAACCTTAGTTCATAGATAGTTAATAGATAAATCATCTACTTTCTCTCCAAAAGACAGGAATTCTTTCTTCATTTTTATATTGTTTTCAATATACACATCTCTATGTAGGTATGTATAGAATCCTTGAGGGATTTGGTTTATCTATAATATAACTCATTTTACAATATGACTCACTAGCATCTAGAGGACAACAAATATTTTGAATTTCTTATTATGAAATTTTCTCAATGTCTTAAGTTACAATACATTAGTAATTTTCCCTTTCTTTTTAGCTTCTTCCCTTTTTCTCTATTAACATTTATATTGAACTTTAAGATTTGCAAAGTGCTTTGCATATTGCCTTATCTGATCCTCACAAGACTCCTGCAAGGCAGATGTTTTTATTATCCCCATTTACAGATAAGGAACTCAAGAATTAGCTATTAAGTGACTTGCCTAGAATATATTGCTACTAAGTGTCTCAGGCAGCCTTCAAGTTTAAGTTCTCCCAACTCAAAGTCTAACACTCTAATAGTACAAGTACAGAAGGTGCAGCCGTGTGAAAATAATACTGCCTTTTTTTACCATACTATTTTTTTTGTAAATCAAATAGTTCCCTTCATTCTTCTTTTAAATATTTTCATGCCAATAATTAGCGACTTTAGCAAAGATATTGGATGAATTATCATTGATATTACATAATATCAACAAAGTCCAGCAGCCAAAACTAGAAAGAAAATTTTTATTTAAAATAAGTGTAGACATTATAAAATCATTCAAAGTCTAATACCAAGACAAACCCAGAAACTTTACAAACAAAATTACAGTGTACTTTTCACACAAATAAAGTCAAAGCTAAATTATTGGAGGAATACTAATTGTTCATGGGCAGGTCAAGCCAAAATAATAAAAATGACAATTCTATTTAAATTAATGCATCTATTCAATGTCATACCAATTAAACTACTAAAAATTCATTTCATAGAGATAGACAAAACAAGAACAAAGTTCATTCAAAAAAACAAAAGATCAAGATTATTACTTTTTTTTTTTTTTAAAGGAAAGTAGCATAGCAGTACCAGATCTCAAACTTTATTACAAAATGGTAATCATCAAAATCATTTGGTATTGACCAGGAAATGGAATAGTGGAAGAATGGTATTAGGTATACATTACATAGCAATAAATGACCATAATAATCTATGGTTTGAAAAATTCAACGATTATGGTTTTGGGGAAAAAATTCATCCTTTGACAAAACCTGCTGGGAAAACTAGAAAGCAATTTATGGAAACTAGGAATAGAGCAACATCTCCCATAACATACTACAATAAGGTCGAAATAGGTACATGATGTAGATATGAAAGGTGAAGTAATCAAATTAGGTATCATAGAATATGTTATCTGTCATCTATGGATAAGGGAAGAATTTATGATGAGGCAAGAAATAGAGAGTGAACAGAAAAAAAATTTTTGCACAAATAATATCAATCCAATCAAAATTTTAAAAAAGCAAAAATAGACTGGATTCGTTTTTATCAAATTTATCAGATAAAGGCCTTATTTTTCAAATACATTGTAGTGAGCTTTTTCTTCCAATATAGCCCGGTTAGCTTAGAGGCCTATCTCTCTGCTTGGTTCCAAGAGCTCTCTCCGAATGTCACCAAATCCAAAGGTCTGCTCCTTCAGCCTCTGCCTCTGCTTTCTTCAGCCTCCAGCCAGCTCCAACTCTTCATGTCATTCCGCTGAAATCTCGACTTGTAGCGTCTTCACTCTCCAGAACTTCTTCGACTGGCCCATTGGCCTATTTATGCTCCTTCCAGAGAGAGGGATTATGGGTAGTTCTACTTAGTACCTTGTTTCAGGTTCTGCCCAAAACATCTTCTTGTAAGATTAGATCAACTCTAATCAGTTAGCAGTTAGTAAGGATTCCAACATCTCCCCCTTTCTTTTGTTTTAAAACATAGGGGGTTTCTGAGGGGGTACACATAAATCCATCAATATGGGCCAGAACTTTGTAACAGATATACATGGTATACATAAATCCATCAATATGGGAGGCATTATACATAATTTACAAAAGTACACAGCAATATAACACAGGCTAGTGGTAATGTAACAAATAACATGAATCAACATGAAAATTTAACTACTGCAAAAGTCTCATCAACAATCTTTCATCTCAAGAAATCAAATGATTCTTGCAATTGCTTAAAATACATAAGCACATAGTAATATAACACAGGCTAGTAGTAATGTAACAACATAAATTGACCTGAAAATTTACAAATGTCCATAAGTCCTAGAAATAGTCCATAAGGAATCCATTGTCCATTAGTTCATGCGCCAGGAATCTAATAATTCCTGTAAGCTCTGAAGTACTGCAAAAGTCTCATCAACAATTTTTCATCTCAGGGAATCCAGTGATTCTTGCTGGTTTTTCAGGAACTGAAAGCTGAAGATTTTAAAGTTCTTTTGACAGTCTCATTGTTAGCCATCTGATTCCTTTTCCACCTGTGGAAATATAAGCAGATCCTCTTCCCCAAGCAGTTAACCTATCTAATTCTCTTCTATTTACCACTTTTGGGATTTCTCCTCATCATCTGGTAATTACATTGGAGCTGTTTGCATTGGATATTGTCTTGTTGTCTTAAAAGGCCTGTATTCTTCCCAACTGTAATCCTGATTGCTTTTCTGTTGGTTGATGACATCAGAGTTCTGAATTTCTAAAGTCTCTCTGGGTGTGACCTCAGCTGCTATCATGCCCCACCTGTCCTTTGATTGATACTTTAGAGCTGGGCCCTGCCTCTCATTCCTCTGGGTCAATATACATTTAGAGGCCCAATGAAAGCCTCGGTTACATTTTGGACATGGGGTTTGGGGTTTTCTCTCACCCTGTCTTCTCACTCTATCTCCATATCTACAATGAGCTCTCAAATGTCCAATTTTTCTGCACTGAAAACATCGATGAGTTTCTCTAGAATTCCTCTGCCAAGAAGGACCTTGTCTTTCCATGTTCATCATAGTCTGGGCATAATAAGCATTTGTGCCCGCTGTGGCACAGCGTCTTATGATTTCCTCTAAAGGAGCATCTTTGTCTAGCCCCCATATAATTCTTTTGCAAACCTCATTGGCATTTTCCTTAGCCAAATGTTTAGTCATTATTTCTGTTGCTGCATTGTCTCCAATGGTTCTTATTACAGCTGTTTGTAAACGTCCCACAAAATCTGCAAAAGGTTCATTGGGACCTTGCTCTATTTTTGTGAAAGCATTATTTCCATCTTTCTGTCCAGGGAGAGAATTCCAACCTTTTATTGCAGCCTTAGAAATTTGCTCATACACTGTTATGGGATAATAAATCTGTTCTGAACTCTCTGCATACTGACCTTCACCAGCTAGTTGGTCAAAAGCAACTTGTACAATAGCTCCTGTTTGCCTATTGCGTTGGGCTTGAATCCTACATAATTCATGAAACTCCGAAAGCCACAATAAATTTTGTCCCGGTTCTAGACAAGTTTTAGCGATGGATTTCCAGTCATTCAGGGTTAAGATTTCATAAGACAAATTATCCAGTAACATCTTCACATAAGATGATGTAGCCCCATAAAGAGTGCAACCCTTTTTCAAATCTTTAATTTTTTCCAAATTAAAAGCAGTGTATTTTCTCTCTTTTTGACCTGAAGAGTCAATCCTTTCAATCACAGGATATGCCTTTATAAAATCAGACATATCTTCTCCTTCATTTTTTGCTTTAATTAATGCTTTTTCTAATCTTGTCAAATTCTGCTTTACAGGAGAAGCTGACTGTGTTTCTGCCTCTCTCCCTCCCCCTTGTTCCACCCATGAAGGGTTAATTGCGGGGGGAGGGTCATGAGATGTGGAATCACCTAATTCCTCCTGCTGTGAAGTATCATACTCAGAATTGTAATTAACTCCATTCTCATCTGATTCGTCCTCCTTTTCACCTAGTAAAGTTGGCATTTCTTCCTCCTGTACTTTCCTTTTCATCATTCTATCACTTAAATAACTTCTTATAGCCAATTGTATTACATTATATGTATTAATTATTGAGTTAGGCCCATTTTTATCATAGAATTGACAAAGATCCTCTCCAACCAATTTCCATTCACTTAGATCTAATTCCTTATCAAGAGAGAAACAAGGACATATATCCTTTACAGTTTGTAAAAGTTCACTGATTTGCTGTAAACTTATAATTAAACCTTGGCTTTCCATAACTTTGACAATGCTCTCTAAACATTTTCCTTGAACAGAAACAGGCTGTTTTCTAAATATCTGTCCCATCTTAGATGAAATTCTACTTTAACTCTTCTAACAAAATTTCTTTGTTGCACTCACCCTAATTTCTGGGTTGAAGAGTCTTTTCCACTGGATCAGGATCAGAGGCTTTTCCACTGGAATCAGGATCGTAGCTTTTCCACTGAAATCCACTGAGGGAGTCTGTTAGTCCCACGTTCAGAGTGCCAAAATGTAGTGAGCTTTTTCTTCCAATATAGCCCGGTTAGCTTAGAGGCCTATCTCTCTGCTTGGTTCCAAGAGCTCTCTCCGAATGTCACCAAATCCAAAGGTCTGCTCCTTCAGTCTCTGCCTCTGCTTTCTTCAGCCTCCAGCCAGCTCCAACTCTTCATGTCATTCCGCTGAAATCTCGACTTGTAGCGTCTTCACTCTCCAGAACTTCTTCGACTGGCCCATTGGCCTATTTATGCTCCTTCCAGAGAGAGGGATTATGGGTAGTTCTACTTAGTACCTTGTTTCAGGTTCTGCCCAAAACATCTTCTTGTAAGATTAGATCAACTCTAATCAGTTAGCAGTTAGTAAGGATTCCAACAATACATAAAGAACTAAGTCAAATTTATAAGAATATGAGGCATTCTCTAATTAATAAATGGTCAAAGGATGTGATCAAGCAGTTATCAGATAAATCAAAACTATTAATAGTCATACAAAATATTCTAAACCATTACTAATTAGATAAATGCAAATGAGAATAACTCTGAGAAACCATCTGGCACTTTTCAGATTGGTTAACACGACAGAAAAGGAAAATGATAAATGTTGGCAAGGATATGGGAAAATTGGGATGTTAATGTAATTTTGGTGGACTTGTGAACCCATCCAACCATTCTGCAGAACAATTTGGCACTTGCCAAAAGGCTTATAAAACTGAATATGCTTTGACCAAGCAATAGCACAATATATCTTTACCCCAAAGAGAGCAAAGAAAAAGAAAAAATATTCTATGTAATCCAAAAAATCTCTACAGCAATCTACAAAAAATCTGTGGTGGTGAGGAATTAGAAATTGAGGGGATGTCCATCAATAGGACAATGGCTGAACAAGTTGTGATATGTGGTTGTTATGGAATGCTATTTTAGTAGGATGTTTTAAGAAAAACCTAGGAAGACTTAAATGAACTGATACAAAATGAAGTGAACAGAAACAGGATATCTGTAACAGCAAAATTGTAATAATCATCAACAGTGAATAAATCAGCTATTCTTAGTAATACAATGATATATCATAATTCTGAAGGACTTACAATGAAAAATACTATCCACTTTAACTGATAGTCTGAATACATATTGAAGTACTTTTTTTTTTTTTACTTTATTTTTCTTGCTTTAAAAAATATGTTCTTTTTTGCAACAAGGCTTATATGGAAATATGTTACGTCTGAATGTACATATATAATCTGTATCAAAGTGCTTTCCATCTTAAGGGAGGAGGAGTGAGAAAAGAAATTTGAAAAATAAATAAATGTATATATAATATATATAACATATATTATGTATATATACTAAACAAATGTTAAGAAGTGTAATTGAAAAAAATAAAAGCCTTAAAAATAAATATTCATGGTATTCCTTTGACATAGGGCTTAGGGTTAGAAGTAAGTAGATTTTTAGTTGAATATTATTCCAATTTCTTTTATCCATGACTAATATTTTGGGAGGGAAGTAGTATATTTCCTGTCTCCATTTTCTCACTATTTGGGGAACAAATAAGCATTTTAAAGTACCTTATTATGTGTTTGTTACTGTACAAAATACCTTTACAAATATCACAACATCTGATTATCACAACACCTTCTGTTATATCTCTACTTAAGAAACGGAGATAGAAATTAAATGAATTGTCCACAGTCATAAAAATTTTTTGTCTAGATTCAAACTCAGATTTTTCTGACTCAAGACCCAGTGTTCTATATACATTGTGCCACACAGCTACCTTTTGTCTTTTCAAATCTAGGTAATATAATTTCTATTATGCCATTCTGCCAAAAAGTATGTTCTGTAATATCACTATTATTTTCTGGACAAATCCAAAAGTTTTATCTCAATTTTTCATCTTGTTGATTTCTCAGAATGTTTCACATAATTGAGTAATCTTTGAAACTGTCCAACCTTAGCTTCCTTTTGACATGGAAAGAAAACCCACTATTTACAATTTAGGATACATATCAGTAATGACTTTTATTTGATTCATGGTTACTGGCCAATGCAAGAAGTATCAGTTTGTCCATAATTTTTTTCTTTTGGGCAATTGTGGTTCTACGAATCATTTCCCACTGGTTTGTATTGTAAACAAAGCTCTGTCATGTGTTGTTTTAACTGTTCAGCCATTGACCTTGGGTATAGTTTGTTGTGTTCCAGGGAAAGAGACAAGCTTCCAAAACTGTTGATCTATTATCAGGCTGTTTTGTTGTAAAACAGAGAAGTTTCCCTTTCCATTGGTCTTGCCTAAGATCCCTTGTGCAAAGGAATATAAAACAAATATAGAAACGGAGACTTACTATGAAATGACATCACCTATGTTAAAAAGGGGAAATGAATTATGCTCTGCATTTTTGTTTCATAAAATCATAAATGATTCTTTCTCCCTCTTTCCTGCCCCCCTTCCTTTCTTTCCTCTCTTCTTCCCCAGCATTCTGAAACATATTCTATTGCTATTTCTCCAACCAGTTCTCTTCCTTTAACTCATATCAAGCTTAAATTTTTAGAATTCTGTTTTGTATTTATTTGTTTGTGTTCCACAAAGGAAAAATGGTCAAAATACTACTATCACCACTACTTCAACTACAACAACAATAACTACTATTACTGCTTCTGTTGTACTACTACCTACAACTACTGCTGCTGCTACTGCAACTGATGATATCAAAAACAATATTAATATAACATTTTAAAGTTCCTAAACTTATACAAAAATTAGCTTATTTTGTCTTTACAATATCCATGGGGGTGTATTACCATTATTTTTTTTTATTTTTATATGAAGAACCTGAGATCACTAAAGTTTGACCTGCCCAGAATCATACACCCAGATTATATCTAAGGCCAGATTTAAACTTTAGTCTTCCTGATTCCATATCCATCACTTTATTCATGGAAAACACCTAGCTGTTTGTAATTTCTACCTTAAAATGGATTCTTCTGTATTGAGTGGATTTTTTAAATGCCTCAGTATGGGTAGTCTCTCCTCTATTCATGATTTTTTTTTTCAAAACATGTCTATAACTTTCATCTATAAACTACTAAAAATCATCTACAAAGGATCAATTTAATGGGCCTTTGGAATTCTTCTAGTTTCTCTTAGCATGTGGGCTTCTCTCCCCATATAACTACATTTTCTTCTATTCATACTTCTAAAAAGATTCCAAAATTTGTCTTCTACCTACCTTTTTATCCTATTTCCTATATATGATAATCAACGTCATAAGTTTACATTGATATTCCACTACCACCATAAACAATTAACTACAATTAATTCATAAATCTTTCCTATCATATATTCAATTTGGAAAAAGACACCTTTTATTTTTAATAATACTGCCAACCCACCAATTTTCTAAGCTTGAACAATAGAACTGATTGCTGATACTTTTTTCTTTAATCTTCTTTATTCATAAACATTGTTTTAATCATTCTTTCTTTAACAGATCTTTTATATTTTTTCTCTTTTTAAGGAAATACTATACTTTAAATTCCTGTGATAGTATGCAGAAATTATTAAAAATTATTTTATATCTATTCTATTTCTAAAATACTCTGATCTAACATATGGCTTTTTATTACTCTACAAAATTAAGCAAACTCTGAAAACCTAGTCCAGTGGAGAATACAAAGAAGAATGTTGATTCCTTATCCTCATGGAGAAAGCAATCTAGTGAGGTATATAATGTATAGTTACACACACACACATTCTGTGACAAAATTTTGGAAAAGGTAAATGCAATATTCTTTGAAAATATAGAGAAGGGAATGATTATGACAAACATTTCCTTTGAAAAGTATATTTTGTCATTTCTATTATTTTATTTTTAAATATTTAATTCTCCATCTTGAAATCCTTGTACAAGATACACTGCATTCCTCCATCATTTCCTATTACCTTCTAGGTGTGTCTTTTGCTTCAGATAAAGTATTTGTTTCCTTCCATGCTAATAACTTGGTGTTTTTTATTTATGATTTCTTGGTTTGTACCTTTTGTCCTGAACCTTTGCATATACTACCCAACAATATTGTTTGTTCTGTTAAAATTAATCATGTATCTATAAACAATTCCAAACTTTACAACTGAACTGGGAGTCTTCAGAACTGAATTTTAACATCAGTTCAGGCAGTTTTTGTAGAAGTAATCTTGGGAAATTCACTTAAGCTTTCTGGTTAATCTTCCTGTACAGACTACAGTCCTTTGTCTGTAATAAGAAGTGATTGAACTAAATATCTGCTACCCCTCCATGCAGTTCTGTAAGTATGATTTTATTATAATCGCACCTTTGTTTCCCTTGTTTTGCACTTAAGGGAACACTTAGAACAAGAGGGTAGTCGGAATGATCAAATTACATAGCAATGAGGAAAAAAAAGAACAAAACAATATGCCTAAATACACATGTGAGTAAATGTACTTTCTACTCAGATACTTCCAATAATTCCACATTGCCTCAAAAATAAAATGCAAATTTCTAAACCTTATATTTAATGCCCTCTACAATCTTTTTGTTCATTTGCCTCAACTATACCTTACTTTCAATTTCTAAAAAGGCCATATAACAGAAAAAATTTGTAATTGGACAGAGTGTATTTAGTTGCCTGGAGAAAGTGTTTTATCTTCATATGACCTCCCTGGGAAACAATGCACATCAAAGAAAAAGCAACCAATGGAGATACAAATGGAGCAGAGAGAAGTAAGGCTCTCCTAAGGGAGAAATATTACAAGTTCCATAGATGTCTTAATTTGAAAGAAGAAAGGAGAAAATGGGTCAACCCTGAGAGAGACAGAAAGACAGACATTCAGACAGATGCAGATAGAAACAGAGACAGAGATAGGGAGGGAGGGAGAGAAGGTGAGAGGGAGAAGAAGGAAGAAGAAAGAAGAAAGAAAGAAGAAGCAGAAGCAAAAGAAGAAGAAAGAAGAAAAGAAGGAGGAAGAGGAGGATGAGGAAGAGGATGAGAAGGAACCAATAATTAGTTTTTTCAGGATGAATTATAAAGACAAAAAGGAGACAAGATGTGGTCTGTCTCAAGGAAAGGTGGGAAACAAAAGACAGGATGGGTACTTGATTCAGAGCTCCAAGTTTTTCTCCTTATGGATGCCCTTTTATCTTAGGTAACAGAAATCTAGATGACTGCATAGATCTCTTAGTAATGGGGAGGCCACATAGAAAGGGAAGAAGAATTGCTTTCACCTGAGTTTGAGATTTTTTTTTTGTTTTTGATGAATCAAACAAAACTTGTCTTACTGAATGCTTATTAACCTTAATGTTTACATAGAAGTTGATGCCATTGAGAGAGAGATCTAAAATAAATTATTCTGATCTAGAAGAAACCCTATAGGAAGTCAAGAAAAGAATTCTCAAATTAAAATTTGTGTTTGTAAATGTAGAATTATAGTTCTTGACAAAAACTTTGCAATTAGCCACTCCCCAGTAAATTGTAAGCTCATAAAAGAAGATGTGATTTTATTTTGTCTTTATACCCTTAAGGTTTTTATAACTCCATGTTAAACTGATAAACTGACTCACTTCATAGGGCAAAAAAGGACAAGGTGAATTTAGGAGTGATAATTTTATTTTATTTTTTATTATAGCTTTTTATTTACAAGTTATATGCATGGGTAATTTTACAGCATTGCCAATTGCCAAACCTTTTGTTCCAATTTTTCCCCTCCTTCCCCCTACTCTCTCCCCCCCAGATAGCAGGGTGACCAATACATGTTAAATATATTAAAGTATAAATTAAATACAAAATAAGTATACATGACCAAACCGTTATTTTAGTGTACAAAAAGAATCAGATTCCGAAATATTGTACAGTTAGCTTGTGAAGTAAATCAAAAATGCAGGCAGGCAAAAATATAGGGATTGGGAATTCAATGTAATGGTTCTTAGTCATCTCTCAGAGTTCTTTTGCTGGATGTAGCTGGTTCAGTTCATTACTGCACTATTGGAACTGATTTGGTTCATCTCATTGCTGAAGATGGCCAGGTCCATTAGAATTGATCATCATATAGTATTGTTGTTAAAGTATATAATGATAGGAGTGATAATTTTATAATAAAATCATTTTTGATGTAGCATCTGATATTAGCATGGTACTTTAGCATTTCAGGCAATCCACCCTTGGTAGCTTCAGATATAAAGTCTTTCAACAGTAAATAAAATCATAATGGCAACTTCCAGGAGCCAAAATGTCACATACTCTCCCATATTCACCTCCAAACAACCATAAAAATAATAACCCTAAACAAATCCTAAAATAGCAGAATCAGCAAAAAGATGAAATGAAAAAAAAATTAGCACAAGAAACTTGGAAGATCACCAAGAAAAGTCTAATTCACTGGGATAAAAGCCTGATACTGACATTTGCCTATTTGACCACATTGGAGCTCAGGACCTCCTCCTGAGTTTCTGAGATGAGACTTGATGATGGATTCCTAGTTTGTTTCCCTTCCTGGCTTTTATCTCAATGAACCAGAATTCTATTATAGCTAAATTGCAGACTCTCAGGTGAAGGAAAAAGAAAACATTGCAATTGTAACAATAAAGAATCAGAAGCCATAGAAATTAGAATTCCAGAAGGATTGCAACCAAAAATCACTTAACCAGTGAAATTAAACATACTATTCAAGAGAGAGAAATGGTCATTCAATGAAATAGAAGGACTTCAAGCTTTTATAAGAAGACCAGAAATGAACAATGAAAAAAAATGATCTCCAATATCAAGTCCCAAGAAAAGCCTAAAAAGAAAAAAAAAAAACATGAATGAGTCAATGGAACTGAGATATTTGCATCCCTTTATGGGAAGATGTTGCTTATAATTTTCAAAAATTATACTACTAATAGTTCAGATGTAAGGAATATAGACATGGTGTAAGGTGAATTTTAGGAAATGACATAAAAATAAACAATGAGAAAGAAGATTATATTGAGTACAAAAGTAAGGGAGAGATATTATGGGGTAATTTATTTCACATGAAAAAGTGAGGAAAAACCTATTAAGTGGAGGGAAAGATGGGAAGATGGGTGATAGACATCACTTGAACCTTACTCTCATCAGTTTGGGCTCAGAGGGAATAATATGTATAATCAGTTGAATGTAAATATCTATCTTATTTGAACAAAAGTAGAAAAGGGTTTAGTTATTGTCTTCTATCCTCAGAGGACCAAAATAACCAAAATAATAACTATGTTAGAGTCAAGTTACAGTATCTACAACTGTGATTGATGGACTAATATAAATGTGTAATGCTCCACCACAGATTGGGCACAAAAAGTTCATGTGACATTTGGGGTGGATTCTCTAAATGTGTGCAACTCATGTTTCTTTTCATCAACATGAATTTCAGTCACCAAACATCATTTCAACATCAATTCTGTGTTGCTCATAAAACAGAGCACCTTCTCTGAGGAGGGTACACCATCCTGGGTGATCTTGTGCCAGTGTCTCCCATGTTGCACAATTTCAAAGTTCCAAAGAGTACCCTTGTATCACTTTTTTGACCACCTTGTGAGTGCCTGACCTATATGAGTTCTCCATAAAATAGTCTTTTTGGCAAGTATACCTTTGACAATCAAATAATGTAATCAATTCCTTGTAATAGACTTTGAATGCTTGACAGTTTTGTTTAAGAAGGGACCTGTGTATGATACCTTATCCTGCCAGATGATCTTCAGAATCTTCCTGAGATCATTTAAATGGAAGAAATATCTAAGTTTCAGAGGCATACAACAATGAAGTCAGCACAATGGCTGTAGAGACCTTCCATTTGATAGCCAAATATACCTCTTCTCTCTCACATTTTCCTTGGAGTCTCCCAAATGCTGAGCTAGCTCTGGCAACATATGTGTTAACTTCATTATCAATCCTGGAAAGAATATTGCCAAAACAAGTGAACTTATCCACATAATTTATTTTTTTTTAATTGTCCATTTTTGTATCAGATGATTCCACTTACAGATTGTACTATATTGACTGATAGAACACCTGTATTTTCTTAGTGTTGATTGCTAAGCCAAAAATAGTACAAACAGCAGAAAATTGATCCATCTTTTGCTGCGTCTCAGCTTCAGAGACTGCAATGAGTGTTCAGTTATCTACAAAGAAAAAATCATGAGCAATGCTCCCCCAACTTTAGTCTTGGCCCCAACTTGTAGCCTTTCCAAGTTGAAGAATTTACCATCAATGTGGTAGCTAACCTTGAAGCTGTGTTCATCCTCGTTGAAGGTATTTGGCAACATGATCGAAAATATCATGGTTAAAGGCAGGTGAGTGAGGATATAGCCTTGTTTCATTCTATTGGTGATTGGGAAAGCCTGAGAGCTTTGTCTAGTATGCAGAACTTGGACAAGCATGCCTTTGAGAAATGTATTTTCCATAAGTTCCCATGACTGACAGTTCCAAATGCTTTGGTCAGTTCTATGAATATTAAGTACAAATCTTTTTCTGTTCTTGACATTTCTCCTGGAGTTGTCAGGCAGCAAATAACATATCAACTCTTTCTCAGCACTTTCTGAAGCCACTCTCAGGAAGATGACCATATTCCAGGTGAAAGATCAGCTTGATAAAGCAGGATTTTTACAAGAATCTTGCCAGCAGTGACTAAGAGAGAACCTTCTTAACCCTGCCCTGTGATTATCACTGGACAATCAATTATTCCCTTTACCTTTAGAAAGATGGAAAATTAAGACATTCTTGAACTACTGGGGTTTAAAGTGCTCTTTATGTAACCTAGACAGTATAATTAAATTTTGTATGAGCAATGGACCCTTCTTCCCCCCTCCAAAATAAATATATATCTTAGCTGGAACAGAATCAGCACTACAGGTTTTGCCACATGAAAGGAACCTCATTTTCAAAATTTCTTTTACAATTGGAACTTCAGTTGGGGATTGACTTCAACCTGAAGTAAAGAATCAGTGACTTCAGTACAGACTGATGTGGTCTATTGAGGACACTATGGAAGTATTCAACTCATTTCTCTAGGATATTGTTCTTATCACTAATCAATGTGGTTTCATCAGCACTGAGTAGTTGAAAGGCACCATTTGTCTTTGGCCCAAATAGTCTTCAGAACATCATAAGAACACTTGGGATTGTTGCTTTTTGCATGAAACTGAATTTCATCTAAGAATGCTGCATCTCTTTAAGCTTCACTTGAACTTTACTTTTGATGGAGTTAGCTGCCTTCTTAGAAGAGCAATGAGTTATGCTGCTGGTACACCTTGTGGAGTTCTCAGTTTTCAATTAGCAGCTTCCGAATTTCTCCATAATTTTCATCAAGTCTGTCTTTATTTTTGTCAGTATTATGACCTAGATAAGTAAATGCAGTGCTATACACTAAACCTATGAAAGCTGCCCATCCTTTCTTGCTTCCCTGTTGGCAAATGTATTTTGTCTCAACTTTCTCTCCAAGCTAGCAATAGACTATTTATTACCACTCAGTGAAGAACTCTTATCTGTTGAAATTAAATCTTCTGTAGTAATTTTGCTTTGAGGTCATCACTTTTGTTAAATGAGAATATTTAGTTTGGAGAGGATTAATCTGTGATCAGTCCAGCTCTCTGCTCCACATGTTGTCTTCATGGCTTTAACATTCTATCTCTTCTCTTCCAATCACTTAGCATGCTAAATGCCAATATTTGTTGTAAGGTTTTATTCACAAAATTTTATTGTTTTTACATCATTGAAAGACAATGTTAGTGATGAGAAGGTAATGAGATGTACAAATCTTCATTAGCAAGTGACTAATGATATTGCTCTTTCCAATTCCGTTCCTCCCAAGGATTTCCTTCCATGTCTGGTAATCTGAGTTTATTCTAGCATTAAAGTGTCCCAGAATTATAAACAGGTCCTCTTTTGGCACGCTGATAAGAAGGGTCTCCAGGTCCTCATAAAATTTTCTTTTACCTCATCACGAAATCTGGGAGCATAGACATTGATGATGATGAAATGGATTTTCCTACAAGTAGAAATCACATTGTCATGAACCTGCCATTCACTGTTTTTGATGATCATACAAGTTTGTTGATTAGATTAGTTTTTATTGCAAAATCTACACCAGTTTCAAATTCTCACCTTCACTGAAGTCATTCCAGAAGTGTGTGTGTGTGTGTGTGTGTGTGTGTGTGTGTGTGTGTGTGTGTGTATAGCTCTGACTTCAATAAGCTGGCCTTCATTTGCCAGGTTTGTTTCACTCAGGTCTGCTATCTGGATGTCATACCTGCTGAATTTTCTAGCCAAAAAGTGCTATTTGTTTTTTCAGGGCTATAGGGTTTTTTGGTTGCCTTTAAGTGCACACACATTCCATGAACCAATAGAAAGCAGAATCATCCTTACTGAAGTTTTTCCACATTGTGTATGTGTGTGTGTGTTTACCTCAGGGTGCAAGTCCCACCTGCTACCTTAATCAGCTGACTGATAAGCATAAAGTTTTAGGGCACCTTTTCTAGCCAGTTCCTCACATCAGAAAGTGAAAATTGTGGATCTTTAAAAGATTGTTAAAAAAAAAAAAGACTATTGAACCCAATGCTGCTTCCAGTAAGAAGATAACCATATGGCCTGGGCTGCCTATGTACAAGATTGGGACTACAGGCCCCAGTGTAACTTCACTTCCTGTCACTTCATAACTTAGAGATAGGTAAAAATAGTAAATTGGTAGGGAAGATGTCTTTTGATTCATGTGTCAATTGTTCTCCTTTTAATTTTCTCTGAACATAGCTTTCACCTCAGAGATAGCAACCATTACAAAATAGATAATTTTGGTTATATTAAATTAAAAGGCTTTTGCACAAACAAAATCAATGCAACTAAGATTAGAAGGAAAGAAAAAGATCTGGGAAACAATCCTTAAAGCAAATGTCTCTGATAAAGACATCATTTCTCAAATATATTGAGAACTGAGAGTCTAAGCCATTACACAATTGATAAATGGTAAAAGGATATGAACAGATGGTTCTCAGATGAAGAAACCAAAGTTATCTATAGGCATATGACAAAATTCTCTAAATCACTTTTGATTAGAGAAATGAAAATTAAAATAACATCAGATTGGCTAATGTTACCAAAAAAAAAAAAAAAGGAAAATGGCCATGGTTGGAAAGGATATGGAAAAATTGGAACTAATGTACTGTTGGCAAAATTGTGAACTGATCCAACCATTCTGGAAGGCAATTTAGAACTATATTCAAAGGGAAACTAAATTGTGCATATGATTTGATCTAGCAATAGCATTACTAGGTGGGTACCCCAAAGAGATCATGTAGAAGGAGAAAGAACCTATATGTGCAAAAGTATTTATAATTGCTCTTTTTGTGGTACTAAAATATTGAAAACTAAGGGCATGTTAATCATTTGGGGAATGGCTAAAAAAGCTGTGATATATGAATGTAATATAATACTGTTGTACAATAAAAAATGAAGTACAGGCAAATTTCAGAAAAAAAAACTAGAAATATTTGTCTACAAAGTTAAATGAGTAAAAACAGAATCAGTTTTTATGTGATGATCAACTATGAATAATTCAGGTATTCTCAGCAACACGATGATATAATACAAATACAAAGGATTCATGAAGAAAAAAAAAACAACACTATCCAATCCAGATAAAAATTGATGGACCTTGAATATAGATCAAAGCACTTTTTTTCACTTACTTTAAATCTTTTTATGGCCATTTTTCCCCCTATTGATCTTTTTCTTTTTTTACAACTGGCTAATGTGTTTTACATGATAGTACATGTATAACATACCACATTTCCTACCATTTTCAAAAAAGAGGAGGAAGAAAGAAAAATGTGCAACTTAACATCTCATAAAAATGAATGGAGGAGGATTCTGGGAAGATTCCAGAATAGGTTGGTAAATTTCAAGCACTCCTGATTTTCCCCACAAATAGAACAAATTTGTGCCTCAAGACAAACATAGATTCTTGAAAAAACAAGACTTGAGACAGAATTTGTTTAATTCCAGATATTACCTGAGAAGATCTGAAGAAAGGCCCTAAATTGAGGATTAATCTGTCTGAAGTGCAAACACCTCCAGGCTACCTCCCCAAATACCAAGCTGGGACCTCTCCAGATAGCTGAGTTTGGCTGAAACCTCAGCAGGAACCATGGAGACTTTTACTTCTCCTACTATTTGTAGAATTGGGGTTTGAGCCCACGAAGACCGAGTGAACCTCAGTTGGGAATACCAGGCCCAGCTGTGCTGCTGAGACAGCCCTGGGAGAGAAGGGACCAGCATTTGGTTGAGTGCAGAAGCAGTGGAGCAGTGGCAATGCAAGTTTAGGGCACTTGCAGGAGGGCAGAACTCTTCATTTGGGGTTTCAGGTCAGAGTGGAAAGCTGAAAGAAAGTTTGAGCACCATTTCCTCAGCCCATAATTAAGGGTGCTTACACTAATATCTCATGAAAAAAGCAATCAACAAAGAAGAAAGAACCCCATTAAATAAAAACATTCTATGGGAACAGGGAAGACTGGGGCTCATCTTCAGAGGACACTAAAGTAAGAAAAGTTTCTACCTTAAAAAGTAACATGAAATGGATCCCTACCCATAGAGAATTTATAAGAGAACTCAAAAAAGAATTTAAAAAATGAGAGAAACAGGAAAAAAACTAAAGAAAAAAAATTAAAACCATTCAAGAAAAACAAAAAGCTCATTTAAAAAAAAGTTAACCAACTAGAAAAAGAGCTACAGAGTCTCAGATGAAAATAATGCTTTGAAAATTAGAACTGGGAAAGGGGAAGCCAATGAATCTGTGAGAGACCAAGAAATAACAAAAATGATTATAAAGAATGAGACAATAGAACAGAATGTGAAACATCTTATAAGAAAAATGACAGATCTGGAGAAGATATGAAGAAGAGAAAATATAAGAACAATTGAACTATCAGAAAGTTCTGATAAAAAAGAGAATCTTGACACAATAATGAAAATTGCCCTGAAATGATAGAACATGAAGGGAAAATTAAAAAAAAATTATTAATCACAACCACAAAGAGATCCTGTATAAAAATCAAACAGGAATATTGTAGAGGGCTGGGACTCTGAAAAGGTATATTTGAATCTAAGACATCAGAGCACTTAAGACTACTTACCTATTCAAGATGTGATAATGGTACTATAAACATATGGTGATGTGATGGCTCTCCTCATGATTGGTGCTTGCTGAATGTGTTGTGATAAGGTAATGAGAGGCAAGCATTGGAAAGTTGAGGGAAAGGGTCAGAGCCTCTCTGCCATAGCATGTTGAGGAGAGAGGACCTTAGGCTTCAGAATCCAGAGTCCACCAATCATCTTTGGCAAGCTGTGTGGCAGCTTGCCTCCCTCCTTTACTTCTTCTCCTAAAATCCAAGGACTTTGACTGATCCTGACTCTGACTGATCCTGAGGCCTTTTAGGGATCTAGCCCAGACATTATAGGATATTATTGCCAAATTTTGAAACCCCAGATTAAAGAGAAACTTTTGCAAGAAACAAGAAAATAAATTCAAATATGCTGGAGCTACAATTAGAATTGTACAAGACTAATTTGTAGCTACAATAAAAGACCACATGTACTGGAATCATACCTACTGACAATCAAAAAAAAAAAAAAACTAGGCCTGTGGCCAAAAATATCACATCCAAAAAAATTTTCTATTATTATGAATGAGAAAAAAATGGACATTCAGCGAATTTGCAGATTTTTAGAATTTTCTATCAACCAAACCTAAAGTTAACAGAAAATTTAACACGTAAGGTCCAATATGAAAGATCAGTTTAATAAACAACATGAACAATTTATTTACGTGTATATGTATATATGTATATATATTCATATACAAATATATAAGCATGTATGTATATAAGATTCATATCAACAATAGGGTAGCTCAAAAGAAAGATTGACAACATTAAGATAAAAATAAGAATCACATTATACAATTGAGGTACAGAGAAGCATAGACACAGAGTCATTACAAGAGGAAGGAGGGTTCATAGTTCTGAAAAACAACTTACATAGGGAATAGATTCAATAGGTAACACTACAAATATTTATGAAGGATATAGCATACTCTAAAATCTATAAAGAAATAAGAGGAAAGGGATGAGCAGATGGGGAAGCAAAGGGTGAGAGAAGAAGATAAGGGATGGATCCTAGAGTAGGGAGATGTTAAATAATGGCAAGGCAAGTAAAGGAGCAAGATTTACAAGAACAAAAAAGACATTTGTGTGTATGTGGGGTGCATATGGGTATAAGTGTATACATAAATACATGTAGTTTACTTGGAAGTGGTGGGGAATTAAAGGGGCAAAAAAGAATAAATAAGGTGAGCATCAGAGAATCAAAGAACAATTTACAAGGAATTAAAGAAAAAAATGGATCTTCATGCATATAATTTCTTCTGCTAATAGATACATATGTATATGTATATCTGTATATTTATATGTCTATACCTATATCTATCTATCTATCTGTCTGTCTATCTATACTTTCTTGATCTGATCATTTGTTGTTAAATATTTTGAATCCTCCCTGATGTTTTGCTGAGCATATGTCAATGTTCTCTTCTGTTTTCCCTTTTTTGTATTTCTTTTTTTTTCTTACTCTTTTTTCAAGTAAAAAAAAGAAAACATTTTTTAAAAAAATACTAAAATTGTCTTCATATGCAAATGAGAAAATAAAATGCTATTAAAAACAAAACAAGACAAAATAGAATCAGAGAATTAATCTCTATTTTGTAAGACTACTGAAATCAACTACCATATCTCATACCTGAACAATAATCATTTCTCCAATGACCCTGAAAATCCTCTGATTGCAAATCCCTCATGATAAAGTATTTGCTATCTTCTAAGTCAGCAAATTCCAATTTTGTGTAGTGGTAAATGTCAGAATGTTTTTCCTCATGGAAAAGCTGAAATCTGCCTCTCTATAGTTTTCACTCAAAAATTCTTTCGTATGTATGTGTGTATCTATGTATGTATTTATGAAATATATTTCAATACATACATGCATATATATGCACATTTTTATTTTCATTTTTTCCTATCTCTTCATATATAGACTGGAACTTTCCTGACATACTAACTTCATCTCCCCATCTCCACATTTCAGGTGAGTATAGGAACTATCTGAAGGACTTTTGTTGAACTCCAAGTAGTTAATTTATGAAGAATTTAAAAGAAATGATCATGATTATTAAGACAATTTGGTTCAGGAATTTCAAATACCCCTGAAACATTATTCTGCACATTTCTTGGTTGAATTTGGAGTCTATTCAGTTATTCAGCAGATCCAAAATATCAATCTGTTTGTCACAATGATCTCCAATCAGTGTGTGGAGTAGCCAGGAAGTAAATTAATGCATGTCTCCATATTCAGTTAATAGTATTTTTCTGCACCTTTATTTATCTCACATGGACCCTCTAACTGGCTTAGGCTGGATTAGTTTCAGTTCATACAACCAAACACCTATTTATCAGACAACTGACAGCAAGACCTCCTTTGACTTTCAATATTCTGTGAAAAGAAGCCTCAGTGTGAAATTCTAATTACTGTGGACTTTGAGCAAGCTAAAGGTGCCTCATATCAAACTAATGAAAGTTATTTCTCTTTGGGAAAGCAAGACAGCACACAAGAATCTTTGAGGTTTCTACAGAAATGCATTGAAATGGGAGACATGAAGTACTTAATGATGAATACAGATCATTAAAACATCACTAATATTTGCTAGCTGAATAAAGAAATAACAATAAATCTTTTTAATAATGAGAAAGAAAAATGTCCCTAATATATCAGATTGTGTCTTTCTGACACCTTTTAGGGGAAATAGACAGGTAAGATTATTTATAATGTTCTTTTTTTCTTGCAAGATTTTTTTTGGAAGGATATGATATATAATACATGTGGTATACGACTCATTTGATCTTGGCCAAGTAATTTCATATCTCTTGAAAGGGTTGGGATTGATGCATTCTGAACACTTTTTTAGCTCTAGATCTATTACCTCCTGATCTTAAATGAATCACTTATTCACTTTGAATCTCAGTTTCATCATTTGTAAATGGAGATAATAATACATGCTTGCAGGGTTCTTATTGGACACTAATGAAAATGAATACAACATAGTCTAAAAACTTAAAAATAATTTTTATTTAAATGTTACTTTAACATATGTACAAAATTCTATATATTCTTATTTTACCACCAATAATGTGAGAGTAGATATTCTTGGTATAATTATACATGTTTTACAGATAAGGAAGCTGGCCCTCAATATAGTTAAGCAATTTATATGTGGTAAATATCAAAGGTGAGATTTTGAAATAAGTTGTTCTAGTTCTTGCTCTAGCTACATTTCTACCAGCTTGTGCTGCTCATAAGGGAACTGGCTACCTCCCAGATATCTAAATGGTTCAATGAATAGAATGCTAGACTTGGAGTCAAGAAGAACGAATTCAAATCCTACCTTGCTTTTTATTACCTGTGTAGTACTGGACAAATCCCTTAACTTCTGCGTCCATCAGTTTTGACAACTGGAAATGAAGTTAATTATAATTCTTATTCTTCAGAATGAAAGGGAAAGATTTCAAAATTTCTTTTAGCCATTTATTCTCCAAAATATGGTGCCCAAAGCTGAAAACCATATTCCAGTGTAGTTTAAGGACTGATTATAATGGAATTATCATTTAGATGGAATGCCATACTCCTCTTAAATGAGGCCTGTGTGATTTTTAAGAGGGGAGAAATGCAAAGGAACAAGCATTATTAATTTATAATCATTAATAATAAAATCTACTATTTGAAGGTACTGTGCTGTTTTGTTAGTTTTTTTTTTAAATAAATTTTAACTTATTTGATTTTTACAACAGTCCTACCAAGTATTTTCCCCATTTTCATAGTTGAGGGAACTGAAGCAAATAGAGGTTATATAATTTGATTAGCTAATAAGTATCTGAGGCCATATTTAAACTCAAATCTTCTTAACTCCAGGTTCAGTGTATTGTCCTCTGTCACTAAATCACGCTGTTCGCAGGTAATTCTTGTAGTACATTGTAACTCTGGAATATTTTTAGACATACTACTGTATAGTCATGTATCATTAATCTTATATTTGTAAATCTGATCTTTGAACTTAAATATTTTTGTATATTATATTACAAATTATCAAATTCAGGCCAATGTGATTGTGGGTCAAAATCTTTTTGAATCTGCATACTTATCCATTATCTTTCTCAGGGATAATTCATCTGATAAGTATGCCAAATAACACCTTAAGCAAGTCCTTGATAAAAATTAATCAGCTCAAGATAAAGCCAGATCCAACCACCATTACAATACATACTTTCCTTCAAATATTTAATGAGATATATTTTATATATTCAAGCCCATCTGTGATGTTTTCCATTCAGTAACACATAATTAAATACATATGAAATTTATCCGAGGGTTAATTTCTCTTCTAGGAATAGGTTTTATCTTTGTTTCTTCAATGGCATTTAGAAGAGTCATTCTATAAATAGCTGTTAGACTAAGATAAAAACCTGCACAAGGACTGCAAATCCAGCTCACTCAAAATCAGGATTTGGAGTCCCCCTTTTTCATTCTCTCTTCTCTTTTTATTCTAATCATTTTTAGCCTTTCTAGAATTTCCCTATCTACATTTTATCTACAGTTGAAGAATTTTAGTCTCTTTTCTGAAATCTAAGAAAATCAGATGACTTAAACCAAATTTGCATCTTCTCTTCCATTTGTCTATAATTCCAAATACGGAGAGTCACAGATAATAAGAATACCACATTCAGTGAAATTCAGGATAATGTGTTGAAATTTTATAGAGCCGGTTCTGTGAGAGAAAGATTAATTAAGCTTTACCTTTCTATTTTATTGCCTTCTTGAGGATTTTTGTTTTCTCACTGCCAGAAAAGAGAAAGATACATTGAATATTAGTGTGCTTTCTCACTCTCAGTCTCTTTTAGTCTCTGTCTCCCTCTTTGTCTCTGAGACTTTATCTCTGTCTCTTTGTCTGTCTGTCTCTCGCAGTCTCTGTGTCTATGAATATCTCTGTGCTTGTCTCTCTGTCCCTGTCTGCCTGTCTGTCTCTCTCTCATTAATCTCTGACTCCCATAAAATGACATGTTTCTTGAATATACAAGTACTTCTCTGAATTCTATTAAAAATCTTTTTCTGCTTGATACAATTATAAAATACATGTGTAGAATTGACAAATACGAATCCTTAAAAATTAAAATAGCAAGAAGGTAAAAAGGCTTGACCATACAAGATAGAATATTGATTTCTAAAATGAATCATGGAATGATTAACCCAGAACCCTTCTGCCATACAACCAAGTAGAGAATTGGAATTTTTAGTACTAGAAAAATTTTGGAGAAATAATTTAGGCAAAAAAAAAAATAGTATAGTTGCCCATTAATCAAAGAATTAGTGAAAAAATGTGCCATAGAAATATCATGAAATATTATTGCACTGTAAGAAAAATAATTAATATGGAAAATTATGGGAAGATTTATATGTAAGGGAAATATTTTCAAGTATAAATTAGAGAAGGTGGCTAATTTAAGGTTCCATTAAATGTATATCAAAGAAATCTTGTTTCCTTCTTTTCCTCAGGAAAACTATTCATTCCTACATAGAGAAAGGAAACATTATTGTGGGGATGAAGAATATTATCTATGCCATTTTAGGACTACTTCATTTGGGCTTGTTAAGGAATCTTGATATGGACTGAGAATTATATTTGTATTCCTAAATTTCCCTGTTCTACCTTAAATATAATTCTTCTTATAATTTGTTTGAATTTCTTCTATTTTAAATTTATTTGCTGATTTTAAACTTTTTTTGAATTCCAAATTTCCTCCCTTTCTCTTACCCCTTCATTACCATTGAAAGGCAAGAAATAGGATACCAATTAAAATGTATTGTCACACAAAAATATTTCCATATTAGATACATCAAAAAAGAGGAAGAAAACTTTAAGAAAATCATAATTTAATTTGCATTTAGAGTTCCACAGTCTTTTCTTTTCTCTGCAGGTAAATCACTTTTTTCAGTATGGATTCTTAGGAATTGCCTTAGATCATTGTATGAGCAATAGTCTTTCATATGTCTTTGGAATTTTATAATCAATCATCAAAACAAAATTACTGTTATTTTCTACAATGATCTGCTGGTCTGCTTACGTCATCTTGTATTCACTCATATGTCATTCCAGGATATTCTAAAATCATGTGGTCATCACTTATAATGGCACAACAGTATTCTATCATGAGCATATAACACAACTTACTAAACTATTCCCCAATTGATGAACATTCCTTCAATTTTCAATTCTTTGCTACCACAAAAACAAGTGATATAGATACGTTTGTATATATAGATCATTTTCGTTTTTCTTTGATCCCTTTGGGAAACAGATCCAGCAGCAATTTCACTGGGTTAAATGGTATTGATAGTTTTATTGCCCTTTAAACATAGTCCCAAATTACTGTCAAAAACGTTTGAACCAGTTCATAGTTCCACCAACAGTGAATTAGTACTCCAGTTTTTCTAAATCCCTCCAATATTTATCATTTTCTTTTTCTTTCATATTTGCAAATCTGATAACTATAAAGTAGTATCTCAGAAATTAAAACAATTTACATTTCTCAAGAAATAATTCATAACTTTTCTCATATAATTAGTGATAGCTTTGATTTATTTTTCTAAAAATTGACTACATCTTTTGTTAATTTATTAATTGAGGAATGACTTTTATTTTTTTTAAATAAATTTGGCTCAGTTCTCCACATATGTAAGAAATAAAGCATTTATCAGAGAAATTTGCAGGGAAGGATTTATTCTCGGTTTCCTTCTTTCCTTCTAATTTTGACTAAATTGATTTGTGGGGAGAAATCTTTAAAGTTAACATAATCAAAATTATTAATTTTACTTTTCATCATCCTCTTTATCTTTTCTTTATTCATCAATTTTTCTTTATCCATATTTTTTCTTTATGGGGTGGTAGAATTTTTCATGCTCTCCCACATTGCTTGTGATATTAGTCATTTAATTATTTTAACCTTATGACAGTATGTGGTGTGAGATGTTGGTCTACATCTAGTTTCAGTCAAAATATTCTGCAGTTTTCCCAATAATTGTTAGCAAATAGTGAGCTCTTGTTTCTTAAGTTTTGAATCAAACACTTGATTATTATGTTTGTTTACCACAATGTGTTTTGTACATAATTCATTCTGCTGATCTACCGCTGGTTTTTTTAGTCAGATACATAGTTTTGTTGTTGTTGTTGCTGAGTTTTTTTTTTTTTTTTTTTGATGATTGCCACTTTGTTATATAGTTTGAAATCTGGAATAGTTGGGCCACTTTGCTTTTCCCCGCATTGATTTCCTTGATATTACTGATATTTTTTTCCAGATGAATTTTGTTATTATTTTTCTGGCTTTAAAAATATTTTGGTAGTTTGATTGTTATGGCACAAACTAAATTATTCTCCAGTTATTTAAAACTTATTTGATTTGTGTGAAAAAACAAAAAAAAAATTATTGTCTCATTATTTCCACTTTCTTCAATTAAATTATTGATTTGTTCTTTGACATCATGAAGAATGGGACATAATTGAAATGACTGAACAAAAATGGCAACAATACCAACAGTTGCAATGCTTTTGATATGGGGAATTTAACATTTTAAACATCTTGGCTATAATCATTTCACTTGAGCATCACAATAATCCCATGATATAGATCCTGCAGATATTTCCATTTTAAAGCTAAGGAACCTGAAGTTAAAGAATGTTACATCACTTGTTTATGGTCATGTAATGATTTATTGATGGAATCAGGACTAAATTTAGGATTCAACTCTCGTTCAATTACAGTACAAATTATTTTCCAGGATAATACAGCTACTTTATCTATATCCAAAAAGCTTCTTCCTTACTCATGCATACATTTCAAAAAAAAAAATACAAGTAAAAGTACATATTATTTTCCCAGTCAATAGTGCATATTCTGCACTATTTTTAAGACAATGACCATCAAGCCTCTTGGAACCAAAATGGTGGAGTAAATCGCCATAATTCTTTCATATTTATCTCAAAAAAAAAAAAAAAAAAACTTGTAATAGTGACCTCAGACCAATCCTGGAAATGCAGAAACAGCAAAAATATAAGGTAAAACTATTTTTGAGACCAAGAAATTTGGAAGATTGATAAGAAGATTGTCTCAGATAAAAGAGAAAATGCAATCTAGGACAGAAAATATCCTAGCAAATCAGAAAAAAACTCTACTTCAGCAAACCAGTAGTAAATTATGTGTTCCTATTCAATGAGGCAAACAAATGCCAATACCAGGACTCATCACATGCCTCAGCATAGCCAGGGGAATGGGTATACTCCAGCTCTGAAAATTGCGCTTGCTTCAGCATAGTCCCAGGGGAATAGGTAATCTTTAATTGTCACACTTCCACCTGTTTCAGAGTACCCCTGAAGAAATGCAAAAACATCCCACAACCTCAGCATATAACAGACACCAGAACCAGAATTCTGGCTCAGCACCAAGTACTCTGGCAGACTCCTAAGGCTTCCAGCAACACCAGCCATACCCAGCCACATTCCATCAGCACAGTACCAGACATGAGGGTCTTCTCCAATGGGCCTCAAGGCAATATCAGTGCATCAGTAGGCAAGCAAATAGGGCCTGAAATCACTGGCAAAAGAATCCTGATAGAATGTTCTTTCCACTCAAAAAGCAGAGCTTAAATTTAAAAGAAAGGAAAAGGAACAAAAATGATAAATAAACAGCAAAAAAGAATCTGACCATAGAAAGTTATTTTGGTGAGAGGAAAGATCAAGGCACAAATTCAGAAGAAGATAGCAGTGTCAAAACACTTATGGACACCCCCCCCCAAAAAAAAAAAAAATGGAAATGGTATGAAGACCAGAGAGAACTCATGGAAGAGCTCAAAAAGGAGCTTAAAATAATATTAAAAATGTAGAAGAAAAATTGGGGAAAGAAATGAGAGTGGTGCAAAAGAATTATGGGGGAAAAGAGTTAGTATAGAAAAAGAAAATAATTGCTTAAAAATACAATTGGCTAAATAGAAAAAAAAGCTAAGTGAAGAAAACAATTTTGAACATTAGAATTGGGCAAGTAGAAACTAATGACTCTGTGAAACATCAAGAATTAATCAGATTTTAAAAAATGAAAAAAAAATGGAAGGAAAATAAATTACCTCATGAGAAAAAACAACTGACCTAGAAAGTAGATCCAGGAGATACAGTATTGAAATAATTGAAATTGAAAGCTAAAAACAAAACAAACAAAAAAAAAGGGATCAGAATATCTTTCAAGGAATTATAAAGGAAAACTTCCTGATAGCCTAAAAATAGAGGGCAAAATAGGCTTTGATGGAGTCCACTCTCAGGATAGAGATCCCAAAATAAAAAAAAAAAAGGAAAATAATTACAAAGAATAAAATAAATAAAAGGGAAACATATTTCTAGGGATTAAAAATAAGCAGTTCAGATATTGGGAAACCACAATCAGGATTACCCAAGAACTTATTCACTTAGAACATTAAAATATCATGGGGCATTGAAAAATGATATTCCAGAAAGCAAAAGAGATAGAACATAATCAAGAATTAGTTTCCTAGCAAAATTAAGCATAAATACAGCAAGGGGGGAAAAAGATCATTCAATGCAACAAACCATCAATGAACTGCCAAAGAAAATATTCCTTGGGTTAGATAGGCTTACAAATAAATTCTACCAAAACATCTAAAGAATAATTAATTACTATACTATATAAACCATTATAAAAATAGGTGAAGAAGTCCTACTAAGCTCTTTTTATGATACAAATATGGGGCTGATATGATGGTCTTTCTAAACCAGGAAGAACTAAAACAGAGAAAGAAAATTATACCATTTTCTTTAGTGAATATTGATGGAAAAATTTTGTACAAAATACTAGGAAGGAGATTACAGCTAAATATCACAAGGATTACACACTATGAGCAGGTGAGATTTATACCAGGAATGCAAAGTTGTTTCAATATTAGGAAAGCTATGTGTATAATGATCATATTAACAAGAAAAGCAACAAAAATCATATGATTACCATGATAGATACTGAAGCATTATTATTATTATTATTATTTTATAATATATAGCATCTATTCTGATTAAAAACCCTACAGGGTGTAAGTGAAACTCCAATCAATTATCAGCATTTCTTTAAATGAACAACAAAGTCCAACAGTAAGAAATAGAAAGAAAAATTTCATTTGAAACAACTAGAGACAATATAAAGTACTTGGGAGACTACCTGCCAAGACAAACCCAGGCACTATTTAAACACAATTATAAAACACTTTTCACACAAAGAAAGATTTAAATAAATGGGAAAATATCAATTGCTCATAAGTAGGCCCAGCCAATATAGTAAAAATGTTAATTCTACCTAAATTAATTTATTATTCAGTGCCATACCAATCAAACTACCAAAAACTATCTGACAGAACTAGTACTAGGTGACAAAATTCATCTGGAAGAACAAAAATTCAAGAATATCAAGGTAATTAATTTATTTTTAAATACAAAGGAATATGTCTATTGTAATACCATGTCTCAAAGTATACCAAAAATCAGTAATCATCAAAACTGTCTGATATTGGCCAAAATATGAAGTGGAAGAACAGTTTAATAAATTAGGTATACAAGACACAGTAGTCAATGACCATAATAATCTATCATTTGATATACCCAAAGATCCCAGTCTTTGAAATCAGAATACACTATTTGACAAAAACTACTGGAGAAAGTGGAAAACAATAAAAGACAAACTAGTATAGACCAATATCTCATACCACATACCAAAATAAGGTCAAAATAGGCGCATCATTTACAGTTAAATGGTGACAATCTTAGTAAATAAGAACAAGGAATACTCTAGCTATCAAATATATAGGGAAAAGAAGAATGTATGATTAAACAAGAGAACATTTCAAAATGTAAAATAAATAATTTGATTATATTGAAATAAATATTTTTTTTCAAATGAAATCAAGGCAGCCAAAATTAAAAGATGACATCTGGGATACAATATGGCAAATCCCTCTGTTAAAAGTTTCCTTTCTTAAATATATAGAAGTCTGGGCCAAATTTATTTTTAAAAATATAAGATTTCCCTACTGATAAATGATTAAAAGAAATGAAAAGGCAGTTTTCAGAAGAAGAAATAAAAGCTATCTATAAGTTATAAAGGAATGATCTAAATCACTTTTAATTAAAGAAGATCAAATTAAAATAACTCTAAAGTACCATTTCACACCTATCAAACTGGTTAATATGACAAAAAAGGAAAATGATAAATGTTGGGGAAGATGTGGGATTGTTGGTGGCATTGTGAACTGATCCAACCAACTTGGATGATAAATTAGAACTATGCCCAAAAGGCAACCAAATTGTCCATACTCTTTCATCTGCCTTGAGTAATACCACTACTAGGTCAGTATCCCAAGAGATCATAAAAAAAGAAGTACCTATATAAACAAAAATTTTTATAGCAGTCCTTTTTATGGTAGTAAAATAATGGAAACTGAAGGAATGCTCATCAATTGGAAAATGGCTGAACAATAAGGGATACGGATTCAATTAAATACTATTGTGCAATGAGAAATGATGAATTGATTTCAGAAATACCTGGAAAGACTTGTATGAACTGATGCAACCTTAAATGAGCAGAATCAGGAAGACCTAGTATCAGCAATATCATGTGATGATCGACAGTGAATGACTTAGTTCTTCTCAGGTACACAATAATACAAAACAAGTACAAAGGACTCACAAAAAATTGCTATCCACATCCAGATAAAGAATTAATTAACTCTGCATGTAGTTCAAATAATATTTTTCACTTTATTATTTTCATTGTTTTTTAAAATTTTGATCAGTTTCTTCCTTTTATACCTGTGACTAATAAGGAAATGTTTCACATGTTGACACATGTATAACCTATATAAAATTACCTATCATTTTTGGAAGAGTGGAAGGAAAAAGGGGGAGTGATAAAATTTTGGAAGTCAGACTTTTATAAAAATGAATCCCAAAAATTATCTTGCAATGTAATTGGGGAGAAATAAAATACTATCTTTTAAAAGAAATTCTCAGTGGTTCAGTTTCTCAGAAGGTTCCCTATTCACTTGAGTCACCTCCTCCTTTCTGGCTGTTAGCACAAGGAAACAGCAGGGACATCTTTGAAAAATATATACAATGTCCTCTCTTCCATCATAGCTTGATGATCACATAGAGATTCTGGCTTTTTAGAAGCAGCAATGGCAGCGACTACATCGAAGTAGGATTCTTTGAACAGGTGAAAATCACAGCAGGGAACTCACAGCCTAGTTAGCACATCTTTCTGCAACTGTCCAGGGAAAACAATGTACAACTATGTGAAAGATTTTTAGCCTGGTGCCTAATAACAAATTTACAAATTAAGTTGATTGGAAAACAGTTCTAAATATTTGAGGTGTCTATTACTATTAAATATGTGTTCCAAATATACCCATGCTCTAATTCTAAAAAGGAAGAAAGGAGTCTGAGCATCTTAAGCTGCCTAGATTCCTGCTATCTAAAGGAAAGGAAAAGAAGAAAGAAGTGAGTATAGATAAATGGACATCCCTGTTTCTCCCACCCCCTCAACTTTGTTGTAAATTCTTTTCCCTTTTTTTCCATTCCTTCATCTCCCCAGTTGGCTTGTGCCAATCTGCTGATGCACTGAATAGCTTTCAAGAGGTTGCGATCTTCTTCTCCATGATTGACAAGCCTTTGATTCTAAACAGCAAGGGACATGCTGGCTCCAGTGGATGGTCTTTCAAGTTAGCTCTGGGCCAAAGATCACAGAGTAGCATTTCCACTGTGGGTGGTTCCCGCGTCTCTTAGTGAAATCAATGCAATGGAAATATGGACTGTCATTTTAAATACCCGACTGAGCCAACTATGGACCTGTCATCAAAAACTGCCAGAAAATTCAATGTACTGAGGAAATCAGCTGAATAATTTAGCATAACATTAAACATTATTCAGTGGAAGACATGAAGTAACAATTGATTCATCCATCTCTTTGGACCTCAAAGCTGAAGTCCATTAATTACTCTTTGACTAAAATAATAATATGATATGGGAAAAATAATATTAACAGCAGCCTTTTATTATTTATAATGACTTTTATATGAATTATGTCTTTTGAGGACCACAATAATACATGGGTATTAGTATCTGTATTTTGGAAATGAAGAACCTGAGATTTAAACAAGTTGATATAGTTCAGGTTCCTGTAGCAAATAAAGTGGTTAAGGTGGACTTCTATCTGATCTCTTTTTGAATAAAAACATAGCATTCCATTCACTACAGCAGAGTAGAAATATGTGTGGCAGAGAATATAGATAGCTGGTTCTGGTGGTAAGAAGAGGTGAGTTCAAATTTGGTCTCAGATAAGTTGCCAGCTGAGTGACCTTGAACAAGGGATTTCTCTTTGTCTCAGTTTTCTCCTCTAAAAAAATTGCAGATACAAATACCACGTACCTTGTGAGGATAAAAGGAGAGAAAATTTGTAAGGAGTTTTATAAACCTATGTAACTATTAACTATTATTATGATAAAACAGATAGTGGTTGTTTAAGGACATGGTTTTATTTCAGAAAGCTGGGAGACCATTTTCTAAACCATAATGATATAGTGAAACATCTTAGGGTAAAGATTAAGAATTTGGAAAATATTGCAACAGCGTCAGAGGAAGACTCTCTCTATATAAGTTGAGATATGGATAAGAAAAATGTGAAGGTAGAATAGGAAAAAAAAGACAACTGATTGGATAAAGGGAGAATGAAAAGTCAAGGATAATTAACCGATTATGAACCATGTGACCAGAAAAGATAATGGAATTATATTATTATGGTTCTTATTATTATGAATATTATTATGAACTTCCTTATTCATGTGAATTAGGACATGTAAACTAAATATTTTTTAAATAGTGCAAGTACCCTTTTGGACATGGAGTTTGAGGTGACTATAGACTATATATCACCCAATGGAGCTATAAAAAAAAAAAAAAAATTGGAGTTCAGGAGTACTCTAAGGACTTGGTACAGCAATATTTGAATACTCTGAAATTTTAAGTTATCTTTATATAGATGACAATTGAACCCATAAGAATGAGATCTCCATGGAAGAGAATGTGCTTTGAGGACTTCAGTCAAGATTTTTCTTACATCCCACACTTAATAAACAAGAAAAAGATTCAGCAAAAGAAAAG
Source organism: Antechinus flavipes (assembly GCF_016432865.1). Lineage (NCBI taxonomy): Eukaryota > Metazoa > Chordata > Mammalia > Dasyuromorphia > Dasyuridae > Antechinus > Antechinus flavipes. The sequence goes on along the minus strand of NC_067403.1, from coordinate 63,673,166 downwards.
AGGAGACATGAAAAGAAAGGTAGAAAGAGACATAAAACAAAGCAACAGCAAGGAACTCAAGTAAATAAAGAATACCTAGAGGGAGAGGACTGAGATTTTGCAAAGCCGAAAAAGATCAAGTAGAGTGAAGACTAAGAAAAGGTCATTTTATTTACCGATTAAGAGGTTATTGGTAACCTTGGAGAGAGCAATTTAAGTCAAGGAGTGAGGCTGCAAGCCAGATTGCCCAGGCTTGAGAAGTGAGTGGGAGGTGAGAAAATGTGAGTAGTGAATGTAGGTATTTTTTCCTAGAATTTTGAATGTGAAAGGCAGAATATAAATTGATGACAGTTGGAAGGGATACCAGAACAAATCATGTTTTATGTGGGTTTTTTTGGGAGGAAGTACCTGGGTCTTTTTCCTAGTAGTAGGAAGAAAGACAATAGATAAGAAGAGAATGTAGATTAAACAAACAAAAAATTATGAAAATACACATTAAATTTAGCAACTCATTAGATCTTTATTTAATTATGGGGTCTATAATTTTAGGTGGTCCAGTGATTTAGGTGGTCCAGTGGTTGGAATTCAGGGATTGGAGTTGGGAAGACATATTATCTTGAGTTCAAATTAGATCTCAGATACTAGTAGCTATTCGATTTGGGCTAAATCAGTTAACGCTGTTCACCTCAGTTTTCTCATCTGTAAAATGTGCCTGCAAATGAATTGGCAAATTATTCCAATATCTCTGCCAGGAAAAGTCAAAAAGAACTAAATAGACTAAACAGCAAGAACAATAATTTGAAAAAAAATGTGCACAATTACTAGATTGAATGAAAGTATCAGAGGTCACCACTTCTAATCCATACCTGGACAATAACTTTAATTTATCCCAAGCAAGTGAAACCTTCACTTAAGGAGAAAGCCATTGCCTCTCAAAACAGCATACATTAGACTATGGAGGAATTTCAGATTCCAGTAATGATGATAAAATAGATAGAAAATAATACCTTTAAGTATCAGTTAAAGAACTTGAAACTGTAAGCTGGCAAAAGCTAAAAGATAAAATTTTTATATTAAGCATATGATAGTCTCTGAGACAAATTAAAAATAATAGCCAGCAAATCTTAGCTTATTCACAGAAGGAAGTTATAGAAAGTATGTGGAAAGGTTTTTCTTTTTGTATTTGTGAGGAAAAGAATCAATTAAAAATTCTCAAAATGAGTTAAGCACTGGTAGCAAGGTAGAATAAAGAGAATAAAAACAATCATGATTTTGAAATTAGAAGAGACTTTAATTTCAGTCCTATTCTGGTTCATTGTAAGAGTGACATTTCTTCATGTGTAAAATATATAGTGATAATTCAAATATTTAAAATGGATGTTTGAAGGTCAGTTCAATTCACATTAATAAACATTAATTAAATGAGCATTATATGCCAGCCACTGGGCTGGGCATATAAAGACAAAAGGGAGAAATGGTCCAGTACTTTGATAGAACTTACATTTTAATTAGGGGAAAGCAATATATAAACAAACAAGTTAAAACAAAATATATACAGAATAGTTCTTGGATGAGGTAATGGTGAAATAATTTATAAGTCTTAAAATAATACACAAAGAACAGCATATATATGGGGATGTGTTATTGAGCAGGGGTTAGTCATCCTTGACTTTGTTTTTATTAATATAGGAATTTGCAGTGTGGAAACTGGGAAACTTCCTTCATCAATACAGATGGGAAATTCTTCTATACTAACAATGTTGAAGAATTCATGGTGTGCTGAGAGACTAAGTGATGTTTATGTTCCCCTTGAAGGTTCCCCTTAATTGAAGGCCAGTCTTCTATTTCTTCTTATGTGATACTACCTTTCCAGTTTCAACTATTATCATCAAATATTAGCATTGACCTCTGACACTCCTTAGCTAAGAGAGTTTGGGAAAGTCATTTAATCTCTATGCAACTCTCTAGTACTAAATTATAAATCGCAGATATATTATGGATTGTATTAGGGGAGATAATTCCCTTATTGACAATTTCCTATTGAATTTAATTTATTTGTTGACAAAATCTGTTTTTCTAGTATTCCCATAAAAGGCTGATAAGTGATATATTGGATACAGAACTGGAAGTAGAATCATGGAGATCTCAGTTCATCTTCAGTCTCAAACACTTGGGACCTGGATGTGACCATGAGAAAGTCATTTAACTGTTTGCCTCAGTGTCATTATCTATAAAATAGGGATAATACTAGAACCTATTTCCCAGTGATGTTGTAAGGATCAAATGATATAATATTTGTAAATATATTAGTGCCTTGTATATAGTTAGTACTATATAAATGTTAACTTTTTTGTGAGTGGAAACTTCAAAATTAGACTATTTTTAGCAGTACTTATTACCCCATTCACATTATAAATTAGGTGACTTTTTATGATCCTTAATCACTTATCTTTCTCTAGTGGTATTCTTATTTCCTTCCATAATGGATCAAAAGGATAGAAATGGGATATTTGGAACTAATGCTTCAGAGTATCAGGAGATTCATGCATTTGAAATCACTAGTCAAGTATAGTATCAAAATATTACTTTCAAATATGAGTTTTTCTGCCAGTGAATGGCTATCCATGGACTAAATAGAGTCTCAGGCTGTAAGTAAGAAGCTTATGGTTTCATTTTAAAACTCCAACTGTTGAATTCAGTTGATCTGCATATAAATGATACCCAGGAAAATTATGAAAGGGTATTCACCATGGAAAAAGAACCCCACTATTCCCAGTATTCTCCAAAAAATGAATTTAGTATTCATTATTACATATCCAGAAAAACTTTTGAGTGACACTCTTTTTGATAAATGGATAGGGTTGAATAAAGAATGCTTCATTTTCTCTTGAATATTTTTTATTCTTAAATATGATATAGAAGCAGAAATCCTGCAATTTTTCTTTGAAGCTTTTATTCCAAGTTATATTTGAAAATTTTCATTTGAAGACTCACTTGCTTTTATGAATGTCTTTCTTATTTGGATTTAGATTTTTTTGATACTTTACTATTGGGTTTTTAAATAAATTATCTGAGAATGATTACAGAGTTTTTCAATTTTTAGAGGCTATGTGTCTAAAAACATTAAAGAGAGTGTGAGAGGTCAGTTACTTTACCACAGAAATGGATAATCGGGAATTGTAGTCCAGAAACACTGAAGCTATTTGTGATCTAGTTATAGAGCTCTGTATTTAAAGGTTTCCCAACTCTAACTTGGTTGTTTAATTTCTCCAAGTTCCTCCCTATATGTAGAATAATCAAGAGTTTTAGTTTTCTGCCCAGAAATTTCTGGTTTCTTACTTTATTGTTGTCTTTCTAACTATGACTTCAGAGGTGGGAAACAAATTAGATCTGCCTTAGTGAAATCCGAATACTGTTTATTAACACTTGAATGCCTTTAGTTCATCAGAGGCACGTAGAAAGAGCAAGAGTTTCATAAACATTTGTCAAATCTGATAATATATTTTCCCCAGACCAACAAGGATTCACTCCTCCTACTTTAGCCTGAAAATTCCTTGTGTTAAATCCATATTTATATCCTTTCCTTTCTAGTTCCTCTTTGGAGTGATAAGTCCACAACACACACACATGGGTTTACCTTGTCACTTCAGAGATGTCTTCCAATCTCCTCTGAAGTTGAATTATCTTACCTGAAAAACATCTGACTTTCAGCATTGATTGACTCATAAACTTCTAATATAAAGTTTCTTTTAATTTCAGTGAGATAGTCTAGCAGATGAAAGAATCTACTGGAATAGAAAAAAGACAGAAATCCTTCCCTAGAGCAAGAGATAATCTGAAGTCACAAATTAAAAAAAAAACCCTGCTAACTATATTTCAATGTAATTGGTTTCCTAAGTAAGATACATGGCTCTTTTTATATATTTCTATTTTTAAAGGTATTTTTTTTTATTTTCAAAATATATGCATACATAACTTTCAACATTCACCATTGGAAATTTTTGTCTTTCCCTTACCCCAGTCCCCTTCCCTAGATGGCAAGCAATCCACTATATGTTAAACATATGCAATTCCTCTATACATATTTCTACAATTATCAGGCTGCACAAGAAAAATCAGATGAAAAAGGGAAAAAATGAGAAAGAAAACAAAATGCAAACAATAAAAAAGTGAAAATATTACATTGTGATTAACACTCAGTCCCCTTAGTCCTCTCTCTGAATGCAGATGGCTCTCTCCATCACAAGACCTTTGAAACTGACCTGAAACATCTCACTGATGAGAAGAGCCGCATCCTTGAGGCAGCTAGGTAGTGCACTGGATAGAGCACCAGCCCTGAAGTCAGAAGAACCTGAGTTCAAATCTAGTCTCAGACACTTAATGATTCCCAGCTGTGTGACCCTGGGCAAGTCACTTAATCCCAATTGCCTCAGCAAAAGAAAAAAGAAAGGAAGAAAAGAGCCACAAATTGTTCATCATATAATCTTGATAATCTTGTTGTCATGTACAATGATCTCTTGTTTCTACTCATTTCACTCAGCATCAGTTCATGTAAATCTCTCCAGGCCGCTTTGAAATCATCATGCTGATCATTTCTTATAGAGCAATAATATTCCACAACATTCATAAACCATAACTTATTCAGCCATTCACCAACTTATCCATTCAGGCTCCAGTTCCTTGTCACTACTACAAATATTTTTGCACATGTGGGTCCTTTTCCCTTTTTTTATGATTTGTTTGGGATACCAGTCCAGGAGAGACACTTCTGGATGACAGAATGATAGCCCTTTGGTTATAGATTCATATTGTTCTCCAGAATGGTTGGATCAATTAACAACCCCATCAACAGTGTATTAATGTCCCAGTTTTCCCACATCCTCTCCAGCATTCATCATTATCTTTTTCTACCTTGTTACATGATTCTTAAAAGACATCTGTAGACTTCACCAACATCCTGAGAGCACTTTGTTACAAAACAAAAAGGCAGATGATTAAAAAAAATTAAGAACACTACCACAAAACTTGGTAGAAATCATGGTATCTCTACAATTTTGTTATTGAAATGAACTTGTAGAGAAGAGGCTTTTTAAGGATCAGATGTTCCTCATTTTTTATAAGAAATGGAGAATGTTTTCTAACATCCTAGAGCTCATAATAAAGTGACATTACAAGTTGTTATCCTAACAAATTAAGTTGAGGCAGTTCTTTGCAAGGTAGAATAAACAGCTTTACAACTGATCCCCAGAGGTTTTGGTGTTATATCCTGAAACAATACAGATACAGCAGGTGGCTGTGGCAGAGACAAGGTCCATTCTTCCAAGTTTCTTGGGGAGAAATTTGTTGTCGTGATTTGAGTTGTAAAAGCAGGTTTGTTGCCTATTCAGCCTTAGTACTATTCACACAATTAATTCCTGAAGCTCTTGGCCCTAAAACTAATGCTGAGACTCTAACTTTCTAGGCTGTCACCATACCCCCATAGCAAGGAGTTAGTCATCCATAATAAACACAATCTCTTTGCACAGCTTAGCTTCCCAAGGAACTATCCCTCCAAACCAGGAAGCTTATCAAATTTTTGAAATAAAGTATTCCCAGTGGTTTTCTTGGAACTGGCATGATTACAGTTGAATTTTTTCCCCCTATGGAAAATATCCAGGTTAGAACAAGAAAATTTGCCAGATTTTACACTTTCTGATTGCCTCTGGAATTCAATTATTGTACCTGGATCATCTCTATCTTTTCTGAATCATTTTCAGCAACAAATTATTCCTAGTCACAGTTGTGAGCAAACACACAGTAGATTTTATTTTTGTTGATTCACATAATTATAAATTTCCAAAATGAAGCAGAAAGACAATGAAGTAGTTAATAGGATTTCAATTGCATTTTAGTATCTTCTCCTAGTATAAGATGGAAAATACCACTCTAATTGCTGTACTTTTTTTACAGAAGGAAATATAAAAGAGAAAAAAAAAGTTTTCCTTTGAAATAAAATTCCAAAAATTCATAAAGTACTGAATGTGTAGGAAGATGATAGTACATAAAAATGCAAATCTATTATGGATAACTTGTGGTTTTTTTGAGGATGATGGCTTGAATTGATGAATTTATATAGCAAAATATATATTATAAGCTATAATTTTGTCTTAGTTTATTAGTAAAACCCATAAAAATAATTACAAAATTAGGAGGAAGAATCTTTGTTCATTCTTACAGAATGAATGGTATATGTGGCATAGCACATAAATAAATGTGTATTTTAAAAACTATAAGCAGAGAAAATAACAATCTTCTATTTTTCAATTAGAACAGAAATAAGTCCAACTTTGATTTTGCAGTTTCTATGGGATCAGCAGGACCTATATTATAGAAAGGTCAATACTATAAAAGAGAAGTTAGTGATAAGTAAAGGCTTTTAAGAAGCCTATAGTTTTCCCATGCATATGATAAAAGTCTTAAACTTTTCATCTGTAACAAATGCTATGTAGATATTTATAATTATTATCTATGTGTAGAATAGAATGCAAAAGTTTATAGTATACTTGTCAAGGGAATTACAAATGTCATTTCTACTCATAAAGATCAATTTTTAGTCGACCCAGTGCATACATAAAGCCTAAAAAGAATACTTTTCCTTTATTTGAAACTACTGTATCATCACTGAGCATTTGGCTCAGACATACAAATTGATTTTTAGAGATAAGATCTCAGAATCAATTATTATTTCATTTTTAGTTTAATGTGCTAGGAAGTCACATCTATAAAAATGTAAGAACATGTATTCATCTGTTTTTGGACAAAAATGATATTATTAAACAGTTTGATACTGAATTGTTAAATTTGTAACCTCAATGTTGTTGATATTTATTCCTAACTATAAATCTAGCACTCTATCCACTATGGCAAAATGTTTCTTAACATGAATCTGAATTTATTGGGATCATATGAGCCATTAAGTCAATCAAATAATTACACTGAGATGACTACCAAAAGGATTGACTTGTAGTCATCCAGACAGTTCTTGGAGAAAGAAAACAAATAATTCAAATTGTCGTGAAAAGAAACTGCTACTTCCAACTTTGGATAGTTCTCAAACCTGAATTTGATTTCTTGAAACGTCTAACTTTTAAATTCTGCCCTCTGGAGTCAAGCAAAATAATCTAACTCCTACCCTTTGTGATAAGTCTCAAGATACTTGAAGATAGAAATCACGTTCCCCTTTTCTCTGTATTAAACCCCAAATTCCTTTAATTGCTCTCTACACAGCATAAATGTTAGATCTTTCATAATATCTTTTTTCTCCTGAAGTTGATTTTAAGTTTCATGGTGTTCTCCCTACAATGAGCCAGAACGTGGTACTCTAGATGTGGTCTGGTACAATAAAACTGATATGATTCTAGTCCTAGGCATTATTAGACTTCCCTCAATACAACCTAATAGTGCTTCTGGGGTTCCAACATATCACAGTCCCAACCTCTTCCTTTTTTCCAGAGCCTTAGTTTAATCATGAGTTTAAGATCAAATCTTAAAATACAAGTGAGATCAAATTTGCTTGTGTTTAAAACTCCCAGCTTCCCTTTCTTGTTTCCCCTACTTAATGTGTTTTTTTTTAATAACTATCTGTGACCATGGGTATGCTGGCTGATTTCTTTTTTTTTTATATTTTGTTTTCTGTAAACTTTTTCTCTGCTACTATTCTTCTTATATTGTAGCTATTCTCCATGATCCTTCAGTTGGTGGATATATCTAGGACGGTTCTTTTTCTCTCTTCCTTTTCACTTTAAAGCTGTGGTCAGATTCCCATTCTTTAACTTTTGGCAGTCATCCAGAAATCCAAATACCATGCTCAATCACTATCTTATTAATCAGTATTTTATTCCTCAAATCTACTTTTTTTTCTTCTGAAGTCTTTGAAAGGAGCAATGATGGGGGGGAAAAAACTTACTGTAATGTTTTTTTTTTTTTTGGACTTAAATTTATTACTCTCAGATGTCAATCTTTGAGAAAGCTTTTTACATTATATTTCAATGTGTTTATCTGAGTTATCAGAAGTATAATCACATAGTCTGGAAGGTTCTCAATAATATCATATATACATGAAGAAAAATCATAGATCTCTTTATTGCTGTTATCAAGTTAAGGAACAGCTCCTGTCTCCCCTGGAAGCAGAGAGCTATTTCTTGAACCATTACCTCTTCAAATAGAAAGGACACTGGCCTGAACTTTTGAGAAAATTTTTGCCTATGGCAGAAATGCACACATCATAAACTATGCAAGTTGCTGTCAAGTTTTTGTTTTTTTTTTTAACTCCATACCTGGCTAAAAGTGATATGCTCAGCTGTTGTGTCCTGCTTTCTAGAGCCCCCAAGTTGGGATGACAAAACATACCATTCTTTCTAGAGTCCCCATGCTGGGGTGATTAAAATATACCATCTTAGTGGAGAAGGGATGAGGCAAGACTCCCAAGCATGGTAGAAATATGGAGTCCATTTAACCCCAAATACCCCCATTTATGTGGGGACCACATATATAAATTGCTATTGTATGTAGTTTGCCACCTGCTACCACTTTGTTTCAATCACAACAGAAATTGTCACCATCCACTGACTTCTCAGGATGGCTGAGAGACCTTAAGAGAGATAGGGAACTGAACCAGACATTGTTAGCAGGTTCCTTCTGGGCTGAAGGGTCTTATACCTTACCCAGAGTTCCCCCATTGTCTGTAAACCTCTACACTCAGCTATTTCTTGTTCTTATAAATAGAAAGTTATCCTCTTGTCCTTTTCATTCTGTTCATTTCTTTCCATAAATTATCCCTAGGAACTAATGAACTCACTGTATGTTTTAATTTGAGAATTTTAATATTTTGAAGAAAACATATTTAAGATGTCTAGATATTAACCATCATTCTCACTAGCTTGCACTTCTTTTACATTTATATATGTATGTTCTGAATTCTATATAAGGTCCTATATTAGAACTTGAGCATACAAAGATATAGATTGCCCAAGTTAATAGAAAAGGAAATAAATTACTTAAATAGGCCCATTTTAGAAAAAGAAATAGAACAAGCTATTAATCAACTCCCTAAGAAAAAATCCCCAGGACCAGATGGATTTACATGTGAATTCTACCAAACATTTAAAGAACAATTAACTCTAATGCTATGTAAACTATTTGAAAAAATAGGGAATGAAGGACTCTTACCAAATTCCTTCTATGACACAGACATGGTACTGATAGATAAACCACATAAGATGAAAACAGAGAAAGAAAATTATAGACCAATCTCCCTAATGAACATCAATGCAGAAATCTTAAATAAAATATTAGGAAAGAGATTGAAGATAATCATCCCCAGGATAATATACCAACAACCAAAAAGGATTTGTACCAGGAATTCAGGACTGGTTCAATATTAGGAAAACTATTAGCATAATTGACTATATCAATAATCAAATTAACAAAAACCATGTGATGATCTCAATAAATGCAGAAAAAGCATTTGATAAAACCCAATACCCCTTCCTATTAAAAACACTAGAGAGTATAGGAATAAATGGACTTTTCCTTAACATAGTTGGTAGCATCTATTTAAAGCATCAGCAAAGCATCTGTAATGGGGATAAATTAGGACCATTCTCAATAAGATCAGGGGTAAAACAAGGTTGCCCACTATCATCATTGCTATTCAAAATTGTATTAGAAATGCTAGCTTTGGCAATAAGAGAAGAAAAAAGAGATTAAAGGAATTAGAGCAGGTAATGAGGAAACCAACTCTTTGCACATGATATGACAGTATACTTAAAGAACCCCAGGGAATCAACTATAAAGCTATTAGAAATAATCCACAATTTTAGCAAAGTTGTAGAAAACAAAATAAATCCACATAAATTATCAGCATTCTTATACATGACTAACAAAATCCAATAGCAAGAGATATGAAGAAAAATTTCATTTAAAATAACTGGATAATATAAAATAATTGGGAATTTATCTGCCAAGGGAAAGTCAGCAGCAATATAAGCAAAACTACAAAATACTTTCCATACAAATAAAGTCAGATCTAAACAATTGGAAAAATATCAACTTCTTATGGATAGGTCGAGCAAATATAATAATGACAATACTCCCTAAACTAATCATTTATTTAGTGCTATACCAATCAAACTCCCAAGAAACTATTTTACTGACCTAGAAAAAATAACAACAAAATTCATCTGGAAGAACAAGAGGTCAAGAATTTCAAGGGAATTGATGAAAAAAAAAAATCAAATGAAGGTGGCCTAGCTGTACCTGATCTAAAACTATATTATAAAGCAGCGGTTACCAAAACTATTTGGTACTGGCTAAGAAATAGAGAGGTTGGTTAGTAGAATAGGTTAGATTCATAAAACAAAATAGCTAATTACTATAACAATCTAGTATTTGACAAACCCAAAAGCCAGACCTTTTGGGATAAGAACTCACTATCTGACAAAAAAACTGCTGGAAAATTGGAAACTAGTATGGCAGTAAGTAGGCATAGACCCACACCTAATACCATATACCAAGATAAGGTCAAAGTGAGTTCATGATCTAGATATAATGAACAATATTATAAACAAATTAAAAGAACATGAGATAGTTGACTTCTCATATTTGTGGAGGAGGGAGGAATTTGTTACCAAAGAAGTCCTAGAAACCATTATTGATCATAAAATAGATAATTTTGATTATATTAAGTTAAAAAGTTTTTGTAAAGCAAAACTAATGCAGACAAGATTAAAAGGGAAGCAATAAACTGGAAAAACATTTTCACATCCAAAGGATCTGATAAAAGCTAATTTCTTAAATATATAAAGAATTGACAGAAATTTACAATAGTTCAAGCCATTCTCCAATTGATAAATGGTCAAAGGATATGGACAGATAATTTTCAAATAAAAAAAATTGAAACTATTTGTAGCCACATGAAAAGGTGCTCCAAATCAAATCACTATTGATCAAAGAAATGCAAATTAAGACAACTGAAATACCACTACACACCTGTAAGATTGGTTAAGATGACAGAAAAGGATAATGACAAATGTTAGAGGGGATGTGGGAAAACTGAGACATTGGTACATTGTTGGTGGAACTGTGAACAGATCCAACCATTCTGGAGAGCAGTTTGGAACTATGCTAAAAAAGTTATCAAACTGTGCATACCCTTTGATACAGCTGTGTCTCTATTGAGATTATATCCCAAAGAGATCTTAAAAAAGGGAAAGGGATCTATATGTGCAAAAATGTTTGTAGTAGCCCTCTTTGTAGTGGCAAGAAACTGGAAACTGAGGGGATGCCCATCAATTGGAGAATGGCTAAATAAATTGTAACATATGAATATTATGGAATATTATTGTTCTGTAAGAAATGACCAGCAGGATGATTTCAGAAAGGCCTGGAGAGACTTACTTGAACTGATGCTAAGTGAAATGAGTAGAAACAGGAGATCATTATACATGGCAACAAGACTATATGATGATCAATTCTGATAGATGTAGCTCTCTTCAACAATGAGATTATTCAAACTAGTTCCACTTATGCAGTGATGAAGAGAGCCATCTACACCCAGAGAAAAAACCGTGGGAACAGAGTGTGGAACATAGCATTCTCACTCTCTCTCTGTTGTTATTTGCTTGCATTTTGTTTTCTTTCTGAGTTTTTCTTTTTCTTCCTTCTTGATCTGATTTTTTTGTGCAATAAAATAACTATATAAATAGGTATACATATGTTGGATATAACATGTATTTCAACATATTTAACATGTATTGGACTACCTGCCAGCTAGGGCAGGGGGTGAGGGGGAGGAGGGGAAAATTGGGGGAAAAAAGGTTATGCAAAGGTCAATATTGGAAAAATTACCCACACATATGCTTTGTAAATAAAAAGCTTTAAAAAAAAAAAGAACTTGAACAAAAGTTATCATTGACAACATTTAAGAATTCATTTAATTCTACTATGCATTTTTCCATGGATCTCTGAGTAATCTATAATATTTTAAATATATTTATTATGGAAACTATAGAAACATATAGAAATAATATTTAATATAGAAATTATAGAAGATTGACATCTTTTTTTTTTAACATCACCTACATTTCCTCTCATTTCCTTTCTCCTATCCCTTTTAGGGAACTTTTCTATATAATAATTTTTAAAAGGAAGACTTTAATTAAGGAAAATGTGTCAACATATTGAAAAATATATATATCATTAGATGCAATGTTCTACACTCTTAGATTCCCAAACCTACAGAAGAGACAAGGAGAGGTATATTTTACTTTAAAAAAATTGGTCACAGTAATTTAACAACATTCAAATACATATATATTATTTAGGTTGTTCTCTATTTTCATCATTATAATGCTGTTGTATCTTATTTTCTTGCTTCTACTTACTTCACTTTGTCTTAGACATTATAGTTATTTCCATGCTTCTGTTTTTAACACATATGAATCATTTCTTATAGAACAATAATATTTACTTTACCATTACCTTCAAGTTTCATAATTAATTTAGGAATTCTCTAGGTGACAGACTTCTGTTTTGTGTCCAGGTCTTTACCATTACTACTACAAAAAATAGTGCTGTATTTTGTTACATATAAGAGCTTTCTTTCAATAATTTTCTATGTGTAGGAGTGGAATATTTCTTTCAAAAGTTATGGATACTTTATTTTATTTGGTTGAATGTACATTATTTTCCAAATGGTTACACCAGTTCACTGTTCTACCCACAATACATGGATCAAATGAAATAATATTTGTAAAATGATTATTATATTACTTGACACATTGTAGAGAGTTAATAAAAAATTGCCTGCCCTTTCTATCTCTCCATCACTGACTATTCTTGTTTTTTCCTTCTCTAGTTAATTGTATGTAAGATTAAAAATTCAAAGCACTTTTTAATTTTTTTTTCCTCCTCCACAATGTATATCTATACATGGTTTCCTTGATTTCTCTTTAATGCTCAATTTGTATTTTTCTGTTGTTACAACACTCTATGACACAAAGCCATGTAGATTCAGTAATGAACATTTTTAAAAAGATATACTTTTGTTTTAAGGAGCAACTCATGGTTACTTAACATAATGTAAAATTTGGCAAATTTGGCAATATAAGTTTCTTGAAAAATGATACTTTCTCATTATTATGTATGCATACCAAAATGTTCACAATAGTTCTTGACATAAAACTCAATCCTTTCTATTTTTATCTCCTATTTAAGATGCAGGATGTTTGTGAAGGATCAAAGGAAATAATTTTTTAAAAGTATTTAGAATAGTGTTTTGCACATAGTAGTGCTATATAAATGGGGCCAGATCATTATTTATCTTTATTGTCTGTTAGCTTAACTTTAATTAAGGTTAGTTTAATGGATTTAATTTCAACTGCAAATTTTTTGTGTTTTTTTGTGTTATGAGCAAAGCTTGACTCAGATCATTCTCCTGGTAGATTTATTTTGACACTGGAAGGAATTAAATCACTTATGACATTTAATAAACAAAAGCTGTAGCAAGAAAATTTGATTTAGCAAGGATATATATTGAGGATACAATGAAATGACTCAAACAAGTGATGTGTACTTGCCTTTAATTTGTCTTTGTGGTCCATGAGTCAACCCTCAGAGAAAAGCTAGAGCACTGTTTTTGACTTGAGAAACCAGTCTCGTTCTCCAATCAAATGTCAAGGACTCCTTCAATAATTGTTAAGGAAAAACTAGCCAAACTTGTACAAATGCAGAGGTTAGGATATTTTTTTTTACTATACAATTGCAAGGCCATACTTAAACCCAACACCTCACTAGTCATGGTCCTAAATGAAGAAGCCACATTATTCAATGATTTAATGAAATTAACACTCACAAAAAAGAAGTATACGGAGAATATTGTCACTTATATGGAAGTGTTTTCCTTTTTGGATGCTGGAAAGAAAAAAAAAATATGATGCTGAGAAACAACTTTGGTGAGCTATCTTAGGTATCACTAAGAAAATGTAAAGAGGAGGAAAAAAGCAGGTAATTATATTTAATTAAGTTAAGCCTTTCTGGTAATTGGATTTCTCTTTGAAGCCCTCACACTGAGTGCAGCTGGGGGCAGCTTCTGTTTGTCTTAGACTTTGGAAGGAATATGCTAATTGCTAATCAAAGCCACCTGAGTGAGATAGTATTATTATGAGAAAAGGTGGGAAGCCTGGCATAAATATATTAAGCATCTCCCAGGAATTAAACTCCCAGTGCAGTGAACAGGTATGGCAGGCACTTAGTTTGACACATCAGTTTGAAATGAGAGTAAGCCATAAAAGCTAATGACAAGTACAACAAAGTATTGAGGTATCTGTGAAGTGAAGGGGAATTTTGCAATGATCTGAAGAAAGAGTTTCTGGCAATAACAAATAACATTTATGTTTGCACAAACTGCAGTTTGGTTTTTCTTTGAGAAGAGAAGGTGAAAGTGCTGGAGGAATGTTTCTTAATTCTCTGGGTTATCAGGAAAAAAAATAAAAACCTCTTTCAAACAATGTAAAAAATAAGAGGTCCAATAAAGTGACAAAACTAGAAGTCGTATTTGAGTACATCCTGGATTTCTAGTATCCCCTAAAGAAGAGGGGAAAAAATGTCCTTCTCCAAAAGTGAAGGTTAGAAAAGAGGGAATTTTAATAAAGTGTTTCAAAGGAGAAAATCTCTGAAGAAAAGAAAATGAATAGAACATAGTGAACAAGCAAAAAAAAACTGTAAATAAGTATACATAGATAGATAGAACAGTGATACGGATCAACAGACTCCAAAGTGACAGCACTGAACAGAACTGAAGTTGCCATTCAAAGAGACATTTTCTTTAATAGATATAGGCTGAATAATGAATATTAAAAAAAAATAGACAATTAGCCAAGGGAAATCTTTGAGATATTCCAAAAGGGTCGATACATGAAGAAAAACTCCCCCAAAGAAGAAAAATATGATTAAAATTATCTAGTAATTGTGTAGAACTAAGAAATGAAATCAAACTTCATTTTACAAGCTTTTTTTTTTTAAACAAAATACACTGAACTAAAGGATAAGATGAAAGGAGGAAATGGGGCATCATGGTGACAAAAAAGGATTTGTCAGGATAAAGATTTAAAATAAAACCAAAGAATCATGAAAGTAAAACTGAATTAATCTTCCATAAACTTAATCCTTGTATCTTTATAAGTGATTTGATACTTTTTGTAGAAGAGATAATTCAAAGAGAAATTGTATGGATAGAAACTAGAAAGTTTAGAGATGATAGGGACCTAGACATATATAAATACTAGAAGTAATAACCAGGAGGCTTATAATAGGTTCCCTGTGGATTTGGAAATGGTGCATAATTTGTTCGTTGGGAGACCAAGTTCTCTAAGAAAGGATTTGTATTTTTTCAAGTGCAAGGGAAGAAGATAAATATGATCTTAAGTGCAACCAATACACAGTATAGTAGCAGGGAATTTAGAAGTAGAAGTAAGATAATATGATTCTAGAAGCAAAAAGAAAAAAGTAAAAACATAAAAAGTACAATTATTTCATCCAAACACAATTTGCCTTTTTAAAAATTGAAGTGATTCATTTTTAGTTTTTAATCCAGTAATTTCCTGATAAATGACTCCCTTTATTCTGTGAACAATTGAACTATCTTTTATCATTACAGAAGAATTAATTTTTTAAAATGTTGATTTATGTAACAATGTGACACCCATGGTTTCCCCACTGGCACAACCATTGTAAGACATGAAGGACTGTTACTCTGTGAATTAAAATGCTTTTTATTTTCAGAATTCATGTACAGTTTAGATAAAGAACTTTATTAATCATTACATATTCATTTTTTGCTTTGTTTTGCATCAAAACCCTCACAAATATTCCCATATTTTCCAAATTCCTCATATCTGATATGTCTTAGATGGAAATGGTACACCATTAGATCAATATATAGTGGTACAATTTTTTTTTGCTATTTTCTCCCAAAGAATGGACACACTTTTTTTAATATGACAGAAAGTATTACTGTGAATATTTCTGGGCTTTTATTTCATTGCCTATATGCAATGATAATGAATATTAGAAAGCCATCCAGAATATCCTGTCTAATGCACAATCTCACAAACAAGATCTTCTGTAATATGAATCATTCCTATTTTATCTTTGCAATTTTTATAGATGATAGGGAGAGATGAAAACTTACGATTTGTTTTCATTTGAATTTCTGCTATTAATAGTGACTTTGAACATCCTAAAATATAATTGTTCAGAGTTGCCAAATATTCTTTTGGAAATCATTTATATCCGTTAGCTACTTATTTATTAAGGAATAATTTTAGTGCAATATGTCTGTCATTTTCCCAATACAAATTGCAAATATCAGAATTTAATCATAAATATATAACATAGAGATTTTTCCTACTCAACAATTTTAACAAATTAAATTTCCTCTTTTGAAAATCCACCTTGTTCCTTTTAGATTTTGCTAATTTGGTTGTTCTTTTTGGTTATTTTAGTTTATAAAAATATCTATTGGTTATATTATCAGATGGAACTATGTCCAAAGGACTATAAAACTTGTATATCCTTTAACCCAGCAGTGCCATTACTGGGTCTGTATCCCAAGGGAATCATAAAGGATGGAATAAGACCCACATAAGCAAAAATCTTTGTATCATTGGGATAGCAAGAAATTGAAAAAGTAATGGATGCCCATCAATTGGGGGATGGTTCAACAAGTTGTGGTAAATTATGGCAATGGAACATTATTGTTCTATTAAAAATGATGAACAAGCTGATTATAGAAAGACCTGAAAAGATTTACATGAACTGATGCTGAGTAAAACAACCAGAGCCAGGAATACAGTGTACACTATACAAGCAACAATGTGTGATGATCAACTATGAAAACCTTGATTCTTCTCAACGGTTCAGTGATCCAAAGCAATCCCAATAAACTTTGGACAGAAAATGCCAGCTGCCCCAAAGAAAGAACTGAGGAGACTGGGTGTAAATCAACAAATGCTATATTCACTTTTTTTTTTTAATCTCTTTCATGGTTTTTCCCATTTGTTCTGATTTTTCTCTCCCAACATAATTCATAAAACAAAATTCTGATATTTGCAATTTGTGTTGGGAAAATGACAGACATGTTGCACTAAAATTATTCCTTAATAAATAAGTAGCTAACGGATATAAATGATTTCCAAAAGAATATTTGGCAACTCTGAACAAATATATTTTAGGATGTTCAAAGTCACTATTAATAGCAGAAATTCAAATGAAAACAAATCGTAAGTTTTCATTTCTCCCTATCATTTATCAAAATTGCAAAGATAAAGTAGGAATGATTCATATTACAGAAGATCTTAATACAATGTGTATTAAGAATAAATAAACTAAAAAAAGAAATACATTGCTTCTTTTCTTTTTTAATTTAATATTCATAAACATAATTTTTAAAATTCCATCTCATATTTTATGTTATTTTATGTATTTCCTCCAAATACTGCCTTGCCTGTTTTCAACTCCATGGCACAAAGTGCCACTCCCATGAATAACTCATTACTTATAATTTCACCACCTTGCTGTTAGAGTCAATTATGGAGTCAATTACTGATTGATTCCACCTCCCTAAAGCCCTAATTTCCTTTGTTCTGAGAGCTGGAGAGCTGAGTTTGATACTCCTCCCAATGCTTTCATTCATAGAGAGCAGAAAGTAGATGCTCAGATTATCCCATCTCCTCTGGCAGGGTTCATTTCCATGGAACAGAAGCAAAACCAGGAGGTATTTTCTGATGTTCTATCCCAAGTCCTCTTTCTTGCTTTCTTGTGTATTTTGTTTCTACCTTTATATTCTAAGCTTGTGGAGGACAACGACTTTCTTTTTTATTAATCTTATCTCCTGAGTTTAGCATAGTGATTGGGACATTAGGAGGAACTTAACAAATGTTTATTTGATTATATTTTACATGTAAAAATAACTTCGAATAACATAAATTCAAAACATTTGACCACTTCATAGGATTAATTATCTTCAGTATTTGGGATCTAGCTTTATTGAATATTTAGGAATCTAGTGGAGTAAAGTGAATTATTGTGCCTTACTTCCAATTTCAATCAGACAGACGTTAACTAGGGTTAGCTACTGCCATAAATGTCTATTTATGGAAGTACCTTAGAGAAAAGGAAAAACACTGAGTAAAGAATAGAAGATTACATAAATATTAGTAGTATTTCTCTATACTACAGTGCTTAGATTCTAATATTAAAGAGAGATAGTAGAGATGTTGTTATCTACATAGAAGATAGTTTTAAAATCTATGAACTTATAGCATAATTATTTCATTAGAAATTTTAATACCAAAGTTTTATATTTTCAAACCATAGCTGTCTTTGAAGTGATTATAGTCCCCTAACCATTGATTTCTTATTTTTTTGAGTTCTAATAATTTTCAAAATTGTTAAGAATAGTGATATCTTTAATTGAACTGTATTAAATATTGGATGGAAAGCATTCATTTCTGACACATCAAAACCAAGATTAAAGGACTTATTTTATAACTCTTACTTGTGTGCATTCTTTCTTAAGTGAACCTACCGAGAATTAGAACTTGAAGCTTTAAGTTTGAGATGCAGTTGCCATGACAACCAATATCCACATTTCTGCATACCACTATTCAAATGGGATTTGGACAAAAGAAGATCAGAAGAAAACTGCTACATTATGTAGCATTCTTCTCCTGCATTTAAGAAAATATTCTAGCTGCTGCTTTCTAGTCACCTTTTATTTCTTTAAATAAATGTATTTTATCTCAATATGTATTATTTATCTAATAGAAACTTGTACTGTTTCACTAAACTATTAGCAGAACTACTGTGATTCATGTAAATTTAAGAAACACGTTCTATTTTTATGAATATAATGAGAAACATTCAATTGGTATGTAAATGCATTAAACAAAATGGAAGCTTCAAGAAAATAAGCCTTTCTTGAATAATTCAATGATTGTGATACTCAGTTAAGTCTTAACACAGACATGTGCTAATCAGAGAAAAATCTGATATATTCATAAAAGGCAAAGTTGTCTCAAGTTACTTGCTAAATTTAGAGTAAAACTAAATTGCATGAGTAGATTTATTGTTTTGCTCCTGAATTGATAATCTGCTTAATGAATAACCTTTTAAAAGTGTCCGTGTCAGAATTTATTTGGTTCATGTGTGTGTTTGTGTTTGTGTGTATGTGTGTATGTGTGACAATTCTGTATACTTGAAAATGTATTATACATGCTCAACAATTTGTATCTCTGTAGGAAATGATGTTTACATATAAAATACTTCATTATCATCATCATCATCATCATCATCATCATCATCATCATCATCATTCATTTATATAACACTTGCTATGAGTCCGGTACTATACTCAGTGTTTTACAATTATTATCTTACTTCATCCTCTTAACAATTCTGGGAGGTAGATGCTATAATTATCCCAAATTTACAGGTAAGGACACCAATGCAGAGTTTGTGTCACACACTTAGTAAGAACAAATGGCATTTTTTTTTACAATTACCATGTCCTTTCAAGCATTATGTACGCTGTGTTTTCCCTGATTTAATTGTTCTTATCAACAAGAAAATTAGCTACTGTTATTGCTGCTGTTACTACTACTACTACTACTACTACTACTACTACTACTACTACTACTACCATCACAACCTGTCATTTTTATATTCTTTGATGTTCCAACATCTTCCTTATGTGAGGTTAGTAGACTGTTAGTAATGAAATATTCTATGTTAAAAATTTTGCAAACTTTAAAATACCAAATAAATGCCAACTATACATTTTGTCTTTCAAATGATCATGTATTCATCAAACTCAACCTGAAATACTTAAAAAAATTTTCAAATTTGTTAAGTAATTTTAACTTTCAAGGTCTTATTTGTTTGTTTGTTTGTTCACTTATTAAAAAGTCTTCCTAGAACCATTTCCATTCCTAAAACTTAGTTTTCATGGGGCCATAATTGTGTTCATGTATTTTCCTTTATTTTAATCATGGATATAGTTCTAGCTTGTAAAGGGAAAAATGAAACATTTTTTGAGATATTCAAAGCATATTTATTGAATGAGAAACAAAATGAAAGAAAAAATAGTTTTAAGAGATTTGCTTATAGCACTGAAATATTTTTATATTATTTTAAAAATTGTATTAAAGCTTTTTATTTACAAAACATATGCATGAGTAATTTTTCAACATTGATCCTTGCAAATCCTTATGTCCAAATTTTCTCCTCCTTCGCCCCATCCACTCCCCTAGATGGCAGGTAATCTAATGCATGTTAAATACATTAAAAATATATATTAAATGCAATATATGTATACATATTTATGTTATCTTGCTGCACAAGAAAAATCGAATCAAGAAGGAAAAAAAAAACTGAGAAAGAAAACAAAATGCAAGCAAACAACAACAGAAAGCATGAAAATGCTATACTGTGTTCCACTCTCTGTTCCTATGGTTCTCTCTCTGGATATAGATGGCTTTCTTCATCACTGAACAATTGGAACTGGTTTGAATCATCTCATTGTTGAAGAGAGCCACATCCTTCAGAATTGATCATCATATAGTATTGTTGTTGAAGTATATAATGATCTCTTAGCCCTGCTTGTTTCACTCAGCATCAGTTCATGTAAGTATCTCCAGACCTTTCTGAAATAATTCTTCTGGTCATTTCTTAAAGAACAATAATATTCCATAATATTCATATACCATAATTTATTCAGCCATTCTCCAATTGATGGGCATGCACCCAGTTTCCAGTTTCTTGCCACTACAAAAAGGGCTGCCACAAACATTTTGGCACATGTGGGTCCCTTTCCTTCCCTAAGATCTCTTTGGGATATAAGCTCAGTAGAAATACTGCTGGGTATGCACAGTTTGATAACTTTTTGGGCATAGTTCCAAATTGCTTTCCAGAATGGCTGGATGCCATATTCACAATTCCATGTTTTCCCACATCCCCTCCAACATTCCGCATTATCTTTCCTTGTCATTCTAGCCAATCTGAGAGGTGTGTAGTGGTATCTCAGAGTTGTTTTAATTTGTATTTCTCTGATTAATGACTTGGAGCATCTTTTCATATGAGTAGAAATAGTTTCAATTTCTTCATCTGAAAATGTCTGTTCATAATCCTTTGACTATTTATCAATGAGAATGGCTTAAATTCTTATAAAGTTGAGTCAGTTGTCTATATATTTCAGAAATGAGGTCTTTATTAGAACCTTTGAATATAAAAATGTTTTCCCAATTTATTGAAAATGAAGTCTTTTCAAATGAAAAACAGCAGCTCAAAATTCTAAGTTCCTCCATTCCACTTAGAAAGCATTCCATTTAGACCTGTCATATTCTTTATAATGCCATGCAAAAAGGGGATCTTCCTAGAAACATGGGGCATATCAAGTGACAGAGAAGTTGGTTATGAGGTTTATTTTGTTGAAAATTCTTTTTAATTCTTCTGAACAGTCTGCAAATATGAGTGACTTTAATGATGTCAAAATTGCTGATTTAAAAAAAATCTAATTGGTAAATATAGCATAGCTTTTGACACTGAAGATTCTAGGCAATAATAGAGTAATAGCAACCAACATTTTATTTGTCTTTTGTTACATCTCACCATTTTATTCCATTTTAGTTAATTTATTTAATGTGTATTTGTTTAATTTATACCTCTACACAGATTTCTTTCTCAGTATTCACCAAATTAATAGGCAGAGTTACCAACCCAAATTCTTGACACTGGCAAATATTTCTGGAATTTCATTTATTCTTATTCTGATTTAGAGATTAGATTTGAACAACTTGAAAACTCTTAGGCAGAACTGTATAAAATGCTTCTCTTTTCTTGAAGAATAACTTTCTCTTTGTCACTTTATATAAACGCCCATCTTTAGCCACTTAGAATTATAATTCCTCTTACAGAGCAATTTAATATAATTTAACTTATGAGTCAGGATGTTTTGAGCATAAACTGAAATTATGCATAAAGACTAGTAAATTTTAAAAAATAGTTCCACACTCATAATCTTCTGAACTACTTATTTTCAATACATTTAATACAATAAATGTTTATCGATTATTCTGAGAATGAAAAGAAATCTATAACTAATGTATAGAAACAAGTTTTGGTGTAAGAAAGTGACATTTGGAAGACTTTCCTCTGCCATCTGCCATTCATCAGTGATATCCATGGCCTCAATTCCTTCCTAACATTCAAGGTTCCTGCCTAAAGCACCCCATCATTTACATTTGTCTTGGAAAGTTGATTCTATTTTACTCTTTATGGAAAAAAAGATTACCTTTATTTTACAGTTGTAAGGACTGACATTTTTCCCTTTGATTTTGTAGTTCTGTCCATCTCCCACAATTCACTGGGTGATATCACATAAAAGAGAAGTTTTTACAAGGAGCCTCTTCTCCAACATACAGAGTCCTATGTAATACATTCACAACATAGTGTTAATTTTGAACCAGGAAGCCCAAATTTACCTACAGGAAGAAGCTTTCAGAAGAAAAACACAGCTGTTGAACAGAGATGTTTCTGTAAAGAGAAGAACCTACCATTAAACAAAGGTGTTTCTATAAATGGAAGCTAATAAAGCTTTCTTATATATATTTCAATGGGGGAGAGAAAAAGGGCAGGGATACTGACTGAAACCACTATTATTCTTCTTACACTGATTATTTATTTGTGCATCCTTGAAAGATCTGTTTGCTTATGGGATAAGATTTTGAACTATTTTTTTCTGATTAAGTTCAATGAATCAAAAAGTATTTATTAAGCACCTACTATGTGGCAGAAAATATACTAAACTCTAATGATACGAAGATCCACATGAAATATTATCTGTCCTGAAGGAGCTTATTGTTAGAGTTCAAATGTTGGAGTTTGTTCTTCTCAGGGCACAGCCGGTTTAGAGGCTTAGAGCCCTTCGGATGTCTCCAAATCCAAAGGTTCTGTCCTTCAGCCTCTGCCTCTGCCTTCTTCTGCCTCCAACAGAGATGGAAGATCTCTCTTATCTCCTTCTGGGGAGCCCAGCAACACTTGCCGCGGAGAGAGGGCTTCTGGCGTAGCTCCACTGAAGTCCGTCAAAAGTGTTCTCTGCAGCAGAGTCGTTTCTCTCGAGTCTAGCGCGATCAGCCAGCCAAGAGGAAAAAAGTATTCTGCCATAGATCCTTCATCGCTGGCTTTTTATCTGCCTCTTCTGAGAGAATGGGATTATGGGTTTTCTCCCATAGTGCTCTCTGGCCCAATGACTTTAAGGGAGGTGTGAACTCTCTTGAAGTTAGAAAGTGTACTTTGTGAAGCTAGCATACTTGTGGAGTCCAATGAGTAAAGGTGGGAACACAAGCCTTGTCTTGATTAGTTCTACTTAGTACCTTGTTTCAGGTTCTGGCCAAAACAACTTCTTGTAAGATTAGATCAACTCTAATTACTTAGCAGTTAGTAAGGATTCCAACAGCTTATATTTCATTAGGGGAGATAACATAGAACATGTAAATAAACATAAAATAAATGCAAAGTGATTTTTAAGAGGTGTATGCATTGCTAGAAGAATAGGGAAATAGATCATGTAGTTGATGATATCAGATTTGAGTAAAGGAAGCTAGGAATTTTAAGAATTGGCATTAATCATGTAGTACATTCTAGTTGTAGGAACAGCAAGTACAAAGGCATCGAAAAGAAAAATGGAATATCATCTATGAGAAACTGTAAGACCAGTTTGAAATGTGTGGCATCTGGGAAGAAATTGAAGGTATAATAAGACTGGACAAGTAGGTCAGAGTCAGATTATGGAGACATTATGACGTCTCCCAAAAAGAATTTGTATTTTATCCTGTAGGCAATAGGGAGCCACTGAAATTTATTGAGTAGAGATTACCATGATTAGACTTACGTTTTAGAGATTTGAGCTTGGCAGCTGTTTGGATGATACATTAGAAAAAAACAACAATTTTAGTCAGGGAGATGAATTTGAAGACTATTTCAATATTTAGGAAAAGGATGTTGAGGGTATCATCCGAGGGTCATGATTATGTTAGTGGGGAGAAGGTAACAGATGACAAAGATGTTGTGGAGGAAAATCAATAAAACTTGGCAAATACTTGGTTATTGTACAGTAAAGGAGAAATAAGAGCATAATCCTTACATAAGAAGTATTCCCATAAGAAAGTAGGTGGTGCAATTATATAGGTCATGACCCAGAATCAAGGAGACCTGAGTTAAAATGTGACCATAAACATATCTAGCTTTGTGACTCGGACAAGCCACTTAACCCTATTTTCCTCAGTTTCCTTATATGTAAAATGAACTGGGAAAGAAAATGGCAAAGCACTATAGTATTTTTGTCCCAAACCCCCCAAACGGTGTTATAAAGAATTGATCAAGACTACAATGACTGAACAACAATCTTTCTAGCTCCCAGTAAGTATTTTTAAACCATGACAGAAAAAAATAGAAAATATGATATATGATAATATAGCAGGGACATGATATAAATCTAACCTTGTCCAATAGAAGATATTGTACAGAGATATATAATATATAATATATAATATATAATATCTATCCATGTAAAATATGCAATGTTATGCATAGGTATCTATTAAATTATATAAAATAATTTAAATCATGCATAGATTGTTGTTTCTATTATATATATGTATATATAATTGAGCATTTTAAAACATCTTAAGTCAAGAGAAGGTAATGATAGACAATATATTATATGAAATCCAGGGATTTCTCAGGTACAGGACATCAATGATTTTCTATTTCATTCCCCACATTAGTACACTCCCAAGCCTCAACTGTTTCATTACCTTTTCATTTTGTTGTGCTTATAATATCTCTTCCATTTGATCTCTTCAGTCACTTTCCCCTAAAATTCTCTGTGACGTTAATTTTTTTTAGAAACTAAAATGAAAATATTAATCTTATTTTTTTAAAGAAGAAATTATTGGCATCTGAGATGAGTGAAAACACTTCAGTATGTGCAAAAAATATATAGACATGGGGAATTACTTTCCCATGGTATTCATTACCCAATATATCATGATTTTTTTGCCTTTATTAACAAACACTTCCCCCATTATATAAAGTTTTGATTCTTAGTTTAAAACTTGTAGTGTGCATTAATTCCAAAGGACTTTCCTTTATGCTTGCCCTGTGTAACATGATATTTGAATTAAAAATAAGACCATTTTCAGACCTTTAAGGAAATGGGGTCAGGCCTGTAACTAATTATTTCTCTGTATATAAATTCCTTGAATTCCATTTAATGAAATTTAAGCAGTTTCTAAAGGAAAGCATAGCTGAATAATCTTACCTGATGGTTTTCTTTTTTTTTTTTTCTTTTAATCAGCTCATTGTTTCAAAATAATATGTCTAACACAGGGAGAATGCAATTCTGTTGATAAGTAAAAGATAAATTGTATAAACAAATCAAATATCTCTCATACATTTTGGATTATTGTTCCATATTGAATTTTTGGAATATGTAATAAGACTTTAGGTAAAGAATGTTAATGTTTTGTTTTTCCACCCCACAATGCAGATTCTGTAATCTGAATTCCCTGAAAAATCTCTATTTGGAGAAAATTCACGTTTCCTTCTACCAATCCTTCCTTAGGTTCTATCCATTTACTTGGTCCATAAAGAATAGGTGGAGCGTGATTTATTAAGCATCTAATTATATGGGATATTAAGTGATACACAGCACATTAATTAGAGTTTTCGTTCAGTAAATACTATACTTAAGTCATGTTTTCACTACATTCTGATATAAAGTCTTCAGGAGAATTTTTCATTCAATGCTATCTTCTCAAATCTTATAGAGTAGGAAACAGTCACAAAATACTAAAAGACAGAGACAGACTTTTACTATTTTTGATTATCTATGTAAAGAGAGCATTGACAATAGCACAGTAAGACAATTCTTGAATGAGTCACAATCTATACTAATGGTTTCAGAAATATACTGTCCACTATAATACTGAAACATAAAAAACATAGAGAGAATCCGTTATACAAATATATAGCTATAAAACATTTTTTCATTGTCTAATAATAATACCAGTATGAATAATTATGGAAAAATAGAAATTTTACATTATATATAATGTAATGCTTTAAGGTTTACTCTTAATGATCTTGTTTTTTCTTTTTTTCTTCTCCCTCCTTCTTTCCTTCCTTCTTTCCTTTTTTCCTCCTTCCCTCTTTCCCACCTTCTTTCATCCTTTCTTCTATTCCTTCTCCTACTCTTCTTTCCTTCTTCCTTCCTTTCTTTCCTTGACTCTTTTCTTCTTCCCTCCTTCCTTTGTTCCTTCTTCCTTTCTTCCTTCTTTTTCTTCTTTCTTCATTCGCCTTCATTCCTTCTCTTTCTCCCCTTTTTTTTCTTCCTTCATTCTTGTTTTTTTTTCTTCTTTTTTTCTAATACTACTTCTTCTTTTATTACTTGCAGTGCTTTATGTAATTTCTGGTGTTTTTTTGTTTGTTTGTTTGTTTCTTTTTTTTTGCTGGTTCAATATTTATTTCTGTAACTTTTGTTGAAGTTAGTAGGATTTTTTGGGGGGGTTCTATTCTTTTGACATTATTGTTACTTTAGAGTAATCATGAACAATTCAATTTATGTATCATAAATGAAGACTTTTCTCTGAGCTATATTAAAAAGTGGTTTTAATTGAAATTGTGAAAGTAGTCACTATCTTTACAATTTATATATGTGATTATTCTTTGGTAGCAATATTTGACTTTATGCAACTCCTTGTTATATATAGTAAAAGAAATTATTGGTCATTTCATTATATTATTTCCTGAAGTATGGCATTAATATTTTTTGATTCGTAGTACTACTCTCTAATACCTTTAATTGTCTTTACATCATTTTAGTTCAGTTGCTTTGACTTTAATTGAGTTCTTATATTTTCTTAATGATGTTGCAATTTGTTTCATTTTTCCCCATTCTTTTTTTTTACTTTTGTATTTTTTACATTGAATATTTGTCATTTGCTATCTATAGCCTTTATTTCTCTTTATATACCAGAATAATTTTCTACTTTTTCTTTCTTTTTCCTTGAATTTATTCTTCATTAAGATTTTTTGAGTTCTACTGTTTTTCTCTAGATGTTTTATTTTTTTTTCTAATGTATTCTAGTGGTGATCTGTTTACACTTTTATTTGGCATTCTGATTTCTCTATTCAGAAATGTTACCTAATATTATTGTGTTAAATATTGCATTATGGTATTTAATTATTTTTACTCCTTATGTTTTTTTTTTCTTCTGGGAGATTTATGATGCTGTAGATCCTTAAGTTGTCACTATATGTCCTGTATTTGAATTCAATATGTTTTCCTTTTAGAGAAATCATGTTTTCTTTTGACATTGATTTCTTTTCTTTTCCCAGATTGTTTTTTATATATGTTTGTACTCCTCCAAAATTATTCATCTATTACTTTGTAAAAGAGTTTTTCTATTTTGGATTCAAATTTTTGTTTTTTGGTTAATTTCTGCAATTAATTCTGCTGATCAGACAATATGTTCTACTTTCATAATTCATATTTCTCTCTTGAGCTATTTATTAATATGATTACATACTCTTTTGGAAATTTGAGGGTATTCTACCTTATCAAATCTTGGTTCAATTTCTTTAGTTTTGCAATATGTATTTAGAAATATTTGAAGTCATTTAGATGTCCTGGTGTTCATCTTCCTTCTGTTTTAATATTGCCTAATCTGTTTGTAATCATTATTTTTAATCTTTGTATTTTTCTACCAAGATCTTTGCCAACTTTAGTCTTTCTCCCTATTTTTTCCCCTAAAGCTTAATTTCTGAGTACTTCTTTCTAAGATAGCTCTCCCTACAATTCCCACCCAAGCAAGACTTCAAAATTTTGGCAGATTCTTTCCATGCTAGCCTCATTGTCTCAGACCTTTCCCCAGGTGACTTTGTGGAGACAGAACTATTCAAGAATATAATATTATTTATAACATTTAAAAATTATTCAAAATGTTCACTTTCAACTTTTCTCTTACTCACTGAGAAGGCAAGCAATATGCTAACAATATAGATGTAATACCTGCAAAACAAATTCCCATGTTAAATAAATATATCATGCCAAAAAAAAGCAGAAAAAATAGAGGAAATTATACTTCAATTTCTAATCAGAGGTCATCAATTCTTTCTCTGCAGGTGAGTAACTTTTTTTTATCATGACTTCTTTAAAATTTTCTTGGATCATTGTATTGACCAGAATGCCTAAATCTTTCACAGTTGATCATCATTACATTATTACTGTTACTTCATACAATGATCTCCTGGTTCTCCTCATTCCAGTTATCAGTTCATAGATGTTTTCTGATTTTTTCTGAAACCATCTCCCTTTTCATTTCAATAGAGTATTAGCCCTTTACCATCATATGCCACAATTGGTTTAGTCATTTCCCAATTGAGCATCCTCTCAATTTCTAATTCTTTGTCACCATAAAAAGAATTGATATATTTATAATAATAAGCATTATCATTATTATTTGTAAATACAGATCCTTTTTTCTTTGTTTTATATTGACCTTAATAAAAGTATTTCTGAGTAAGAAAAAATATACAGTTTTATAGACATTTAGGCAAAGTTCCAAATTGTTCTCTAGAGTGGTTAGACCACTCACAACCCCTTTTCCTCAAGGATTTTTACATGAACTTGGGCATCGAGGTATGTAAAATAGGCATATAAATCAAACATTCACTGATAATATATCATAATTTCATGATATCCATATTAATTTATGAGATTCTATATAAAACTGCAAGCCAAAGTTTAAGAACCAGGCAATGGTGTACCTATTTTTCCACATTCCTTTGAAGAAATGATATGATATATGTGAGGCAGTCTCTGATATTTATTTAACTTGCATTTCTCCAACTAATTTTGATTTAGAGAACTTTTTTTACATTGTTATAGATAGTTTTGAGTCTTCATCTGAAAACTATTCATCTATCTTGATAATTTATTACTTGGTTAATAGTTCTTATTTTTATAAATTTGACTCATTTATATTTGAAAAAAAAGACCTTTATCAGAGAGACTTGTGGAAAATGCATTATTATGATATGTGATATCTTTTATTTATTGATCAATTGACCTAGCTAGTTAATTAGCCTTCTCTCGTTGAACTAAATCTAGTAAGATTAAGGTTCAATCATTTTTTGTCACTACCCCATATTCCATTTACTGTAAATGATTCTTCTTTTTTATGTACTTTATGTGAGATAATTTCTCATATCCTACTTATCCCTTCCTCCTTCTTCCATTGTGACCCTCTTTTACCCTTTAAATATTTTTGGCAAAACTTCTAGCATAATCAACTCACAGTCATGCTCTATGTCCATGTGGACTACTTCAAATTTCCCTAATAATGATAAAATTCTTAGAATTACATTGCTATCTTCACATATAGGAATGTAAACAGTTTAAGCTTATTGAGTCTCTTCTGATTTTTCTTTCATATTTACTTTTTATGCTTCTCTTAATTCTGATGTTTAAATGTCAAATTTTCTTTTCGTATCTGGTCTTTTCAATAGGAATATTCAAAAGTCCTTTTTTTTTAACTCTGAAGAATTATATTTGATTATGTGTCGTATATTATTCTTGCTTGTAATCTCAGCTCCTTAGCTTTCTGGAATATCATATTTTCAGACCTCTAATTCTTTAATACGGGAACTATTAAGCCTTGTATAATCTTGATTCTGACTCCATGATATTGTACTTGTTTCTTTCTTGCTCCTTGCAATATATTCTCCTTGAACTGGGAGCTCTGGAATTTAATTGTGATATTTCTGAGAGTTTTCATTTTGGAAACCCTTTCAGGCAGTGATTGGTGGATTATTTCTATTTCTATTTTACACTCTGAATCTGAGATGTTGAGGCAGTTTTTCTTGATAATTTCTTGAAACATCATGTCTAGGAACTATTTTTGATCATGGCTTTGAAGTAGTCCAATAATTATTAAAATATTTTTTCTCAATCTATTTTGCATGTCAGTTTATTTTCTTTTTTTTTTTTAAATTTTTTATTTAATGATTACATTATATTGACACTCGTTTCTGTTCCGATTTTTTTCCCCCTCCCTCCCTCCACCCCCTCCCCTAGATGGCAAGCAGTCCTTTATATGTTGGATATGTTGCAGTATATCCTAGATACAATATATGTTTGCAGAACCGAACAGTTCTCTTGTTGCGTAGGGAGAATTGGATTCAGAAGGTATAAATAATCCGGGAAGAAAAACAAAAATGCAGATAGTTTACATTCGTTTCCCAGTGTTCTTTCTTTGGGTGTAGCTGCTTTTGTCCGTCATTTATCAATTGAAACTCAGGTCTCTTTGTCAAAGAAATCCACTTCCATCAAAATATGTCCTCATACAATATCGTTGTCGAAGTGTATAATGATCTCCTGGTTCTGCTCATTTCACTTAGCATCAGTTCATGTAAGTCTCGCCAGTCCTCTCTGTATTCATCCTGCTGGTCATTTCTTACAGAACAATAATATTCCATAACATTCATATACCACAATTTACCCAGCCATTCTCCAATTGATGGGCATCCATTCATTTTCCAGTTTCTAGCCACTACAAACAGGGCTGCTACAAACATTTTGGCACATACAGGTCCCTTTCCCTTCTTTAGTATTTCTTTGGGATATAAGCCCAATAGAAACGCTGCTGGATCAAAGGGTATGCACAATTTGATAATTTTTTGGGCATAATTCCAGATTGCTCTCCAGAATGGTTGGATTCGTTCACAACTCCACCAACAATGCATTAGTGTCCCAGTTTTCCCGCATCCCCTCCAACATTCATCATTATTTTTTCCTGTCATCTTAGCCAATCTGACAGGTGTGTAGTGCTATCTCAGAGTTGTCTTAATTTGCATTTCTCTGATCAATAATGATTTGGAACACTCTTTCATATGAGTGGTAATAGTTTCAATCTCATCCTCTGAAAATTGTCTGTTCATATCCTTTGACCATTTATCAATTGGAGAATGGCTTGATTTCTTATAAATTTGAGTCAGTTCTCTATATATTTTGGAAATGAGGCCTTTATCAGAACCTTTAACTGTGAAAATGTTTTCCCAGTTTGTTGCTTCCCTTCTAATCTTGTTTGCATTAGTTTTATTTGTACAAAGGCTTTTTAATTTGATGTAATCGAAATTTTCTATTCTGTGATCAGTAATGGTCTCTAGTTCATCTTTGGTCACAAATTTCTTTCTCCTCCACAAGTCTGAGAGATAAACTATTCTATGTTCCTCTAATTTATTTATAGTCTCGTTCTTTATGCCTAGGTCATAGACCCATTTTGATCTTATCTTGGTATATAGTGTTAAGTGTGGGTCCATGCCTAATTTCTGCCATACTAATTTCCAATTATCCCAGCAGTTTTTATCAAATAATGAATTCTTTTCCCAGAAGTTAGGGGCTTTGGGTTTGTCAAACACTAGATTGCTATAATTGACTATTCTGTCTTGTGAGCCTAGCCTTTTCCACTGATCCACTAATCTATTTCTTAGCCAATACCAAATGGTTTTGGTGACTGCTGCTTTATAATATAATTTTAGATCAGGTACAGCTAGGCCACCTTCATTTGATTTTTTTTTTCATTAATTCCCTTGAGATTCTCGACTTTTTATTGTTCCATATGAATTTTGTTGTTATTTTTTCTAGATCAATAAAATATTTTCTTGGAAGTCTGATTGGTATAGCACTAAATAAATAGATTAGTTTAGGAAGCATTGTCATCTTTATTATGTTCGCTCGGCCGATCCAAGAGCACTTAATATTTTTCCAATTATTTAAGTCTGACTTTATTTGTGTGGAGACTTTTTTATAATTTTGCTCATATAATTCCTGACTTTCCTTTGGTAGATAGATTCCCAAATATTTTATGGTATCAACAGTTATTCTGAATGGAATTTCTCTTTGTATCTCTTGCTGTTGGGTTTTGTTGGTGATGTATAAAAATGCTGAGGATTTATGGGGATTTATTTTGTAGCCAGCTACTTTGCTAAAATTATGAATTATTTCCAATAGCTTTTTGGTAGAATCTCTGGGGTTCTCTAGGTATACCATCATATCATCTGCAAAGAGTGATAGTTTGGTTTCCTCATTGCCTACTCTAATTCCTTTTATATCTTTCTCGACTCTTATTGCCGAGGCTAGTGTTTCTAATACGATATTAAATAATAATGGTGATAGTGGGCAACCTTGCTTCACTCCAGATCTTACTGGGAAAGGTTCCAGTTTTTCCCCATTGCATATGATGCTTACTGATGGTTTTAAATATATGCTCCTGACTATTTTAAGGAAAAGTCCATTTATTCCTATGCTCTCAAGTGTTTTTATTAGGAATGGATGTTGGATTTTATCAAATGCTTTTTCTGCATCTATTGAGATGATCATGTGGTTTTTGTTTGTTTGGTTATTGATATAGTCAATTATGCTAATAGTGTTCCTAATATTGAACCAGCCCTGCATTCCTGGTATAAATCCTACTTGGTCATAGTGTATTATCCTGGTGACAATTTTCTGTAATCTTTTTGCTAATATTTTATTTAAGATTTTAGCATCAATATTCATTAGGGAGATTGGTCTATAATTTTCTTTCTCTGTTTTCAGCCTACCTGGTTTAGGTATCAGTACCATATCTGTGTCATAAAAGGAGTTTGGTAGGACTCCTTCAATCCCTATTTTTTCAAATAGTTTATATAACATTGGAGTTAATTGTTCTTTAAATGTTTGGTAGAATTCACATGTAAATCCATCTGGTCCTGGGGATTTTTTCTTAGGGAGTTGATTGATAGTTTGTTCTATTTCTTTTTCTGAGATGGGACTGTTTAGGATATTTACTTCTTCCTCTGTTAGTTTGGGCAAGCTGTATTTTTGGAGGTATTTTTCTATTTCATTTAAGTTGTCGAATTTATTGGCATAAAGTTGGGCAAAGTAACTCCTAATTATTGCTCTAATTTCCTCTTCGTTAGTGGTTAGTTCTCCCTTTTCATTTTTAAGACTAACAATTTGATTTTCCTCTTTCCTTTTTTTAATCAGATTTACTAAGGGTTTGTCTATTTTGTTGGTTTTTTCATAGAACCAACTCTTAGTTTTATTAATCAATTCAATAGTTTTTTTACTTTCAATTTTATTGATCTCACCTTTTACTTTTAGAATTTCAAGTTTAGTGTTTGACTGGGGGTTTTTAATTTGTTCCTTTTCTAGCATTTTTAATTGCAAACCCAATTCATTGACCTTCTCTTTCTCTATTTTATACAAATAGGCCTCTAGAGATATGAAATTTCCCCTTATTACCGCTTTGGCTGTATCCCATACATTTTGGTATGATGTCTCATTATTATCGTTTTCTTGGGTGAAGTTATTAATTATGTCTATGATTTGCTGTTTCACCCAATCATTCTTTAGTATGAGATTATTTAGTTTCCAATTATTTTTTGGTCTACTTCCCCCTGCTTTTTTGTTGAATGTAATTTTCATTGCATCGTGGTCTGAAAAGGATGCATTTACTATTTCTGCCTTACTACATTTGAGTTTGAGGTTTTTATGTCCTAATATATGGTCAATTTTTGTATAGGTTCCATGAACTGCTGAAAAGAAAGTGTATTCCTTTCTGTCTCCATTACATTTTCTCCAGAGATCTATCATATCTAACTTTTCTAGTATTCTATTTACCTCTTTGACTTCTTTCTTATTTATTTTGTGGTTTGATTTATCTAATTCTGAGAGTGCAAGGTTAAGATCTCCCACTATTATAGTTTTACTGTCTATTTCTTCTTGCAGCTCTCTTAGTTTCTCTTTTAAGAATTTAGATGCTACCCCACTTGGTGCATATATGTTTAATATAGATAGTGCTTCATTATCCATGCTACCCTTTAGCAAGATATAGTGTCCTTCCTTATCTCTTTTAATTAGGTCAATTTTTGCTTTAGCTTGATCTGAGATCAGGATGGCTACCCCTGCTTTTTTGACTTCACCTGAAGCATAGTAGATTTTGCTCCAACCTTTTACCTTTAACCTGCATGTATCTCCCCGCTTCAGGTGTGTTTCCTGTAAACAACATATTGTAGGATTCTGGCTTTTAATCCATTCTGCTAACCGCTTCCTCTTTATGGGGGAGTTTACCCCGTTCACATTTATGGTTAGAATGACCAATTCTGTATTACTTGCCATCTTGTTAACCCCGGTTTATGCTTTCCTCCCTTCTTTCCCCTTTCCTCCCCTTCCAAGTATTAAGCTTGTGAGCTCCCCTTGCTTCTCACAGCCCTCCCTTTTTAGTGTCCCTCCCCCCGCCCTAGAGTTCCTCCCCCTATCTTATCCCTTTCCCTCCCAGTTCCCGTATTCCCTTCTGCTTAGCTTATTCCTTCCCTTTCCACTTTTCCCTTCTCACTTTTCAATGAGATGGGAGAAGTTCCACCATAGATTGAATATGTCTTAAGATTTTTCACTTAAAGCCAATTCTGAAGGCAGTAAGATACCCACTATATTCATCCCCCTCCATTCTTTCTCTCAGATATAATAGGTTTCCTATGCCTCTTCATGAGATGTACTACCCCCACTTTACCCTTTTTCTGGTACAATGTCCTTTCCACATCAATTTCTAGAACAAGGTATACATGTATTCTTTATACATCTATATAGTCAAAATATAGTTCCCAAGATTAATCTTTACCTTTTTAGATTTCTCTTGAGTTCTATATTTGTAGATCAAACTTTTTGTTAAGTTCTGGTTTTTTCATCAGAAATAGATGAAATTCGCTTACTTCGTTGAATGTCCATCTTCTTCCCTGGAAAAAGATGCTCATTCTCGCTGGGTAAGTTATTTTTGGTTGCATACCAAGTTCCTTAGCCTTTCGGAATATCATATTCCAGGCCCTTCGATCTTTTAATGTGGATGCTGCCAGATCCTGGGTGATCCTTATTGTGGCTCCTTGATACTTGAATTGGGTTTTTCTAGCCGCTTGCAATATTTTTTCCTTCATCTGAGGGTTCTGGCATTTGGCCACTATATTCCTTGGTGTTTTGATTTTAGGATCCCTTTCAGTGGGTGATCGATGAATCCTTTCAATGGTTATTTTTTCCTCTGTTCCTATGACTTCTGGGCAGTTCTCTTTGATAATTTCCTGGAAGACAGTGTCCAGGCTCTTTTTTTCATCATGTTTTTCTGGGAGTCCAATGATTCTCAGATTGTCTCTCCTGGATCTGTTTTCCAGGTCTGTTGTCTTCCCCAGAAGGTATTTCACATTTTTCTCCATTGTTTGATTTTTTTGGATTTGCTTGACTGATTCTTCTTGTCTCCTCGAGTCATTCAATTCCACTTGTTCAATTCTGATTTTCAGTGAAGTATTCTCTTCACTCACTTTTTTAAAATCTTTCTCTAATTGTCCCATTGAGTTCTTTTGTTCTGTGGAATTTTTTTCCATTTCGCCAATCTTGTTTTTTAGAGAGCTGTTTTCTGTTTCCAGTTCACTAATCCTATTTTTCAAGGATTTTACTTCTTTATCCACTCTCTCTTTAACTGACTTCTCCAGGCTCTTTTGCCAAGCCTCCCTCTCCTTTTGCCAAGCCTCACTCTGCTTTCCCCATTTTTCTTCTAGCTCCCTTGTGAGAGCCTTTTTAATCACTTCTATGAGGTTCATCTGTGCTGAGGAACAGACAATCTCCTCCTTTGGGGATTCACCTGGGGACTGCCTGTTTTTAGTCTCCTCAGGATTTAGAGTCTGCTCTCTATCTGTGTAGAAGCTGTCAAGGGTTAAAGTCCTCTTCAGCTTCTTGCTCATTTTGTCTATTAATCAGAGACAAACTACCAAAGAAAAACAGAAAAGACTGGAGTCTTTCTTTGGGGGGGGCTGGGTGTGTTATCGAGCTTCCTCTACAGACTGCAGGGGGCAGCAGTGAGGCACTAGCAGGACTGTGTTGCCAGAGCGTGCTGAGTCACTGTGGGGGGGGAAGGGGGGAGCGGCCAGGTCCCGAGAGACTCCAGCTGTTTGGGGTTGTATTCTGCAGCCCCGGTGTTTTTAGCTTCTCTGCTGGGCTGCTGACTTGCTGCCGGAGGAAAGTATCCAAACCTGTAGCGAAGCTCTCCCCGCAGAGAAGGCTGCGATCACTCCCCACCCCTCTCCAGTCTGCCCCTGTGCCCTCACTGCCGCTGCCCGCCGCCTGCGCCCGATCTAAAACCGCCCCAGCCCTCCAGTAAAGACAGACCTTTCTTGGTGGATCTCAAGGATGGCTTCTCTTGGTAACTATTTGTGGGTTTTTTTCAGTGAAGCATTGATTCAGAGGCTTGTAATGAAATGGATAGTGAGAGAAAGCGTGGAGCTTATGCAGCTGTGAGCCTCCTCTCCGCCATCTTAACCGGAAGTCCCCCAGTTTATTTTCTTATGGAATATTTTGCATTTTCTTTTATTGTTTCATTTTTTAGATTTTATTTCATAATTTCTTGCTGTCTTTTGGAGCCATTATATTCTTGTTGCTCAAGTATAATTTTTAAGGAATTATTTTCTCCAAAGAACTTTTGTGCCTCTTATTATATTAGGTACTGACTGGTATTAGGTCAATTTTGGTTTTTTTAAGTTATTTTTCTTCATTATCTTTGTGCTTCTCTTACTAAATGCTTAATTCTATTTTCATAATTTTCTTGAATATCTTTTATTTCTTTTCCATTTTTCCCACCACTGTTATCTTTTTCTTTGGAGCTAGCTGTTTTTTACATTGTCGTCTTCTTCTGAATTTATGCATTGGTGCTTCCTGATGTCACAGTAGTTTCAAGATATTTTATTATTTTTGTTGTTTTCTCATTTTTCCAGCTTAATTCTTGACTTTGGACTTTATGTTAAAATTGAACTCTGATCACCCAGAACTTGGAAAGCATGATCTCCAACTTCATGGTTTGTAATTCTGGGTGTTTGAAATTTTTTGGTGTTCCCAACTTTTTTGTCTATACTCTGGCCTTTCCTCAGGAAAGACTCCTGCTCTTCTACAGCCACAAACCTAACATTCTTCTTGGTCTAACTGTGACGCGATCCCCTGTTCCCTAGTAACCATAAGTGCTAATACTCCTTTATACTCTGGAACTGCACCTAGGACCCTTGCTTCCTTGTTACCTACCACAAAGTCTTCTGCACCACTGGGTCCAGAAGTGATTATGAGTGACAAAGTTGTTAATTAATGCCAGATGCATCTAGTATCAGCAAAGTATTCCTGGTCTGTCTGACCAGTTGTTTGACTCTCATCACTTTTGGGCTTCTGCCCAGCTACTGTTATTATTGTCATGTCCAAGGACTACCACTGTTTCTTTGGGCTGAATTCCATCCTGGTGTCACAAATCTCAGCTGAAGCTCTCCTAAGTTATAATAGGCTGGAAAATATTTCATTTTTATTTTTTGTTTTCTCTGCTGCTCCAATAATCAATTTGAGATATTGTTTCAAAGTAGTTCAGAGTGAAATATTGAGAAATATTGGCAGAGTTGTTGCAAGTATTACACCAACTTGGCTTTGTCTTAATCCCAGAAGGCAATACTCAATGATTCTGAAATTTCTTGATATTTTTCCATGACCTCTACAGCTTGTCAAAAAAATAAATTTTACATGAGCTTTGTTTGTATGTTTGTTTTCATTTTCCTTTGTTGTACAATACTTGAACATTTGACTTCATTTGGAATTTTTATTCTTTTTTTTTGTCTTAAAAAATCTATGTTTTGGTTTTCCTGTTTATAAGTTAAGTAAAAACTTGAAATTTCTCTCAAGGATATTTTAATTAGCTTCTCTCTTTTACTCCTAGTTTGTTTGTTACATATCATTTCCCTCTTCACTTTTTGGATCTTGCTCCTTCAAGCCTGCAAAAGTTGCATATCTCCTGTTTCAGGGTTATATGGCCCTAGTGTGTGTTCTTGCCCAGAGCAGATCTAATGGGAGAAAAATAATCCAAATCAGAATTTTGGATTCTCTTTCTCTTAAGAACAAAAATAATTGATTGTACTTCCACCTCTGTATCAAATTTTATTCAGCTGATCTCCTTTTCCTTTATATGTCTAAAAAGAGTCAGTGCTTCCCACTCTTTATGGGAAATGAAAATTCAATTGAGTCACAACCATGTAAGGTTTTAACAGGGACACTCACTGTTTGATTCTGAATGATAAGTCTTCAAATTTGATAGCATTGATTGTAACTTATATCTGCATAGTATTTGAGAGGTCCTATTGCCAAAAAATTCATTACCTTTTAATCATGAATTTATCTGTACTAAACTAGACTAGTTCTCAGATATCTAATGGAGTCACCAAGGTTCAAATGGTTTTTCAGCTTAGAAGACTTACTAAAGTTTGTAATCTGAATAAACTTCAAAATTGCAGGACTACTTCCATTTTAGCAACACAACCTTATTTATGAGACCTCTGACTTCATCAATGGAGGAAATTTTCTATGTGAAAACTTCCTCCAATGGAGTAAATCAAGAAATTATTTTAAATAGTAATTTTAAGAGAGACATTTGGAATCTGGGACTAGTGAGTATTAAGTGCAGAACTTCAACCCAGGTTTTCTGAGTTCCTGACCATCATTTATCCACTATACCATACGAAGTGTCAGTTTCATTCTATATCATTATTTTTACCATTGTCTTGAAAGAAACCTCAAAGAGTCTAGTCTAAATTTTTGTCTCAAGAATGTGAGCTGAAAGTTTAGTTTTCTTTTGAAAATCCAGAGATAGTAATTCTTTACTTAAAATATATTTCTGGAGGGACTTCCGGTTAAGATGGCGGAGAGGAGGCTCACAGTTGCATAAGCTCCGCGCTTTCTCTCACTATCCACTTCATTACAAGCCTCTGAATCAATGCTTGACTGAAAAAAACCCACAAATAGTTACCAAGAGAAGCCATCCTTGAGATCCGCCAAGAAAGGTCTGTCTTTACTGGAGGGCTGGGGCGGTTTTAGATCGGGCGCAGGCGGCGGGCAGCGGCAGTGAGGGCACAGGAGCATACTGGAGAGGGGGTGGGGAGTGATCGCAGCTGTCTCCGCGGGGAGAGCTTCGCTACAGGTTTGGAACCTGCAGCAAGTCAACAGCCCAGTAGAGAAGCTAAAAACACCGGGGCTGAAGAATACAACCGCAAACAGCTGGAGTCTCTCAGGACCTGGCCCCCCCCTTCCCCCCCCCTCAGTGACTCAGCACGCTTTGGGATCTCAGAGCGCAGGCGCAGCACAGTCCTGCTAGTGCCTCACTGCTGCCACCTGCAGTCTGTAGAGGAAGCTCGATAACACACCCAGCCCCCCCCCAAAGAAAGACTCCAGTTTTTTCTGTTTTTCTTTGGTAGTTTGTCTCTGATTAATAGACAGAATGAGCAAGAAGCTGAAGAGGACTTTAACCCTAGACAGCTTCTACACAGATAGAGAGCAGACTCTAAATCCTGAGGAGACTAAAAACAGGCAGTCCCCAGGTGATTCCCCAAAGAAGGAGAACGTCTGTTCCTCAGCACAGATGAACCTCATAGAAATGATTAAAAAGGCTCTCACAAGGGAGCTAGAAGAAAAATGGGGAAAGCAGAGTGAGGCTTGGCAAAAGGAGAAGGAAGCTTGGGAAAAGGAGAGGGAGGCTTGGCAAAAGAGCCTGGAGAAGTCAGTTAAAGAGAGAGTGGATAAAGAAGTAAAATCCTTGAAAAATAGGATTAGTGAACTGGAAAACAAAATTGGCGAAATGGAAAAAAATTCCACAGAACAAAAGAACTCAATTGGACAATTAGAGAAAGATTTTAAAAAAGTGAGTGAAGAGAATACTTCACTGAAAATCAGAATTGAACAAGTGGAATTGAATGACTCGAGGAGACAAGAAGAATCAGTCAAGCAAATCCAAAAAAA
Source organism: Antechinus flavipes (assembly GCF_016432865.1). Taxonomy (NCBI): domain Eukaryota; kingdom Metazoa; phylum Chordata; class Mammalia; order Dasyuromorphia; family Dasyuridae; genus Antechinus; species Antechinus flavipes. The sequence goes on along the minus strand of NC_067403.1, from coordinate 63,633,193 downwards.
TCAAACAATGGAGAAAAATGTGAAATACCTTCTGGGGAAGACAACAGACCTGGAAAACAGATCCAGGAGAGACAATCTGAGAATCATTGGACTCCCAGAAAAACATGATGAAAAAAAGAGCCTGGACACTGTCTTCCAGGAAATTATCAAAGAGAACTGCCCAGAAGTCATAGGAACAGAGGAAAAAATAAACATTGAAAGGATTCATCGATCACCCACTGAAAGGGATCCTAAAATCAAAACACCAAGGAATATAGTGGCCAAATGCCAGAACCCTCAGATGAAAGAAAAAATATTGCAAGCGGCTAGAAAAACCCAATTCAAGTATCAAGGAGCCACAATAAGGATCACCCAGGATCTGGCAGCATCCACATTAAAAGATCGAAGGGCCTGGAATATGATATTCCGAAAGGCTAAGGAACTTGGTATGCAACCAAAAATAACTTACCCAGCGAGAATGAGCATCTTTTTCCAGGGAAGAAGATGGACATTCAACGAAGTAAGCGAATTTCATCTATTTCTGATGAAAAAACCAGAACTTAACAAAAAGTTTGATCTACAAATATAGAACTCAAGAGAAATCTAAAAAGGTAAAGATTAATCTTGGGAACTATATTTTGACTATATAGATGCATAAAGAATACATGTATACCTTGTTCTAGAAATTGATGTGGAAAGGACATTGTACCAGAAAAAGGGTAAAGTGGGGGTAGTACATCTCATGAAGAGGCATAGGAAACCTATTATATCTGAGAGAAAGAATGGAGGGGGATGAATATAGTGGGTATCTTACTGCCTTCAGAATTGGCTTTAAGTGAAAAATCTTAAGACATATTCAATCTATGGTGAAACTTCTCCCATCTCATTGAAAAGTGAGAAGGGAAAAGTGGAAAGGGAAGGAATAAGCTAAGCGGAAGGGAATACGGGAACTGGGAGGGAAAGGGGTAAGATAGGGGGAGGAACTCTAAGGCGGGGGGAGGGACACTAAAAAGGGAGGGCTGTGAGAAACAAGGGGTGCTCACAAGCTTAATACTTGGAAGGGGGGGAAAGGGGAAAGAAGGGAGGAAAGCATAAACCGGGGTTAACAAGATGGCAAGTAATACAGAATTGGTCATTCTAACCATAAATGTGAACGGGGTAAACTCCCCCATAAAGAGGAAGCGGTTAGCAGAATGGATTAAAAGCCAGAATCCTACAATATGTTGTTTACAGGAAACACACCTGAAGCGGGGTGATACATGCAGGTTAAAGGTAAAAGGTTGGAGCAAAATCTACTATGCTTCAGGTGAAGTCAAAAAAGCAGGGGTAGCCATCCTGATCTCAGATCAAGCTAAAGCAAAAATTGACATAATTAAAAGAGATAAGGAAGGACACTATATCTTGCTAAAGGGTAGCATGGATAATGCAGCACTATCTATATTAAACATATATGCACCAAGTGGGGTAGCATCTAAATTCTTAAAAGAGAAACTAAGAGAGCTGCAAGAAGAAATAGACAGTAAAACTATAATAGTGGGAGATCTTAACCTTGCACTCTCAGAATTAGATAAATCAAACCAGAAAATAAATAAGAAAGAAGTCAAAGAGGTAAACAGAATACTAGAAAAGCTAGATATGATAGATCTCTGGAGAAAATGTAATGGAGACAGAAAGGAATACACTTTCTTTTCAGCAGTTCATGGAACCTATACAAAAATTGACCATATATTAGGACATAAAAACCTCAAACTCAAATGTAGTAAGGCAGAAATAGTAAATGCATCCTTTTCAGACCACGATGCAATGAAAATTACATTCAACAAAAAAGCAGGGGGAAGTAGACCAAAAAATAATTGGAAACTAAATAATCTCATACTAAAGAATGATTGGGTAAAACAGCAAATCATAGACATAATTAATAACTTCACCCAAGAAAACGATAATAATGAGACATCATACCAAAATGTATGGGATGCAGCCAAAGCGGTAATAAGGGGAAATTTCATATCTCTAGAGGCCTATTTGTATAAAATAGAGAAAGAGAAGGTCAATGAATTGGGTTTGCAATTAAAAATGCTAGAAAAGGAACAAATTAAAAACCCTCAGTCAAACACTAAACTTGAAATTCTAAAAGTAAAAGGTGAGATCAATAAAATTGAAAGTAAAAAAACTATTGAATTGATTAATAAAACTAAGAGTTGGTTCTATGAAAAAACCAACAAAATAGACAAACCCTTAGTAAATCTGATTAAAAAAAGGAAAGAGGAAAATCAAATTGTTAGTCTTAAAAATGAAAAGGGAGAACTCACCACTAACGAAGAGGAAATTAGAGCAATAATTAGGAGTTACTTTGCCCAACTTTATGCCAATAAATTCGACAACTTAAATGAAATAGAAAAATACCTCCAAAAATACAGCTTGCCCAAACTAACAGAGGAAGAAGTAAATATCCTAAACAGTCCCATCTCAGAAAAAGAAATAGAACAAACTATCAATCAACTCCCTAAGAAAAAATCCCCAGGACCAGATGGATTTACAAGTGAATTCTACCAAATATTTAAAGAACAATTAATTCCAATGTTATATAAACTATTTGAAAAAATAGGGATTGAAGGAGTCCTACCAAACTCCTTTTATGACACAGATATGGTACTGATACCTAAACCAGGTAGGCTGAAAACAGAGAAAGAAAATTATAGACCAATCTCCCTAATGAATATTGATGCTAAAATCTTAAATAAAATATTAGCAAAAAGATTACAGAAAATTGTCACCAGGATAATACACTATGACCAAGTAGGATTTATACCAGGAATGCAGGGCTGGTTCAATATTAGGAAAACTATTAGCATAATTGACTATATCAATAACCAAACAAACAAAAACCACATGATCATCTCAATAGATGCAGAAAAAGCATTTGATAAAATCCAACATCCATTCCTAATAAAAACACTTGAGAGCATAGGAATAAATGGACTTTTCCTTAAAATAGTCAGGAGCATATATTTAAAACCATCAGTAAGCATCATATGCAATGGGGAAAAACTGGAACCTTTCCCAGTAAGATCTGGAGTGAAGCAAGGTTGCCCACTATCACCATTATTATTTAATATCGTATTAGAAACACTAGCCTCGGCAATAAGAGTCGAGAAAGATATAAAAGGAATTAGAGTAGGCAATGAGGAAACCAAACTATCACTCTTTGCAGATGATATGATGGTATACCTAGAGAACCCCAGAGATTCTACCAAAAAGCTATTGGAAATAATTCATAATTTTAGCAAAGTAGCTGGCTACAAAATAAATCCCCATAAATCCTCAGCATTTTTATACATCACCAACAAAACCCAACAGCAAGAGATACAAAGAGAAATTCCATTCAGAATAACTGTTGATACCATAAAATATTTGGGAATCTATCTACCAAAGGAAAGTCAGGAATTATATGAGCAAAATTATAAAAAAGTCTCCACACAAATAAAGTCAGACTTAAATAATTGGAAAAATATTAAGTGCTCTTGGATTGGCCGAGCGAACATAATAAAGATGACAATACTCCCTAAACTAATCTATTTATTTAGTGCTATACCAATCAGACTTCCAAGAAAATATTTTATTGATCTAGAAAAAATAACAACAAAATTCATATGGAACAATAAAAAGTCGAGAATCTCAAGGGAACTAATGAAAAAAAAAATCAAATGAAGGTGGCCTAGCTGTACCTGATCTAAAATTATATTATAAAGCAGCAGTCACCAAAACCATTTGGTATTGGCTAAGAAATAGATTAGTGGATCAGTGGAAAAGGCTAGGCTCACAAGACAGAATAGTCAATTATAGCAATCTAGTGTTTGACAAGCCCAAAGCCCCTAACTTCTGGGAAAAGAATTCAATATTTGATAAAAACTGCTGGGATAATTGGAAATTAGTATGGCAGAAATTAGGCATGGACCCACACTTAACACCATATACCAAGATAAGATCAAAATGGGTCTATGACCTAGGCATAAAGAACGAGACTATAAATAAATTAGAGGAACATAGAATAGTTTATCTCTCAGACTTGTGGAGGAGAAAGAAATTTGTGACCAAAGATGAACTAGAGACCATTACTGATCACAGAATAGAAAATTTCGATTACATCAAATTAAAAAGCCTTTGTACAAATAAAACTAATGCAAACAAGATTAGAAGGGAAGCAACAAACTGGGAAAACATTTTCACAGTTAAAGGTTCTGATAAAGGCCTCATTTCCAAAATATATAGAGAACTGACTCAAATTTATAAGAAATCAAGCCATTCTCCAATTGATAAATGGTCAAAGGATATGAACAGACAATTCTCAGAGGATGAGATTGAAACTATTACCACTCATATGAAAGAGTGTTCCAAATCATTATTGATCAGAGAAATGCAAATTAAGACAACTCTGAGATACCACTACACACCTGTCAGATTGGCTAAGATGACAGGAAAAAATAATGATGAATGTTGGAGGGGATGCGGGAAAACTGGGACACTAATGCATTGTTGGTGGAGTTGTGAACGAATCCAACCATTCTGGAGAGCAATCTGGAATTATGCCCAAAAAATTATCAAAATGTGCATATCCTTTGATCCAGCAGTGTTTCTATTGGGCTTATATCCCAAAGAAATACTAAAGAAGGGAAAGGGACCTGTATGTGCCAAAATGTTTGTAGCAGCCCTGTTTGTAGTGGCTAGAAACTGGAAAATGAATGGATGCCCATCAATTGGAGAATGGCTGGGTAAATTGTGGTATATGAATGTTATGGAATATTATTGTTCTGTAAGAAATGACCAGCAGGATGAATACAGAGAGGCTTGGAGAGACCTACATGAACTGATGCTAAGTGAAATGAGCAGAACCAGGAGATCATTATACACTTCGACAACGATATTGTATGAGGACATATTTTGATGGAAGTGGATTTCTTTGACAAAGAGACCTGAGTTTCAATTGATAAATGACGGACAAAAGCAGCTACACCCAAAGAAAGAACACTGGGAAACGAATGTGAACTATCTGCATTTTTGTTTTTCTTCCCGGATTATTTATACCTTCTGAATCCAATTCTCCCTACGCAACAAGAGAACTGTTCGGTTCTGCAAACATATATTGTATCTAGGATATACTGCAACATATCCAACATATAAAGGACTGCTTGCCATCTAGGGGAGGGGGTGGAGGGAGGGAGGGGAAAAAAATCGGAACAGAAATGAGTGTCAATATAATGTAATTATTAAATAAAAAATTTAAAAAAAAAAAATAAAAATAAAAATAAAATAAAATATATTTCTGAAGTAAAATTCTTTATATTTAAACAAACTCCCAAATGATATATCTATAGGTCACAAAGACATTTTAAATAATGCTTTATAAGTTAGTTAGCCTAATTTATAGGAAGGTATCCAAATTCTAGTGCTTATAATCTATCATTGATGTATGGATTCAAGTAGGTGCAAGTGAAGGGGAGTGGGAAATAATAAAACAGGATTGATAGAATTGGGTGGCATTGGAATCTTGACAGCAAATATTTCAAATAGGTCATAAATATTTGAGAGAAAGACATTGATGATGGTTTTAGAAGTCTTCTGCACAAACACAATAATGATATAAGTAAATGGGGGAGTGGGAAATGTGATTTTTTTCTCCTTCAGCCTATTTGGCTCCAGCAGCTTCTGTTTGATTTATGTAATTTTATTATTGTGCTGCAATGGCTTTCATTCTGAATTATTCATCCAGCATAAGTTAGCAATAACAGCAATAGCTTTCTTCAGTTAAAAATCCCTGACATTACGAAGGGTGTTTAAATGAACCATGGAGTTTTTGCCCCTCCTTTTATGATCTGAATAGATGCTGCTCTTGGACAAAACATGTTTGGGGAGAGATTTATCACAGCCTTAAGAAAAGCTGTGCATGAACTAATGGAATTGAATTATCCCTTGAATCATTTCCTTGAATGGCCACTAATTTCTTTTCTTGGTTCTCTGCTTGTTTCCAAAGAGTTTCATTGAAAAGCCTACATGAAAATATTATTGGCTTAAGTGGTTAGAGGTACAACAGATGGTTAGATGTTTCTGAAATGAGATTGCTCATATGATTAGTTTCTGAGCCTGTGCTTTGATTGTAAAACCAGGAATTGAAGTATTATTAGTGTAATATCATGAATCTTTATCAACATGAAGCCAGTATTAAGGCAGGCAGTATATTGAGATCCAGTCCATTGCTTTTCCTGTAGTGCTCTATATTTTCAAACAGCATGTTAACATGGTACACAGAACATTCTGTTTGCACAAGACAGTTAATTGTGGTATCAAGCTGAAGTGATATAAACACTAGCATTTAGCTTTGGATCCTATTCTGACTTTAACTCAGTATATGACTGGAAAACAACTTTGCTTTTAAGCTTGGTTTCCTCTTCTCCAGGAAAGAAACCCTAAAAATTCAAACATCTCTTATAAATTGACCCTTCAGAATTTTTATCTGACAGTTCTATTTTTAGAATTCTGGGTTTTCTCTTGACTATCATGGACCATTGGAAGTAAATCCTACCAGTGAACACATAATTGTCGAATGACTAAGTTGGCTCCATCCTATCTTTCCAGCAGTATTTAATACTTCCCTGCATTCCTGCCAGCTAAGCTACTTTCTATCCTTCTACCTTTACCATTAATTCTCATGCCCCATTAACTTGTTTTTCCTTACTTTGCATATTTTTCCCATCTCTGTCAAAATCCTTCTTTTTTACAAGACCAAACTTGTATACCAACTACGGAAGGCATTCTGCAACTTTTTTTCTCCATCTCTTTCATACATTAAAGTGATCTCTTGTACCAACTATCTCTTTTAGAGTTCTTATTTTTCTTCACATATTAATTATTTTTTGCATATCTTCTCCTGAAGATTGTAAACTCCTCAACAACAGGGTTTATACAAATAGTTTTACATGCATTGTATCTATCACAGAATCTTACAAAAAAGTTATTGACTTATAAATGATTGTGGAATGAAAGAAATCCAAGGCTTGAATCATATTAGTTTGTGTAATGCATAGTTCTAAGAATATTTATCACATAGAAGATAATTTTATTTTAAATTTATAATATGGTTCAAAATTATATAATCTTATTTTATACAATACTTTAAAATTAATAATGCTCAATTTTATACCTGAAGGAACCTTAGAAACAAATTAATCCTACTACTTCATTTTACAGAGGAGCACAGATGAAATACCTGAAGTCTGTTGAGATGAAGAAACTTGCTCACCAGTCTCTCCAAATGAGCTAGTGGCAAGGCCAAAAATCACCTTTTTCATAATTACTCAATGAGTACTAAATTTAAATTTGCATTTTATGAATTAGAAGGTTCAGAATGTTTTATGAATAGACATTCAGAAAGAATGTAGCAATAGAAAAGACTTTGAATTTGAAATCATCTTTTAAATGGATTTTAATGTCTTCATGGTCTCTTCCATTTCTACACATATGATTGGTCAAGGTCACATAGCAACCAAGCAAAAGAGTTTAAACCCACACTGCTAGACCCACAGATCAGTCCTCTCCCCTACTACAAACTGTTCCTGAGGGCTATAAAGATTTATATATGAATCTTATTTATCACTTGCCTAAAAAATTAAAATGTGCATCTAAAGTACACATATCTGACAGCATAATTCCTTGACATTCATAGGAAATTTTGTCCCACTTTCCCTCATAGACCATTTATTCTAAAGATGTGGCTGAAAGGGGTAGTAGATGACACAGTGGATAGAACACTAACCCTGAAATCAGTAAGACTTGAGTTCAAATCTGCTCTCAGATTCTTAACACTTACTAGCTGTGTGACTCCGAGAAAGTCAATTGACTTGTCAAAACAAAAAAAAAATGTAATTTGAAGATAATGATCACAGCATATTGCAGAGTATTGGAAGAATAGAATCAAATATGAATTAAAATTCATAATGATGTTCAACTCTGGTTAAAAATACACATGACTTTCCTTGAGTTCAGAATTCTTCAAAGTATGACCAAAATTCTCTTTTTACCTCTCTTCTGATCTACTCCTCAGGACAAACTTTACATATCCAGAGATGGATGTCCTGTTGTTTAAGAGCCAACCTAAGTAATACACATTTAGAGAAATTCAGCTACACAGTGGCTGAAATGTGATGATGAAAGGTGATTTTTTTTCCCCCAGCAACAATGGCTTACCACTATTTACTAAGTTATAAACATATTGTGACTTGCATGGGTGAAGAGAGTATGCACACCAACAATTGTAGAGATCATTGATAAATATATACAATTAATGTTTTATTTATGCTGGTTCGAAGATAACAATGAATCATTTAGTACTAATGCTTAACTGTCTATATACAATTTTGTTGAAGTCAATCTTGAAGGTATTTAAATTTTATTTATTATTTGTTTTTCTTGATATGTTTTTTTCTGAAGTAACTAAGAGATTGAGACTGTAGCTAACAAAGTACTCAACTAACTAGTTATCTTAATAAATTCTAGGGGAGTGTATTGAAGAATCAATTTGCATCGATTGGAGGGTAAGACAAAGGGCCCAGGGTGTGGCCCAGGGTGGTCCCACTTAGGGTAGAGAGGTCTGGGCCCTTGTCACTGGGGTTTTCCTGCACAAGCACCATAGGGACATTGTATGATGAAGTCTTTAGACTTGTCTGGAGCCTCTGAGAGAACCTTTCTTCATCCCAGGTCCACAGTTTCTCCAAAAGGTTTGCCTATTTAACAAACCAAATAATAGACAGTTTTTCTACTTATCACATATTATAGGCCTTTTTCTGTATTATTAAAGAAACTAAATTCTGTATTATTCTGTATTATTTACAATACCTTTATTATTTATAATGAATATATAATTTAGCAAGTAAAGAAACATATTTTGGGGAAGAAATGAGGTTTTCTAAAATAAAAAAAAGGCTTTACTACCAAAGGATTGGAATTGAAAGTCTTACTCTGTCACATGTCTGTGACCTTAGAAAATCACTTTTCATCTCTGGCTTCTTCTATTTTCTCATTTGTAATATGAGGGAATTGGATTAAGGTTCTGTCTAGCTCTAAATATAAATCTATGACTCTTTGAACTTATTTGTAAATTCTTATTCATCACTGGAATAGAAAGCATTTGGAATTATGTACCGAGAATTAGAAATACCTAGATGCAAGTCTTGTCTTTGATGTTTGATTCTAGTCAAGGCACTTCATATTTATGTTCCTCTGGCAACTTTCTAGGACTTGTTTACATAGATGTAGATGTATTACTATATATATATATATATATATATATATATATATATATATATTATATATATATTACTGGAAGAAGTGCCCCATACTGATGAATATTCAAATATTTTTGTAGAAAAAAAATTTACCTGTAAACAATGTGAATCAAGATCAATAAAAAGATCATTGATGGATTAATATAAGTTGGGATTGTTTACTTGTGATAATTTGCTTTTGAGATGTATCATAAAATGTGACATCAGGGATGGACATTGCTGGAGAAAATGTAGTCATGAAGCAGAAACAAAGTATGAGAGAGGTACAGTGCAAGAATTTGTCTAGTATTCATGAGACATTAAAGGAAGCAAAGAAGATAATCCAATATATTAGATGGGTTCTCAGTGAAAGATTTACAGAACATCTTGATTCAGAATCTCACATGGCAATACGGCATGGAGTGGGATCTGCATTGATGGAGGGGATGTCAGTAATAACAAGTTTGCATTGAAGTATTGAACATAAGTTCAAATTTTTCTCGTGGATTGATCATTCTCAGAATGATTTCCTTTGAGAATGAACATCTGGAAACAATGAGAGTACATACATGATGTTTAAGCAGATGGTTGAAGACTGTAAAATTATATTACTCTGTAAATTATCTGGTCTGTCTGACAGTGACTGGGTTTATCAATTATTTTCCATAAATGGTTTGAACTGACTTTCTATTCCAAGAGAAGTATTGCCAAAAATATTTTTTTCAAAATATTCATATAGGTCAGTAGGAGGCAATCTCTGTATCAGTCAGAAATGTGTTTATTCTACTTTGATAAACTGCTGTTCCTTTAATTGCAAGTTGATCCTCTTTTATTAGAGAAATGGGATTTTGAAAGAGACAGCAAATGGGGGGAAAGAGAGGATGAAAGAAAATAGTAATATCAGACATTGTTTGAGCAGTAAGAAATATTAACCTTTTAATACTATCCCCAGTGTTTATTTTAATAAATACTAAAATAACCTTGGAATGATGACATCAATATTATAGAATGAACACAATAGTAATACTCTAGTATACCTTCTGAAGTGGATTCATAAATCATATTAAAATATAATATTAAATATATAGAATAGTTATGAAATCAAGCACAGTGTTTATTGATCATATCCATACACAATAAAATTACTTGAGGATTTTTTTTGCTAGTGTCCAAGAAAGGAATTATTTAAAGTAATAGGTTAGTGAAAGAAAGAAATATGCAGTATTCACAAACATTTTGGCTCAGATTTACAATTTGGTGTGTTACTTTTGAGGCACAATCAAAGTAGAAAGTGATATAATCAGATTTCACTGTATGTAATTGGTTAGATATGAGATAGAAACTATAGCTTTTTATAGTGAGACATTTTTTTCCCCAGGAAAATGCTGAGCACCTCAAGGTTATGTACACTAATAATCAGAGCTATAAAATCAGTTTCATTTGGGTGATATCAGTCTTATAAGTTGATTTAAGCTTTTTCATCATCATCATCATCATTTTCTTCTTCCTCTTCTTTCTTGTCTTCCTCCTTTATATTATCCTCCTTTTTCTCATCTTCTTTCTCTTTTTTCCTTCTTTCTTATGTTTCTTTTTTTTCCCTTTCTTTGTCCTCCTTTTCCTCATCGTTATCCAATTCCTCCTTTTTCTTTTGGATTAGAAACTTATCCATATTGGCAAACACATGAGGATCAAAGCAGGATTTAAACCTGTGTCTTTTGATTCTACTATGTCACATTGATCTCACATTTTGTTATATTACTGAAAACTCTGTGTCATGGTTGTTTTTTTTTCCAATTTTTTTCACGAAGTATATCATAATTTCCTATAGAAACATGATTTTAGGATTTTGTATTCCTGAAAAAGGCTTTTAGATGGCACAAATTATTGTTATGATATAACAATAACAATGAATCATAAAAACAAATAACAATATACCTACATTCTCTTTTTTTTTTTATTAATGATAACATTTATTAAATGTGTATTATGTGCCAATCACTTTGTTAAGTAATATGGATACAAATATAAAAGTGAGGCAGACCTTCCTCTTGAGGAGTTTCCATTCTTTTTTTTTTTTTTTTGGTTCACACTCATTTCTTTTTTTTTTTTTTTAATTTTTTATTTAATAATTACATTATATTGACACTCGTTTCTGTTCCGATTTTTTTCCCCCTCCCTCCCTCCACCCCCTCCCCTAGATGGCAAGCAGTCCTTTATATGTTGGATATGTTGCAGTATATCCTAGATACAATATATGTTTGCAGAAGCGAACAGTTCTCTTGTTGCATAGGGAGAATTGGATTCAGAAGGTATAAATAGTCCGGGAAGAAAAACAAAAATGCAGATAGTTTACATTCGTTTCCCAGTGTTCTTTCTTTGGGTGTAGCTGCTTTTGTCCGTCATTTACCAATTGAAACTCAGGTCTCTTTGTCAAAGAAATCCACTTCCATCAAAATATGTCCTCATACAATATCGTTGTCGAAGTGTATAATGATCTCCTGGTTCTGCTCATTTCACTTAGCATCAGTTCATGTAAGTCTCGCCAGTCCTCTCTGTATTCATCCTGCTGGTCATTTCTTACAGAACAATAATATTCCATAACATTCATATACCACAATTTACCCAGCCATTCTCCAATTGATGGGCATCCATTCATTTTCCAGTTTCTAGCCACTACAAACAGGGCTGCTACAAACATTTTGGCACATACAGGTCCCTTTCCCTTCTTTAGTATTTCTTTGGGATATAAGCCCAATAGAAACACTGCTGGATCAAAGGGTATGCACAATTTGATAATTTTTTGGGCATAATTCCAGATTGCTCTCCAGAATGGTTGGATTCGTTCACAACTCCACCAACAATGCATTAGTGTCCCAGTTTTCCCGCATCCCCTCCAACATTCATCATTATTTTTTCCTGTCATCTTAGCCAATCTGACAGGTGTGTAGTGGTATCTCAGAGTTGTCTTAATTTGCATTTCTCTGATCAATAATGATTTGGAACACTCTTTCATATGAGTGGTAATAGTTTCAATCTCATCCTCTGAAAATTGTCTGTTCATATCCTTTGACCATTTATCAATTGGAGAATGGCTTGATTTCTTATAAATTTGAGTCAGTTCTCTATATATTTTGGAAATGAGGCCTTTATCAGAACCTTTAACTGTGAAAATGTTTTCCCAGTTTGTTGCTTCCCTTCTAATCTTGTTTGCATTAGTTTTATTTGTACAAAGGCTTTTTAATTTGATGTAATCGAAATTTTCTATTCTGTGATCAGTAATGGTCTCTAGTTCATCTTTGGTCACAAATTTCTTTCTCCTCCACAAGTCTGAGAGATAAGCTATTCTATGTTCCTCTAATTTATTTATAGTCTCGTTGTTTATGCCTAGGTCATAGACCCATTTTGATCTTATCTTGGTATATGGTGTTAAGTGTGGGTCCATGCCTAATTTCTGCCATACTAATTTCCAATTATCCCAGCAGTTTTTATCAAATAATGAATTCTTTTCCCAGAAGTTAGGGGCTTTGGGTTTGTCAAACACTAGATTGCTATAATTGACTATTCTGTCTTGTGAGCTAGCCTTTTCCACTGATCCACTAATCTATTTCTTAGCCAATACCAAATGGTTTTGGTGACTGCTGCTTTATAATATAATTTTAGATCAGGTACAGCTAGGCCACCTTCATTTGATTTTTTTTCATTAATTCCCTTGAGATTCTCGACTTTTTATTGTTCCATATGAATTTTGTTGTTATTTTTTCTAGATCAATAAAATATTTTCTTGGAAGTCTGATTGGTATAGCACTAAATAAATAGATTAGTTTAGGGAGTATTGTCATCTTTATTATGTTCGCTCGGCCGATCCAGGAGCACTTAATATTTTTCCAATTATTTAAGTCTGACTTTATTTGTGTGGAGACTTTTTTATAATTTTGCTCATATAATTCCTGACTTTCCTTTGGTAGATAGATTCCCAAATATTTTATGGTATCAACAGTTATTCTGAATGGAATTTCTCTTTGTATCTCTTGCTGTTGGGTTTTGTTGGTGATGTATAAAAATGCTGAGGATTTATGGGGATTTATTTTGTAGCCAGCTACTTTGCTAAAATTATGAATTATTTCCAATAGCTTTTTGGTAGAATCTCTGGGGTTCTCTAGGTATACCATCATATCATCTGCAAAGAGTGATAGTTTGGTTTCCTCATTGCCTACTCTAATTCCTTTTATATCTTTCTCGACTCTTATTGCCGAGGCTAGTGTTTCTAATACGATATTAAATAATAATGGTGATAGTGGGCAGCCTTGCTTCACTCCAGATCTTACTGGGAAAGGTTCCAGTTTTTCCCCATTGCATATGATGCTTACTGATGGTTTTAAATATATGCTCCTGACTATTTTAAGGAAAAGTCCATTTATTCCTATGCTCTCAAGTGTTTTTATTAGGAATGGATGTTGGATTTTATCAAATGCTTTTTCTGCATCTATTGAGATGATCATGTGGTTTTTGTTTGTTTGGTTATTGATATAGTCAATTATGCTAATAGTTTTCCTAATATTGAACCAGCCCTGCATTCCTGGTATAAATCCTACTTGGTCATAGTGTATTATCCTGGTGACAATTTTCTGTAATCTTTTTGCTAATATTTTATTTAAGATTTTAGCATCAATATTCATTAGGGAGATTGGTCTATAATTTTCTTTCTCTGTTTTCAGCCTACCTGGTTTAGGTATCAGTACCATGTCTGTGTCATAAAAGGAGTTTGGTAGGACTCCTTCAATCCCTATTTTTTCAAATAGTTTATATAACATTGGAGTTAATTGTTCTTTAAATGTTTGGTAGAATTCACATGTAAATCCATCTGGTCCTGGGGATTTTTTCTTAGGGAGTTGATTGATAGTTTGTTCTATTTCTTTTTCTGAGATGGGACTGTTTAGGATATTTACTTCTTCCTCTGTTAGTTTGGGCAAGCTATATTTTTGGAGGTATTTTTCTATTTCATTTAAGTTGTCGAATTTATTGGCATAAAGTTGGGCAAAGTAACTCCTAATTATTGCTCTAATTTCCTCTTCGTTAGTGGTGAGTCCTCCCTTTTCATTTTTAAGACTAACAATTTGATTTTCCTCTTTCCTTTTTTTAATCAGATTTACTAAGGGTTTGTCTATTTTGTTGGTTTTTTCATAGAACCAACTCTTAGCTTTATTAATCAATTCAATAGTTTTTTTACTTTCAATTTTATTGATCTCACCTTTTACTTTTAGAATTTCAAGTTTAGTGTTTGACTGGGGGTTTTTAATTTGTTCCTTTTCTAGCATTTTTAATTGCAAACCCAATTCATTGACCTTCTCTTTCTCTATTTTATACAAATAGGCCTCTAGAGATATGAAATTTCCCCTTATTACCGCTTTGGCTGCATCCCATACATTTTGGTATGATGTCTCATTATTATCGTTTTCTTGGGTGAAGTTATTAATTATGTCTATGATTTGCTGTTTCACCCAATCATTCTTTAGTATGAGATTATTTAGTTTCCAATTATTTTTTGGTCTACTTCCCCCTGCTTTTTTGTTGAATGTAATTTTCATTGCATCATGGTCTGAAAAGGATGCATTTACTATTTCTGCCTTACTACATTTGAGTTTGAGATTTTTATGTCCTAATATATGGTCAATTTTTGTATAGGTTCCATGAACTGCTGAAAAGAAAGTGTATTCCTTTCTGTCTCCATTACATTTTCTCCAGAGATGTATCATATCTAACTTTTCTAGTATTCTATTTACCTCTTTGACTTCTTTCTTATTTATTTTGTGTTTGATTTATCTAATTCTGAGAGTGCAAGGTTAAGATCTCCCACTATTATAGTTTTACTGTCTATTTCTTCTTGCAGCTCTCTTAGTTTCTCTTTTAAGAATTAGATGCTACCCCACTTGGTGCATATATGTTTAATATAGATAGTGCTTCATTATCCATGCTACCCTTTAGCAAGATATAGTGTCCTTCCTTATCTCTTTTAATTAGGTCAATTTTTGCTTTAGTTTGATCTGAGATCAGGATGGCTACCCCTGCTTTTTTGACTTCACCTGAAGCATAGTAGATTTTGCTCCAACCTTTTACCTTTAACCTGCATGTATCTCCCCGCTTCAGGTGTGTTTCCTGTAAACAACATATTGTAGGATTCTGGCTTTTAATCCATTCTGCTAACCGCTTCCTCTTTATGGGGGAGTTTACCCCATTCACGTTTATGGTTAGAATGACCAATTCTGTATTACTTGCCATCTTGTTAACCCCGGTTTATGCTTTCCTCCCTTCTTTCCCCTTCCCCCCCTTCCAAGTATTAAGCTTGTGAGCACCCCTTGCTTCTCACAGCCCTCCCTTTTTAGTGTCCCTCCCCCCGCCTTAGAGTTCCTCCCCCTATCTTACCCCTTTCCCTCCCAGTCCCCGTATTCCCTTCTGCTTAGCTTATTCCTTCCCTTTCCACTTTTCCCTTCTCACTTTTCAATGAGATGGGAGAAGTTTCACCATAGATTGAATATGTCTTAAGATTTTTCACTTAAAGCCAATTCTGAAGGCAGTAAGATACCCACTATATTCATCCCCCTCCATTCTTTCTCTCAGATATAATAGGTTTCCTATGCCTCTTCATGAGATGTACTACCCCCACTTTACCCTTTTTCTGGTACAATGTCCTTTCCACATCAATTTCTAGAACAAGGTATACATGTATTCTTTATGCATCTATATAGTCAAAATATAGTTCCAAGATTAATCTTTACCTTTTTAGATTTCTCTTGAGTTCTATATTTGTAGATCAAACTTTTTGTTAAGTTCTGGTTTTTTCATCAGAAATAGATGAAATTCGCTTACTTTGTTGAATGTCCATCTTCTTCCCTGGAAAAAGATGCTCATTCTCGCTGGGTAAGTTATTTTTGGTTGCATACCAAGTTCCTTAGCCTTTCGGAATATCATATTCCAGGCCCTTCGATCTTTTAATGTGGATGCTGCCAGATCCTGGGTGATCCTTATTGTGGCTCCTTGATACTTGAATTAGGTTTTTCTAGCCGCTTGCAATATTTTTTCTTTCATCTGAGGGTTCTGGCATTTGGCCACTATATTCCTTGGTGTTTTGATTTTAGGATCCCTTTCAGTGGATGATCGATGAATCCTTTCAATGGTTATTTTTTCCTCTGTTCCTATGACTTCTGGGCAGTTCTCTTTGATAATTTCCTGGAAGACAGTGTCCAGGCTCTTTTTTTCATCATGTTTTTCTGGGAGTCCAATGATTCTCAGATTGTCTCTCCTGGATCTGTTTTCCAGGTCTGTTGTCTTCCCCAGAAGGTATTTCACATTTTTCTCCATTGTTTGATTTTTTTTGGATTTGCTTGACTGATTCTTCTTGTCTCCTCGAGTCATTCAATTCCACTTGTTCAATTCTGATTTTCAGTGAAGTATTCTCTTCACTCACTTTTTTAAAATCTTTCTCTAATTGTCCCATTGAGTTCTTTTGTTCTGTGGAATTTTTTTCCATTTCGCCAATTTTGTTTTCCAGTTCACTAATCCTATTTTTCAAGGATTTTACTTCTTTATCCACTCTCTCTTTAACTGACTTCTCCGGGCTCTTTTGCCAAGCCTCCCTCTCCTTTTCCCAAGCTTCCTTCTCCTTTTGCCAAGCTTCACTCTGCTTTCCCCATTTTTCTTCTAGCTCCCTTGTGAGAGCCTTTTTAATCACTTCTATGAGGTTCATCTGTGCTGAGGAACAGACAATCTCCTCCTTTGGGGAATCGCCTGGGGACTGCCTGTTTTTAGTCTCCTCAGGATTTAGAGTCTGCTCTCTATCTGTGTAGAAGCTGTCAAGGGTTAAAGTCCTCTTCAGCTTCTTGCTCATTCTGTCTATTAATCAGAGACAAACTACCAAAGAAAAACAGAAAAAACTGGAGTCTTTCTTTGGGGGGGGGCTGGGTGTGTTATCGAGCTTCCTCTACAGACTGCAGGTGGCAGCAGTGAGGCACTAGCAGGACTGTGCTGCGCCTGCGCTCTGAGATCCCAAAGCGTGCTGAGTCACTGGGGGGGGGAAGGGGGGGGGCGGCCAGGTCCTGAGAGACTCCAGCTGTTTGCGGTTGTATTCTTCAGCCCCGGTGTTTTTAGCTTCTCTGCTGGGCTGTTGACTTGCTGCCGGAGGAAAGTATCCAAACCTGTAGCGAAGCTCTCCCCGCAGAGATGGCTGCGATCACTCCCCACCCCCTCTCCCATCTGCTCCCGTGCTCTCACTGCCGCTGCCCTCAGCCTGCGCCCGATCTAAAACCGCCCCAGCCCTCCAGTAAAGACAGACCTTTCTTGGCGGATCTCAAGGATGGCTTCTCTTGGTAACTATTTGTGGGTTTTTTTCAGTCAAGCATTGATTCAGAAGCTTGTAATGAAGTGGATAGTGAGAGAAAGCGCGGAGCTTATGCAACTGTGAGCCTCCTCTCCGCCATCTTAACCGGAAGTTCCACCTACATTCTCTTAAAACAGTAAGCTATGTTCCAGATTCTATAGCACTGCATAAACATGCTATAGCTATTATTTTCAGGAAACTACATTGTTGAGTAAATAGGGGACTGGATCTAAAGTAAAGAAGACCTGAGTTCAAATCCACCTTCTGACATTTATTGGTTATGTGACCTCAGACAAGTCATTTGATCACTCTACTTGAGTTTCCTCGCTGGTATGATAAATATCATAATATATCTCTCTCTGAATTGTTGTAAGGATCAAAAACTTGTAAATTTAAAAACTTTACAAGATTATATAAACACTAGTTACTTGCTTTTATTCTTTTTATCATCATCCTCATTGTCTTCATTTATTGTTTGTTCAGTCATATCAGTTGTGTCTCATTATTTGTGACCCCATTAGGAGTTTTTGAAGATTTTCAAAGATATTAGAGTGCTTTGCTATTTCCTTTATTATCATTATCATCATTACAAATATTGTTAAACCTGATGAACTATAAAGTTTACATACACTTATCAATAATTCTGGTCACCTCTAGATTAAGTTTGATCTACAGTTAAACTAATTTGCTAGATATAACATCCATTGAACTTTTAAAATAGGAATAATTTTGTTTGCTGTCTTTAAATTTAGGAGGATTTTAGAAAACTCATTTGTATTTCTTAGGCAACTTAGGAAGAAGTTTCCTAGGAACTTTGAAATGCTGCTTCATTGATTTTGTTTTATTTTCTCAATATATTTCTTTGTAGCAAGCAGAAATGCCCACAATTACTCCATTAAATTTATATGGGGGCAATTTAGGTTGATAGAATATTGTGCTTGAAGTAAAGAAGGGCTGAATTTAATCTACTTCAGATACTTATTAGATGTGTGACTCTGACCAAGTTATCTAGCATCTGTTTGCCTCAGTCTCTCTTTCTGTAAAATAGAGATAATAATATCTATCCCAAATAGTTATTTTGAGAATAAAATTAATAATATTTAAATAAAATATATATTTGTATAATTATATTTATAATAATATATTATATAAAATTAATGTTTATAAATATATATTTATATAATGTATAATTGATAATATTTATAAATGTAAAATACTTATTATTATTATTATTATTCAACATCCATGTGTAAAACCATCACTGAAAAAAGGAGAGACTTTGAATCTTGTGGATAAATTCACTTTTGTATTCCTGAACTTGCTTGCCAATATGATTTTCAGAAATGTATACACAGATGAGTTTGACACACATATCACTAGAGCTAGTTCAGTGGTTGGGAGCCTCTGAAGGAAAGTAGTGTTAGTGAGAAAAGTTTTTAGACCGCCCACCAATGTCTACAATATCTGTTTTTCTGTTGTATGCCCCTGAAATCTGGAGAGTATACCTATACCATGCCAGGAAACTGAATTACTTCCTTTTGAATTGTCTTAGGAAGATTCGGAAAATCACCTGTCAGGATAAGCTATTAGATGGTGAGGTCTTTTCTTGAACCAACTACCAAGTATCCACATTCTACTGCAGAGAGTACAACTCTAATGGTCTGGATATATTGTTCAAATGTCAAAAGCATGATTGCCTAAAAGACAATTTTACAGAGAATTCGTGCTTATATAGAAATAAGAAGAAGCAATAAAAGGACCCTCTGAGTTCTCTCTGAAGAAGTTTGGAATAGATTGTGAGACAGGAAATATTGGAACAGGACTTCCTAGTATGGCAGGCCTGTGTCAAAGAAAGTGCTATGACCAATCCAAAGTTTCAGCAGTTAAAAGACATATTAGATAACAAATTTTAGTGACATCTTCCCTGAGAATGTTTATATGGACTGTTTTTCCTCTATCTATGGCAGTGCCTTCAGGACTTGTCTGATCAGCCATAGTTGGTTATACTATACCCTGATCCTGACATAGTGACTTTATTTTGTTCCTCTTCAAACATGAAGTATAATATCTAATAATAATAATAATTGTTATTATTATTATTAGTGTCGGTAGTAGTAATAGTAGCAGCAGCAGCAGTAACAACAATAATACCCATTTGTAGGGAATGAAATGCTTATTTTTCCCCACATTCTGTAGAAGTAAAAATTCACTTAACATTCTCATTCATATTCTATTTCATCAGTTTAACCAAAGTACTGCTCCATAAAATCAGGGACTATAAGAAAGCTATTAAATCTAAACCTGAGTTTTCTCTCTCTAATGTCTTAAGACATACATTTTGTTTCTAAAATAATATAAATGCATATCCATTCTCATAGTGAACAAATTTTAACAAACATTTTACACTGCTTTGGAAAACCATCAACCATTGATTATTGGACATATTTAAAAGGCACTTCAAAATAATATTCAGACTAAATAAATAAAATAATTCAGAAAATTATTTTAAAATATTTTGATAAGACATTAGTTGTTTCTTTATGCTGAGAAAGTGACAATGAATTTGAAATGTGACTGTAAGTGTAGTATTTTCATCCATCCATCAGTGAACAGATAAAAGATAAAAAGATGAAAATTGCCTTTATTATAAATGAGCTATAAAAAAATCACAAGGAGCAAAAGTGTCCCCTCTTTGTAACTTCACACCAGATCAAATCTTATAATCTTATATAATTCCCTCTATGACTTTCTCTTCCCAATAAGCTTCTTTCTTTTCCCTTGAGAAATTTTTAATTTTCTCCTCTTGATTATGGGATTCTTGTTCAAAGATGATTATCTGGCAGTGAGTTTGAAAAAAAAATATACAATTTTCTTCACTCCTTCAAGTTCTCCTTTCCCTAACCTTATTTGCCAAGATCAACTTTAAATTTCAGTGTGAAAACTTTCCTGCATTGACTCACGCTATTGCAGAGAATCCTAGTTTCTTAAATACTCTGTCAGTGGAGCAGGGGCCCTCCTAGAAAAGCCTTTGCATATAGTCTCAGGAACTTATTTTTGGCCTAACATCCTAGGTTCTATTTAACTATTTCTACAGAAATATATTACAGTTTTGCAAGATATTCACTAAAATAATTAGTGTATTTTATACACACTAAAATATAGAATAAGAATCATTAACATGGAATCCACAGAGCCCCAAGGGGTATGAACATAGATATTTGGAGCTCCAGAAATATGAATGTCAGACACAAATGCATATGCACATATGTATATTAATATATGGATGTATATACACATATATAGCATATATACATGTACATATTCACATTAAAATGTGTATGTATATATATGTATGTATAGTGTCCTTTGCTGAGAAATCTTAAAAGAGAATGTCCTGGTTCTCTTAGAACCATAGAGCAAAGTAGAAATAGAAAAAACCCTCAATCATCTCCTATTAAAAAAAATCCTAAGAGGAAATTTCCAGGAACATCATAGTCAACATTTAAAATTTCCAGGTTAAAGGAAAAAAAATACTGCAGACACCCAAAATGGAAGAATTCAAGTAGTAAGCAGTAACAGTAAAAATTACTCATGTTTTAACAATCCTCAGTACAAAGGAATAGGGAACTTGAAATACAATATTTCAAAAAGTAATAGACTAAGAATAACTAGCCTGGGAAAACTGAGTGTAATGGGAAATGGGAAAAAGAATGGAATTTTTAATGACATAGAAGACACCAAACATTCTTGAAGAAAATGCCAGAGTTCAAATACAGGAATGAAGAAAAAATGTTAAAAAGACAAACATGAAGGGACAAAGTAAAAAGATAAATATGGATAAATTCCTTATTTTCGAATATTGAGAGACAATAACGTTTCATTTCTGAGCTCTCTCATGGTCTTCAAGCTTCACAGAAGGAGTCCAATGTTCAGGGCTTTGGAGCAGCGATATTTTATTTTGATAATACTGAGAAAATAACATAAAGACACTGGAAAAGGAACAGGAAAAGGAAAGGAAAAGAAAGTTAGGCAGAATCATCTCACATGGATGAAGTACATAAGAAGATAGCTATTTAAACAATGTTGAAACATACTGTCCATCCCATGTTAGACAGGTGATGGATCCATAAAACAAACTGAGATTTATTTTAAAGACACAACTAGTGAGAAATTTTTTATTATATTTTAATAGGAGTTTTATTGAGGTAAGAGGTGATAGCTTATAAAGGACTTTGAATGCCAGATCTTGTATTTGATCCTGGAATTAATAAGTAGTCACTAGAGTTTATTTAGTAGGTTGGTGACATGATTAGATTGATACTTAAGTAAAATCATTTTGGTGGCTGAATGGAAGATATGCTGGAATAGGAAGTCAGGCAGATTGACTGACCAGTAGGCTTTTGTGGTAGTCCAGGTGTGAGAAGACAAGAGTTTCCTTTAGAATGGTGGTAGTATCACAGAAGAAAAGAGGCATAATTGAGGGGTCTTGGAAAGGTGAAATTAACAGCCTTTGGCAAAAAATTGGTTGTGAAGTAAGGTATATTGGGGAAGTGAGAAGGACACCTGGATAATAATCTTGGGGACTAGGAGGATAATGGTGTTTTCAATAGTTTTTTAAAAATTTGGAGAGTGTGGAGATTTAGGGGAAAAGATAAAGAATCACTTTGTGGGCATGTTAAGTTTAAGTAGTCTCTGGACATCCTCTTCAAGATGTCTGAAAGGCAGTTGGAGATGTGAGACTAGAGATCTATAGAAAGGTCAAGGCAGCATAGTAGTTAACTCCAGAGGAGTTGATGAAATCACATAATGAAAAAGAAAAAGATTCAGGATGAGTAACCTAGAATGAAGACCCAGAAAAAAAAAAAAAGGTTGAGAAGAAGCACTGTCATATGTGGGAAACAAATGCAAAGGAAATGATGTTCCAAAAACCTAGAGAACAAAAATTATCAAGGAGTTGAGGGTGGCCAACAGTGTCAAGGCTACAAAGGGATTGAGAATGAAGATTTTGCAAAGGGAAAAGGCACTAACTTCTGAATAGGAAAGGTTTATCAGGAAAGAAAGAACTTGAATTGAATATTGATTGGATACAAAGATGGTACAAAGATGGTACAATGATGCAAAGATGGTACAAAGAACAAATGATTAGGCAATTTCTTTCAAACATGTACAGTGGATTTTGCCAACAGATTAAAAATGTGGGAGATGAGAGACTGTGAAAAATAATGTGGTGATTCAATATGGCTGGAACACAACATTCATGAAGAGAATAAATATGAAATAAGGATGAAAAAGAGTGAGATTGTAGGTAACCTTAAGTTCCAAATAAAGTATTTTATTCTGATTGCCTCAAGAGAGAGTCCCTTGGAAGAAGGCAATTATACATTTTGTTACAAATTATGACTTAGAGTGACAATTTGTAAAACAATTTGAAGGCTGAACTGGAGAAAGACTGAAATAAAAAAGAACAATTTAGAATACTTCAATTATGGAAGATGAGATTTGATTAAGAATTAAATGAAAGTGTGAGTGAAGAGAACAAACAAAAAGTATTGTCAAGGTAGTATCAACAAGACTTGACAGGCTTTTTGGTTTATGTTTTTGTTTTGTTTTGTTTTGTTTTTTGGTTGTAATAATTTGAGTAAAGAAAATAGTAAAAGTCCAGAGTTGCAAATCTGAGTGAGTAGAATGACAGTGACAGCTTTGATAGAAATATATTACTACTGCTACTGCTATTGATTCTGTTTCTATCATTATTATTACTACTACTAAAACTAATAAAAATAATAAAATCATTTATGTAGGTATTTGTGATTTGCAAATTATTGTGTATCTTCTATTTCTATTTAGCTCCTCAAAACAATCTTATCCCAATTTCTTAGCTGAGGAAACTGAAGCAGTCAGAGGTCAAGTGGCCTGCAATTACATTTGAAAGAATAGTAGGTTTAAGGGAAAAGGTAGTTTTATTTTGAATTTGTTGAGTTTAATTTGGCTAGGGAACATCTATGTTTTGGTATTTAGTAAGAATTGGAATGATATCTATACACATAAGATGGGAGGAGGATGATTAAAAGAGATTGAGAAGCGATCTTCACACAGATCAGCCAACAATTAGGTAAAGGAGTCTAGACCCAAGACAGGTTAAAATGATCAAAATCCAATATTTAGTAGTGTCAAAAACTGTGGCAAAGTTAAGGAGGGAGACTTCTGGGGGAAAACAAAAGTATAGTAAATTGAGCAGTTAAGAGATATTTGGTAACTCTTGAAAAAACAATTTCAGAAAGAAACCATTTTGTAAGAGTTTAAGCAATATGTGGATTCAGAGTAGTGGTATAAATGTACCATGGCTAATTCTTTCTAGG
Source organism: Antechinus flavipes (assembly GCF_016432865.1). Classification (NCBI taxonomy): domain Eukaryota; kingdom Metazoa; phylum Chordata; class Mammalia; order Dasyuromorphia; family Dasyuridae; genus Antechinus; species Antechinus flavipes. The sequence goes on along the minus strand of NC_067403.1, from coordinate 63,609,170 downwards.
AGTTTGGCAATGAAAGAGAGGAGAGCTATCTCAACAATCAAAATGTCCAAAGGCACAATAACAGAAAATCTAAGAACAAAAAGTAAACCATGCATAGGGTAGCCAATAGTCAAGGACTACTAGATGTTGGTAGCCATAAATACAAAAAATTCTACAACTTTGAAATAGATAATATCTTTGAATATGATTTTCAGGGCAGTCTTCTTGGCTGAGGGTGCATTCTGTATTTCAAAGGTTCAAATAAAATGTTAATTGTATTCACAATTGTAAATGAGGTACAATAGCAACTTAATGTCTTGAATTAGTTTCAGTGGCTATCAGTAAGAAATGAAGGCCCTAGAAAAGAGTTAGTAGAAGAAAAAATGTTAAGAGACAATAAAGTGGTTAGGGTTTATAGCATCAGTGATTTCCTCCTAGAGGTAAAGAATTATTCTCTGGCACATATAGATGCCTTGTTTCTTTTGAGATGTGCCAAAGGTGGTTCACACATTTCATTATATCCAGTTATATTTTGAGGTAATTAAACATCAAGCAATACAAATATGAATGTTCTATGTGGCACACGGCAAACAAAATTTGTATTAATCTAAATTGAGTTAATAGGAAATGACATAAATTCATGCAATAATAAATTGCTGTGTCTTGTTAAATGTCATGTAAAATGTTTTATGGAACAAACTAACCTCAAAAGAAACCCAACATGTGAAAAGACAGTATGATAAATGATGGAAAAGTTTAACTAGCAATCTACTCTCAATTTGAAAGACATTTTCAAAAATGCAAAGAAGAATATCTGTGCTTTATTATTTCCTTTCATTTATAAAATTGAAGATGAGAGATTTTTATGGTATTTTGATCTTTCAATAGAGAAAATTTAATAAAATTCTTTGTAAATCTTGAGAGTTATGAAAATGTCACTTGTTATTTTGTGAATTTTTTGATATTGCAAATTCAAAATATGTTAAAATGTATACTTAATGTATTTATTATATGTGGCTATTGAAAATATTTTACTTTACATAAAAAATACACAAAAAGGCACAGATTAAATTCTTAGAAGCCAAGAAAGTTACTAATAAAATCATATCTGAGATCATAAATAATATAGATTTGAGAACCTTATCACATTAGTGTGTGATTATTATATAATATTTTTAAGGAAAAGGTGAAATCAAGCTCTGATATTTTGCAATGTATTTAAGATAAGAAGCAAAAAAAAAATTCAAAATGGGGTGTAAAGTGATTTTAGAAAAGTGTGCTATAATATTAGATCCTGACTATTAGAAAAAATTTATCTGATAATAAATGGAGTTTGCATGACAAGTCTCAAAATGTCTATTTTATTCCTTTTAAGTAGTGAACAAATACATTACATTCTTCCACATTCTCTTTTCTCATTTATTTCCCTTCCTATTTTCTAAAATCTGGTTCAAATTCTCAATGGAAAAAACAAAAATTATATAAAAAAGAAATAAAGATGGAAATGAAAATTAAAAAAAGAAATAATGAAGGTACAATATTAAAAGAGAAAAAAGAATGGAAGAACAAATAAATAAGAAGTTTGCAGATAGAATACAAAAAGATGATATAAGAATTAAAGATCCTTAGATTTCACATCATGAAAAGGGAACCTAATCACATACTTCAAAACAACTGTCCAGGGGCCAGCAAGGTGACATAGTGAATAGAGCACCAGCCCTGAAGTCAGGAGGACCTGAGTTCAAATTTCATCTCAGACACTTAACACTTCCTAGTTGTGTGACCCTGGGCAAGTCACTTAACCCCAATTGCCTCAGGATGAAAGAAATAAAGAAAAAAAAAAACTGCCCAGAATTATTTGAAATGTATGTGAAAGTAGAGATCTATGAACAGCAGTACAAAGAAATCCATTTTTTTTTTTTTTGCTTTGCCAGGAAACATCTGACTCAAAATTTAGAATTATAAAATGAAAGAATATATTTTTGGGTCAGCAAGGAGAAAGGTTAATACAAACACACATACGTGCGCGCACACACACATACACACACACACACACACACACACACATCCATACACAGAAACATGCAACTTCAATTCCAAGGTTATGTATTTCAGAATTGTAAAGATTACCCCATGTTTATAGAAATCATTGGAAAGATTGGTATGTGGCATTGAAAAGGACACAACAAAAGCCAAAACAAAAATATACAAACAGAAAAAACAAAAACAAAAACAAAAGTTGAAAACTTTCAAAGATGATCCTGAAATTCAAAGATATTAATTTAATGTTAAATAAAAGATAAGACTGAATTATTCATTCAAAAGTATATAGATGTACAATTCTGAGATTTAATGCATACCATAACATTTGCCAAAAGATTTATTTTAAAAAGATTAGTCTAAAAATAAGTTATGTTTTGTTAACTCTAGGAAGATAGTAACTATGATATGTTCTCAGTGGGAATGTGATTGATCCAGTCATTCTAGAAAAAAAAAAAAAAACTTGAATTAAATGAATAAAAATGACCATGTTTTTTGAACTTTTGAACAACTCTTTTTTGAACAACTAATCCTGCTATCAGAGATATAGCCTATGGAAATAAAAGACAGAAACAGATGTGGGACCAGAGACCAAGCTTATGGAACAGGGGGAATAAAGTGTATGCATGTATGTTTTACCCAGAAATTATTGTGAGATGAGAATAAATAAGCACAGAATTGAACTGGACAAGTAAAATCATGTAAAAAGAAATAAAGTTATAATTAAGAATACTTTTACCTGAAGCAAAAATAATTGAAAGGATAAATGCGGTAGTAACACAAAGGACAATAACTTCAAGTGTAGCAATAAGTATAGAATATAAAGGAAAGTGTCCCATATAGTGACATTGATTATCAGAGTACTACAAAGTGAAAAGATGGGCCATCTTAGGTATGGAGAACAATCCATCAATGTTAGTAAAACTCATTAATTCCATGTTTATTAGTCCTTTGCTTTTTGTACAAAATAAAAATTCCAGATGGAATTTTAAAAATATTTATATTTTATTCATTTATTTACATTTATTTATATATTTATATTTATATTATATATTTAGTATTTATATTATATTTATATGTACTTAATATTTTATTTTCTCCAGTTATATATAAAAGATTTTAACATTTGTTTTTAAAACTTTGAGTTCCAAATTCACTTCCTTCCTCCCCACCCCCTTAACCCTTTTAAGAAGGCACATGTGAAATCATATAAAACATTTCCACAAGTCATGCTATGAAAGAAAATATAAATCCCCCCCCAAAGAAAAACCTTCAAGATATAATAATGTTTGAAAAAAATATGATTCAACCTGTATTCAGATACAATCTGTTTTTCTCTGGGTCTGCATAGCATTTTTCATCATAAACTATTCAAAGTAATCATGGGTCATTGTGATGCTGATAATAGAAAAGTCATTCATAGCTAATCATCCTACAACATTGCTATTATTTTATACATAGTACATTTCACTTTGAGTTCATGGAGGACTTTTCCATGTTTTTCTGAGAGCATGCTGCTCATCATTTCCCATAGATCAATAATAATATTACATCATACTCCATAATACAATTTATTTAGCTGTTCTCTAATTGATGGGTATCCCCTCAATTTACATTTCTTTTCCCTGAGAAGAGAAACCTGTTATAAATATTTTTTGTACATACAGGTCCTTTTCCTTCCCCCCCCCCCCAATTCTCTTTTGGAATTCATGCATAGTAATGGTATTGTTAGGTCAAAGGATATGCATGATTTTACTGACCTTTGGGCATAGTTCATATCTTTTGATCATTTATCAATTGAGATATGGCTCTTTAAAAGAAAATTGATTCAGTTCCCTATACCTTTGAGAAATAAGATCTTCATCAAGGAAACTTGATTAAAAATTATTTTCCCAATTACTATTGCTGACTGTATTTTTCACAATTTGTTCTATCTTCTCACAAGTTTTTTTTTTTTGCTAGTGACAATTCCTTCCCTCCATTCTGTCCTCTCTTCTGGTATCCTACCCCCTTCTCATTTTCCTTCCCCTCCTACTCTCTTGCATGGTAATGTAGATTTCTATGCCCATATTGAGTGTACTTCCTCTTTGACCTAATTTTGATGAAAGAAAAGTTCTCTCACTCTCCTTCCCTTCTTCCTCTTCCCTTCCTCTGTAAAATCTTTTCCTTGCCTGTTTAATGAGAGATAATTTATGCTATTTTACAACTCTTTTTCTTATTCTCCCAGTAAATCACTCTTTCAACCCTTCATTTTATTTTAAGATATCATTCTATGTTCTTTGTATGTAGGTATACACACACACACACACACACACACACATACACTTTATAATTGTTGTCATAATGAGAAAGGTTTTATGAGTTATCTTCCAATGTAGGAATGTAAACTGATAAACCTTATTAAGTCCCTCATGTTATCTCTTTCTAGATTATCTCCTCATGTTTCTCCTGAGTTCTGTATTTGAAAAATCAGATTTTCTATTCAGTTTTTGGTCTTTTCATTCTGAATGTTTGTAAGTCCTCTATTTCACACAATATCCACCTTTTCCCCTGAAGGATTACACTCATTTTTACTGGATAGGAGATTCTTGGTTGCAGTTCTAGCTCCACTATTCTCCAGAATATTTTATTCCAAACCTCACATTCTTTAATGTAGAAATGGCTAAATATCATATTATTCTGACTGTGACTCCATCATATTTCAATTGTTCCTCTTTGGATGCTTGCAAAATTTTCTCCTTAACCTGTAATTCCCAGAATTTGGCTACAATATTCCTGGGAGTTTTTGCCTTGGGATCTCTTTCAGGTGGTGATTAGTGGATTCTTTCAATTACTATTTTACCTGGTTCTAGAAAATCAGGACATACTTTATTGAAAGGTGATGAATAGGCTCTTTTTTTGATCATAACTTGCAGATAGACCAACCATTTATTGTATTGTCTCTTCTGCATCCATTTTCTAAGTCATTTGTTTTTCCAATGAGATATTTTATATTATTTTCTATTTGTTTCATATTTTGGGGGGGGTTGTTTGATTGTTTCTTGATTTCTTATAAAGTCATCTCCTTCCATTTTCTTAATTCTAATTTTCAAAGAATTGTTTTCTTCTGTGAGGAACCTTTGTACCTCCTTTCTCATTTTTGCAATTTCATTCTTCTCAGGTTTTTTGTTTCCTCTTGCACCACTCTCAACTCTCTTCCCAATTTTCCTACATCTCTTTTATTTGATTTTCAAAATCCATTTTAAATTCTTCTATGTCCTGAGACCAATTCTTATATTTTTGGAGGCTTTGGATGTAGGAGCTTTGAATTTATTATCTTCTGAGTATGTTCTGATCTTCCTTGTCACCATAGTAACTTCCTATAGTTAGAATCTTTTTCTGTTGTCTGCTCATTTTCCAAGCCTATTACTTGGCTTTTAACTTTTTGTTAAAATAGAGCTCTGTTTCCAAGTTTGAGGTGCTCTGTCCCAAGCCATTTTCAGAGATCCTTTTAGGGACTTGACCACAAGCACTCTTTTCTGCCTCAGAACTGTAGATTATGGCTGTAGATTTTAGTGTTCTATAGCATCAAAGTCATTCCTCGGTGCTAGTGAAGAGACATCCTGTGACATGAGGTCTTCAGAAGCTGCTGCCGCCACTACTGCCCATGACCACTCATGTTATGCTGGTTTCCCAAGCCCTCTTACTGTCACTTACTGACAGATTTTTCCTGACGACCTTCCAAATCATCTTTGATGTTTTTGGGCTGAGAGATCTAGAAAATTCTAGTGATCCTGCTATTTCAGATGTATGATGTGGGGGACTAGGGTTGCGGTTACCTTGGGACTGGGTTCTTGACCCCCACTCTGCTGCCACTGGGCCTTTTTTTTTTTGCTGATCTTCTAAATTGTATTTTGTTGGA